>NC_143520.1:2691875-3055000 GCF_031878675.1 Megascapheus bottae | reverse complement strand
AAAATATGCTTCTTATGTATCTTAAGCAATAATTATGTTATCAATATTGTTTTTAGGCATATGTATGACTAAAACATTTAATTAGATCTCAAAAATAATATGTTCTGACACTAAATTCTTTTCCTGTGCCTTATGTTGGCTTGCATTTGTATTATATTTCATATTCATATTTCTTTAGATTCTTTTTCTTTCTCTCCTTTTACTAACATACATTAATTGTACTTACTTGGACACTTCATGCAATGGAACCATTTTAAAAGATCATTTGTGGTACAGTTCCAGATATATAGTATGGTAGAGTCCAGGGGAAAAAAATCTATGGAATATCAATCTTATTCATTAATTTAAATCTAAATAATCTCTGATTCATTTTCATAATCATCATTGAACCTGAGACTTCTTGCTCACTAAGATGTTTTGTCAGGATGAATAAACCCACTCAGACCCAGGCTAGATACAGATAACCTTGACTGTGTTTATCTACTGAAGGAGTATTGCTTTTATATTGGATAAGCTGTTATTTATACATTTTATCATCTTCTATCCTGAAGAACACATATTTGGAAATATACAAATGAATACGTTTAAAAAGAATACTCAAAATAAGAGATTCTAATCAAAATGCTTCTGTAAATCTTAAACAATGAGCCCACCAAAATCTCTTAGCCTTTAAATAAATAACGTATTGAAATAAGATTTATATTCACTGTTTTTTTATTTTGTCCTAAATATCATAATAGAATGTAAAATGCTAATATCAATTGAAATTTGAAACTTACATTGCTAAATTAACTATGACACATGCTAGGAATCTGAGATTTCAAGGGCAGCTTGCAAGCTGTGGAGCAGCTGGGGGCAGTGTCTGATTCTCACTGACATTAGCTGACCCTTTGTTGTTCACAGATCCGGAAAAGAAGACCTACACCAGCATCACTTGTGATTCTCAATGAAAGTAACTCCCCAGGTAAAGAGGCATGATGTCTTTCATACGAATGGGTCAAAACATGATTACTTGAACAGCATTAAAGAGAACGTCATTGCCAGAATATTTCCATTTTTGATTTTCAGTTGGCAATATTCTATCAAGATAATCTATAAACTGGATCATGACCAAAATCAGAAATAAAACACTATACAGCCCCAAAATAGCTAAAGGCCTGTTTTGCTTATAGAATAAGACCTTGGATAGGATATGCTGTGAAAAATTTTGTTAGTATTGATTATCCTGAGTTCGAGCAATTTTTTAAATGAAATCTGGTTCAGTGCTTACTAATGAAGGGAAAATGTTTCTTAATTAGGTTTCAAGTTTCAAATTACAGCCCCTTTGAAGCTTATATTTTTACAGAGTAGGTTTTTATTTATGTTATAGAGTGGGCAAAAGAGCAAGCAGTGGCTAAAGCTTTGCTGCTGATGTCATCTCTGAATAATGCGATTGACAAGTAACCAGATCAATTTTCAGCACTGCCCATTTGAGAGCCATTCAGAATGGTTGCATCCATTTGTTCAAGTTTTATTTCCCATTTCCTGTAAAAACTGAAATTGCATTATTTTTCCTGGCTGAGAACTATCATCTTCAATACACAGGCATTATTTAGTTTCTCAGTTGGGTGAGTTCTATCTTATATTTAAATACTGCTTTTAGAAATACATGTAAAATATTGCATTAATTTGTAACCAAGTTGCTTTTTTTAATGCAAGGCCCATTTGGCATGCCAAGTTAGCTGGCATGGCTATTTATGTTGCTATGAAGAAGATTATTGAATTTCAGGCCCAGACTCTGATTCAGGGGGCCTTACATGGCCTAAAAGTTTCATGTTTCCCACTCTGAGGAAAGCAAAAAAGAAAAAAAGTTTGAGTAGTTCAAAACATATTACATTTAACCAGGTCATTGAATTTTTTTTCAGAATCTTTCTAATTAAGCATATGAAAAGAAATGAAAATTTTCATAGTTTATTCATTACTGGACCAAAATATAGGGAAAATTTCAGCTGATGGGCAACAAGTAAAACAAGTAAGCAGATTCTACCCTGTAATATAATTTTATTTTTTTTTTGCCAGTCCTGGGCTTGAGCTCAGGGCCTGAGCACTGTCCTTGGACTTTCTCAAGGCTAGAGCTCTACCACTTTGGCCTCAGCACCATTTCTGGCTTTTTTTCTATGTATGTGGTAGCGAGGAACTGAACCCAGGTCTTTGTGCATGCTAGGCAAGCACTCTACCACTAGGCCAAACTGCTGGCCCCTGTAATATAATTTTCTTGCAATTATAATATCCTAACGTTTATACCAAGGCATTAACATTTGGTCCTATCTTCTATTTTTAAATCATTTAATGCATCACCTCACTTAGTAATCATTAACTCATATTTTAGCTGAAAAAGAGGTGCAAATGATACAGATTTACAGTTTACAAACAACTATAAGAAAGTGAGCACACTGAATTGCAGTTTAAAGGTAATTTTATCGCCATTTTCTATCATTGTCTAGCTTCTGGTGCTAAAATTTGCACCACATCAGAGAATTTCTCTTCCATTAAAAGAATGAATGGGTTCTAGGTGTGTTTTGCTCTGCCACAAAGCAGATTTCCAAGTTCTGCAGCTGTCATTGCTGTGCAGTCGTAGTGAAGTCCTATAATTGCACTCTAGATCTCATTTGAATCCCCAAAAAGCAACTATTGCTGTTTAGTGCCAAATGTATGTCATTTTGCACAGGAGGTGCATGTGTAAGAAAAGGAAAAGTAGCTCTCTAGCATTATTTTACTAGAAATGATAGATTGCAAAGATAAACTCACACAATTCTGATATTAGAGCCCATGCTTTTTACACAGTGTCACCTTGGCTTCTAGCACATGGTGACAGTTCTTTAGAGATAATTTCCACAGAAAGCAAACCCAGCTTGAAATAAAGCCTCTGCCCGCACCACTCAGTCTAATAGACGAGGAATGATATTTAAATGTCCCCATTTCCCTAGAAGACAGCATTCGTGTTTTCGAGAGACCATTTTTGGTTGTTATTTACCATACTTCCTAGTCACAAATGGCACTGCCTTATTCCCTAAGTGACCTCCTCCTTCTCTCTGTTTAGCAGCACCATTGGACAGAAATTGGAAGTCAGTGGCATTTTCACAGAAGTTATTTTAGTATAATCATCTTTCCACACCTATATTCTTCTTCACAGAAACTAGAATAATTTACAAAGAGAACAATGGACTTGGGGTGGGTGTTATCAGAGTCAGTGTGTGAGTGTGTGAGAAGCAGAATTAGGAATAGGGATATATTCTTTTAGGAAAACAAAACGCCTCAAAACCTAGATTTCATAGTAAAAATGATCCACCACTATGGTTGCTATAAAAATAACTCTAAAAATCCCCAAACAAACAAATAGTAAACAAAGGAAACCAGATAAAACCAAACATGGGATTCTGATCCGTATTAGTCAAATGGTCTGTGGTAAACCATCAGCTTGTTCTTCCTTCCTCCTTTTCTTTATTTCTTTCTTCTTTTTTTTTTTTTGCCAGTCCTGAGCATGAGCTCAGGGCCTGACCACTGTCCCTGAATTTTCTCAAGGCTAGGACTCTACCACTTGAGCCACAGTACCACTTCTGGCTTTTTTATTATGTATGTGGTACCGAGGAATTGAACCCTGGTCTTCATGCATGCTAGGCAAGCACTCTACCACTAGGCCAAACTCCCGACCACGCATCAGCTTTTCTTTATCATCTATAAAACTAAGATTATATTGCCCATTCTTTCTACTCACAGTTTAATGATCTAAGGATTTTATACAGTTAAGTCTTAAGAGATTGTTAACTCTTTTTTAAAAAAAAACTCATAAGTTTGTAGAAATATTCATTTATGAAAGTAAAAAAATCCTTTCTTTTTAAATTTAGATAGTTTAGATTTAGGTAGATGTTATATAATCATTTTCTTTAATGGGGAGAAAACAAGAAAGAAAAATATTTTAATTGGAATGTGATTTCAGATTGTTTTGTTTGGTGGTTCATCTCTGCTCTTCTAAACTCAGAGGTGACATCAACATATGATTGGTTAGGTTCCAGGGACATAAAAACCTCCCACTGGATCAAGAGGATCAAGGTTAAGATCAGCCTCAGCAAGGCATTAATGAGACCCTATTTCAACAAATAAGCCAGGCAGGTGATTCATTTGATACAGGGGAAAATACAAGGACTGGGTTTTAACAACTGCCCCGAGGCAAATACATCCCGATAGTTCCTTACTAATGGATGACCTAGAATTCCCAACTGTAGAAATAGATACAGATCTTTCACCCTCTGTCATAAATTACTATTTCAGTTTAACTCAAAATAGTGGAAAATGGGGAAAACTGATTGCAACGGCTTGTGTGTGGTAGAAGAGGAGGAACAAAAGTATTTGCTTCTAGTAATACCTCTAGATAGTCATCGGTAACAAGGTCCTAGAGGCTTGAAATCTGACTTTAGGAAATCAGCATAGATATATATCATCTTTTCAAAGGATTTTTTGACATTATTAATCCAATACTTTCCCACATTCTCATTTCCTCTTCTGACTGGGTTTATGTATCTGAGATAATCTCTCTGATGTTCTACCACAGCATAGCATTGTCTCTGTACTACTTTCTGTTAGCTTTCACTCTTCTTCTATTATTTGTATTTAGCTGATGCGGTCCTTATAATTTTATAAGGGGAGCCTATACATAAGTGCCCTCTCTATGCAGTAATAAATGCCAAAGCTTCTTCCATCATACTTGTGGATGTACTTGAACATTACTTTTTTCTAAGTGGACTTGTGATGATACTGTATATCTGACTATCACTGTTATGGTTTAGATTGTGAGCTCTTGAGAGCTTTAAGAGGTGAAGGTCTAGAGGAAGGAAGATAGGTTGTGGGGAATATGTCCTTGGAAGAAATCTTGTAATCTTTACCTCTCTTTGCTCCTTGGATGCCTGGTGGTGAGAAACTTTAATATACGCCCTGCTAGGATGTTTTTCCTTGCTGTCAGCCCAAAACAGTTAGGCTGAACTTTCTGAGGTTATGAGACAAAAATAAAATTATACCTTCTGGAAAAGATGTTCATTTTGGCATTATGCCCCAGCAACAGAAAGCTTATTAACACACAATATTAGAAATATAGACATAGTAAAGAACTTTAGAAAACACTTCATCCCAACACACATATTCCTGGAAGACAATCCAATTCACATTCCAGAAACTTGTTCTGTTTTATGTCTGAGAGAAGAATCTCTAATTATGTCCAGTTTTAGTTTCAGGATTGATAATTTCAGGTGTGAGAATATACAGTTTCTTCAGCCAAACTTTAGGGTAAGTTCACCACTTTATACAATGCTGCATTCTCTTCAGTGAAAGGTTACATTCTCACCTATTTAAAATACACCAAGGAATTTCTTTTATTATTTTCTTTTCTGTGTTGAGGATTCTGAGAAGTCAATGAACTCTGTCCAAATTCTCCCCAATCTCTCTCATTTGGCACCAGAGCTGGACACAGTCTTCCAGTAAAACACTATCCTAGCCAGACCTTCAGAATATTAAAGTTTGTGGCATCCATTCTTTTCCACTTACTGATAAGCAGAAGCAGTATGGTTACAATTATATTTAATGGATCTGAAGCCTATTAAACATGAGTGAACTATAAGAGCTAAGTGAAGATTTGAGTAAGTACCCAGGAGTTTTGTCGTCATCTAAAAGCTTATTGTACTTCTAAAACCAAGCAGAAACATAATGTAAAATGATTAGAAGGGATGTTTATTGATCACATTATCATGGCCAAATTTCAGGGATGCTAGCTTTCTGAGTCTTGTAGTCTTCGAATGTCTCAGGATCCCAAATATTATTGAATATGAGATAGGCGACATTATTTAATCTGAAACAAATGACATCGGAAATCTGAGATCTGAGACATGGGAGAAAAGTGTTGTTTCTTACCAAACTTAGAATAAGTCTAGTCACTCAAGACAACTAGGATTTCTAGCAGCTTGAGCATGTGGTTTATCAAACTGAAAAACAAATCACACAGTGCGTTCTGTGTGTAGCATATGACTGTCTACAGAAGGTAAGCATTTCTGAACCCCAAGTAAGATAACAAATAAAATTTTGAAGGCTCTTGCTTATAACCCTGAGATATCAGATGACAGAAAATAACACTAAATTCATAGCTAAAGGAACTCCAGATCGTTTGTCATGAATCTCCTTATTAAGAAATAATGGGAGCCTTTGCAGGGTCTTCAGCAAGGTGCTATAGTGGATATTTAAATGTACTGTTAGGACATTCACATGAATGAGCTCTTTTCATATTTACAAATGCGTGCTTTACGGTCAGAAGGCACCAGCTAGTTGACAGCAAATTCTAGGGATTACAGAGATGTTTTCCCCAAGCATTCTGAAGGGCCGGTGAAGAGATCAACAAACTCAAATTTGCAGTTACCCACCACCTCTAGGGACTTCCAATCAAATATATTCAAATGAAGGCTATTCTGAACCACAGACCATACAATTATGCTTTCTTCTAAGTTATTTCACCTTCTTTAGGAATGTGGTGTTAATGTATTCTGATCCATGACCCTGGCTGAGCACCTACCATTTTTTGCCTCTTTATTAGTTTATTATAATGCAAAACAAAGAAGACTATTGAAGAATCACTTGATAAAATTTCCTAAAGGATTGTAAGAAATGCATATTTTTGTTTCTGAGCATATTTTTATAAGCATAATTTGGATGCCAAATTATGTCAAATGATTTAAAGACAAGTGACTCATTTGGCTCTCAGCAATTAATTTACAGCACAAGGGATGGACTTATTTTTGTGTAATTATTCATTTTGTGCAGCCAGACCATCCAATCAGTTGAAATAAATGAGTTAGAGAGGAAGCTCCCTTTTTCAGTAATGCAAAATTGTGCCATGGCATTAGTGTTCAAGAGACTAGTATAATCTTCAATTGAAGTAAATAAAAATGAAAGGAATGAAAATACAATTAAATTATTTCTCCCTTAGAAAGATGATGACTTTTATCTTGAATAATAGCACATATCACTCACATTTGCTATGACTTTTTAAAATGAGTAAATTAGTAAAATATGGAGAATGACAATTGGGCCAATTCACTTCTAATCAGTTGATTCTCATCTTCGTTGTTTGCCAATGGTTAAACATTGAGAGTGTAGTTAGCCCCTCTGGACTCAGTTTCTTTCTTTCAATAGTTTCAATAGAGAAAATCTGTCCACAGTATCAAAACAAAAGTAGATAATGAAACAGAGAGATCTAGAATCCCTCTGTCTCAATATATCCCTGCTGAGAAAGTTTCAGTTCTCCTAAAAGCAACATTCTTTCTTAGAAGATAGCCCTGTCTCGTCTGTGTTTTGTGCACTGATAGACAGGAGTGCTTGGTTAGAAATTCATCAGAAGCATATACAGTTGTGCAACTTATATCTATATATTCATATATACACCATAGTGTATATATATACACTATAGTATTGTATCAGTTCAGCTCTGTATGTCTTGTTTTACACATATAATTTTTATGGAATATAAAATTTTCTTGTAAAATAAGCACATTACGAATGTGTATAAAGTTATATAAAGTGATTTCCAGCAATTGGCATACTTGTGGCAATGGAATTTGGAATTTAATGGCGCGTTGAAAGACGTGGTTGAGAGCATTGACATCTATCCACACTCCGCTGGCTCCGTGTTCTTTCCACTCCATTTGTTCTCTCTTCCTTCCGCACACCATCCCCGTGTTGTGTGCCGACTGACCTTCCTTTCTTTGGTCCTATGAAGTGATTCTCCTGATGCCAACTCTTTAGACTTAGTCTTGGCTGAATCATTTCATAAATCAGATTCCATCTTTTCTACCAATTTCTCTTATATTAATGGCAGCAAAATGTTCATTTTTAAGTCTCAAAAACTTCCTTTGACTCATCTGATGCTTTGACTGTTATTTCAATGTTTTCCTCCCACCTTCTAGTCTTAAAACTATTTATTGGATTATACTCTATACTCAGTTCAGTCCACTAAATAGTTACTGAGTCTTTATTCCTCTAATCCTCTAGAAATTTGTGGTCTAAATAATACGAGATGCTGTGGCTGGATAAACCAGGAAACAAACATAATAATACAAGCTCAGGGTGCTGAAACCATGTTAGAATTAGCTCCAGCTAAGGCAAAGTGGCTCTATCATGCATATTATCTATGATGCATTTGCATGGCTTCTTTTGATGTTTTGGCTTTATTTTTTTAAGGATGTGGGTCATAGCTGAGTGTTTGCTACACATTCCATAGAACTAATAGAGTTGGGGTTTAATGATGGTGAGCAGTTCAATATAAACTGATTCTTCTTAAATCCTCAAGTTCAAATCTTTCCTGTCAGACTTTTTACTTTTGGCACAGTAATATGTACTATCCTAAGTTTTAAAATAGTGAGTCCCCTCTACTTATGGAGAAACTTACAAGAGACATGCTTATTGTTTATTTCTACTTTGGGGAGTTCTTGCGGTATTGGGGTTTAAACTCGGGGCCTTGTGCTTGCTAGGTAGGCACGTAAGCCCCACCCTCAGCCAATTTTACTTTTTTTTTCTTTCTTCTTTACTCTGCTAGTCCTGGGGCTTGAACGCAGGGCTTGGACACTGTTTTTGGACACCTTTTGCTCAAGGTTAGTACTTTGCCACGTGAGCCACAGAAGCACTTCTTACTTTTTCTGAGTATGTGGTACCAAGGTATCAAACCAGGGCTTCATGCATCCTAGGTGAGCACTCTACCACCAGGCTACACAACTAGCTCCTTTTCTTTTTGTTGTTGTTGTTTTTTTTAAATAGGGTCTCCATTTATTTCCAGGTCAGTGTGGACTGGAATCCTCCTGTTTATATTTTCTGCATAGCTGGCATCACTGGTACACACTGCAGCACCAGGCTTTTTGTTGTTGTTGTTGTTGTTGATTGGGAGATGAGCTTGTAATTTTTTTCCTAGATGGCCTCAAACTATGATCCTCTTGACCTTTTCCCAGTGAGTATCTAGGATTATAGACACGAGCCACTCTGTCAAGCCTGTCATAATCTATTTTGAGTGAAACTAATGATAGGTAACAAAATAGAAATATACAAATGGCAAAATATAAAGTTTGCTTCACTTTGTTAAAAGTAATGTCTACCACCCTACACAGCTGATGCATAGTAAATGGCAAGCACTATTTGGAAGAGACGGAAGAGCACTGCTGAGACCAGGATATGAATCTTTAATGGCTCCTTCCTGTCCAAGTCACCCTAGGGGAAAAGCTGTCCTCTAAAGACTTGGTAGATGAGGAAATGGGGGACATGTGGCTCCAAATGGCTTATATTTTCCCCAACATTACTATATTTCACCAAATATAGGCTATGGTCAGTTGAAACAATGCTGAATCCTTTGAATAAAAATTAGTGTGCTTTTTTTTCCTGTGCTGGCTTTGGAATTTAAATTGAGGGTCAACATTTTTACTTGGGTTTCTGAGATTTCTATCACTTGAGCCAAACTTCCAGCACTAGGTTGCTGCTGGTTAACTAGAGATGAAGCTCTCCCTCTCTCAGATTTGTCTTCCCTGGACTAGCTCCAAACTTAATTCCTCAAATCTCAGTTTCCTCTATAGCTAAGATTATAGGCACAAGATGCCTGTTCCTGATAGCTGTATAATTTTTTTTGCCAGTCCTGGGCTTGAGCTCAGGGCCTGAGCACTGTCCTTGGGTTTTCTCAAGGCTAGAACTCTACCACTTGAGCCTCAGCACCACTTCCGGCTTTTTCTATGTATGTGGTACCAAGGAATCGAACCCGGGTCTTCGTGCATGGTAGGCAAGCACTTTAACCACTAGGCCAAACTCCCAGCCCTAGCTGTATATTTTTTATGTCTGCATAGTAGACCCAGATGGAATTCCTACCAGTTGTTTTTGAAACTTAAACTACACATCCAGTTTTCAAATTTAGGATCTATTCTAATTGCTTCTGGTTGATGGTTATATTTGATAAAACAGTATGTTAGATGACCTCCAGGAGAAGAATTCTAGCCAAGCAATGTAATTACTAAGATATATGATTTCCAAGTTCCTTTAGTATGGAATTATTCAGAAGCAAATCTTCAAGCATTGAGATTTTCTTTCCTTTGTCCCGCCATTCTCTATGTACGACTTCCACCAAATACTGATTTGACCCTCTTCCAGTAATTACAGCACAACATAGTAGCCAAACTTAACCAGGATCTTACACTAAAATTTGTTCAGCAAGATGATAGGGATGAGAGCCTGGGGTTTAATTACAACAACAGGTTATGGTTGGGGCTGTAGACTACTTGAAAAATACAAATTGTATTCAAGCCTTTCAAGCTAAACATACAAGTCTAAAAGAAAACAAGAGAAAAATAAGATATAGAGGACTCTTAAGATTTTAGAGATGCTAAAAATACGACTCCAAATCAATTTCCATACTACCAAAACCTTACTTCTATTGCTACTAGTTGTCAAACATAAATAAATGCCCAGGACCTCAGGAAACATGTTCACCCTCACCTGTGTGCTGCACCTACCTTCTCCATGCTATGGCCCTATGAGTCTCCCCCAATACGTGAGAGGGTCCCAGAACTTTAGGAAGTATCATATATACATCTCTGTGCTGTAAGTTTAGTTAAATGACCACGTATCCGTTAGAGTACTTTGATACAGTGACAACTAGGATACTCAACAAAAGTGGAAAATCAATTGCTAAAATCTGTATCATCAGACGGAAATACCTTAGTCTGGGTGGTTATAGTATAAAAACAGTATGCCCTTGTAAATAATCCTCAGGGAAAAATATATTATATGAGTTAAAGCAGTCAATTTTGTACCTTTCTTTTTACCTTTATTCCTCCAAGGGCAGCAGTTTCTCATCATTATGGAAACACTTCAAATATCACACTCTGCATGTAAGTACATTTGGTTCACATGTAATTAGAACTAAGTACACACAATTGAAGAATAAGAGAAGTTAATTTTAATCCAATTTTTAGAATAGTTGCTTCAATGAGAATATTTTATGCTTTTGTTCCTGTTGATGAATGGATTACTTTAAAAATAAGACACAGATATCTACATAAACAAGCATACATTCACATGCAGACAAAAGTCATACGATAAAAAATAAGTATACAGATTCTTTATCCATATAATAAAATTCACGTCTACAAAATGACGTGACTTCCAAAAATGCCAAGACCTGATCAATTTATCTAAAAAAAGCTTTGTAAATTCAAAGGAACATAGTCTCAATGCTTTCCCTCATTTGTCATAATCAGTAGAAACCTTGGGTTCCCCTAGCAGAGATTTACAATAGAACAAAACCTAGATACATAAGGCCATATGGTCTGACGCTAAATGAAAGGACCTCCAGGATATAGAAAGAAAGGCCATATAATGAGTGATTGTTGTCCTTAATGTACTATGTTATCTCTCATCTCTTTTGCTATCCCTTGGTTATCTCATATTGTTACAGTATTTCACCTTATTATCTGATATATTGTCTATATGTGTATTTGGTTATTTGAAGTCAGATAGGGAAGGGGGTAAACAAGATGAGGGGTGGAGGTGGGAGGGAGGAAATGGGGACCAAGACATGAGAAAGGGGATCAACGTTAGTGAAGTAATGCACCTTCTATCTGGTGAATACAATGCAACCCTTCTATTATTTACAATAAAAATATATGGAAAAAATCAATTGGTTGCCAAAAAAGCTTTGTAAATTCAAATTTTAATGGAAATAGTTTTAAGCCTGAATTGAAAAGGAGCAGATTAAATGTTAATCGTAATGCTTGGAAAGTTTTGGGCAAAAACATTAACATTACTATCATAAATTAAAATAATATTATCCATTTGTTCGTCTTTAAAAAATAAGAGAATTACTGAACTGCCACCATCTTCCACCGAAATACACTTACATATATGTGAATATGGCTTTAACATTGTAATTCAGGCTTAAATAGGTTTCATATGATTTTAATGATTTTTCAACATAGATTGTGCAGATGATACAGCTCTTACCTGAAAGTCAATGTCTAACTAACATCATATCTTTTATTTTTAAATGATGACAAGCTCTCTGTAGGTAGCCAATGATGTCTTTGAGCTAGGAACACTTTTGCCTTAGCCTTCCATGTGCTGGGATTACCGACTTGGACTTCCATGCCTGCCTGTCATTTATCTTTGAAAATAACTTCCCAACTCCAAGTATTTCTGAAAATTATAATTTCTTTTAATTTTATTTTAGTTGTATTTCTTTTAATTGTAAAAGCTCACAACCCTGGAATCATCACCAAGTCTTCAATCTCTCCTTCGTCTGCAAATCTATCAATTCTTTTCAGCTATTTCTATTGTATGAGTAGAACCATTTCTCCAGATTTTCTTTATAGTTTTTCACAGTATATACTTATACTTTAAGTGTTGAAGATCACACAGTAACTTCCAAGCTAGTTTTCCACATCTTTGATATTGGCTGTGGTTTTGTGTGGTGCTGAGAGCCTTTGGCCTAGGGCCAGTGAGCATTGGTTTAAAGCACGGTAGGATTATGAGTCCCTGAATCTGGGTGTTCTCCTGAGTGATGTACAAATGATGGTAACTCAAATATTATGCTGCTGGAACCCCAGGGGTGTTGCGTAGCAACACTGATGATGCTTGTGCTTCTCTGCTAGCCTTGGTTCATATGCAAGTCTCTGTACACATAATTATATAACAGGTGGTTGACCGTGGCAGCTTTACTTTTCTTAATTGATTTGTCATGATCTCTAATTCATGGCTTATAATTTACCTGTGCTATCTTTTAATTAGCTGTGATAATGAAGACCTGATATATTTCACCAACATCTAGATATTCCCATTTCTTTTTTTAAACATGTCACTCATTTCCTTTGTAGTCTGTAGAAACGTTAACACAGAAGTTGTTCACAACTGCACTAAACTTGAGACTGGACAAAAATGAAGATAAATGAAGACAGTCCAAGGGCTTCAGGTCCTCTTGTGACAGGTTCAGACTGGATTTGGTTCCCAAAAGGATTTCCTCCACTCAGTCATCATGGCTTCTAAGCCTCGCCCAGTTGCCCTGGATGATCAGAATGTTTCCAAGGAATGATGCCAAATACACACTTACCATCAAATTTCAGTGAACTAAAACTGCAGGAATGACTGAGTCCAACTGGTTCAAGCTCAGATTAGAACACAGGTCATTTTACTTGGCCAACAGCCTATTTCTCTCAGTCAATAAAGAATACTATTTTCATGTAAGTGCCTGGAGGTGACTGCAAACATTTTTAGCTTAGATCTATAGTCACAGCCATCATTAGAAACAAGGAAAAACCAAGCTGTTCCATTCCTATATACTATTACAGACTAAGCCACAAGTAAAATGATCTAAAAACTAATCATATAAACGCAAAGTCAAGTTTAAATGGAAATGTATCTTATTCTCAGTAGTTTTATGGTTTGCAAATCATTTTGTCCTATAATACATCTCTTCAAGAGCTCTGTGAGATAAATTAACATCCATTTTATAGAAGACAGGTAAACTGCTCAAGGTCAAGAAGCTAAGAAATCAACACCTTTGGAATTTAAACATGTCTGTTCAAGGTCAATGCACTTTCCAGCACATGAATAATGTTCTTCTTTCTAGAAACATATGACATTATAGAGACTCTTGCTATTCTATTTCTGTCATCATTTAGAAGTAAATATAAGCAAGTTCTTCATTGTACCTCAACAATGTGAGATTCTGTTTGATGTGTTATTTCAGAATGTACTTTTTTCTTTTTTTCAATGTGAGTTCATTTTGAAGTGGTAATTTTTTAAATTACAAAGGTGCCTTTTACTTACAGAATATCTAAAGCACAATTTCAGTGTGAACTAATCAAGAAATAAAGAGTAGGGGCCGGGAGTTTGGCCTACTGGTTAAAGTGCTTGCCTAGCATGCATGAAGACCCGGGTTCGATTCCTCGGTACCACATACATAGAAAAAAGCCAGAAGTGGTGCTGAGGCTCAAGTGGTAGAGCTCTAGCCTTGAGAAAGTTCAAGGACAGTACTCAGGCCCTGAGCTCAAGCCCAGGACTGGCAAAAAAAAAAAAGAAATAAAGAGTAGTAATTTTATACTTCATTTTGTGTTTTTTTGAAAAGTAAAAAGAACTTTTTAAGAGTTGTTAATAATAGAATTTTTATATATGTGTGTCAGTTCTGGGTCTTGAACTCAGGGCCTGAGAGCTACCCTTGAGCTTTTGTGCTCAAGACTAGTGCACTACCTCTTGAGACACAGCTCTACTTCTGGCTTTTCTTGGTGGTTAGTTGGAGATAACAGCCTTATAAACTTTCCTGCCTGAACTGGTTTTGAACCATGATCCTCAGATTTCAGGTTCTTATGTAGCTAGGGTTATAGTCATGAGACACTGGTGCCTAGCAAGAGTTGTGAGGGCTAGATATATTTTCTAATCAGCTAAACAGAAAAAGAATCCATTCGTTATTCTCTTCTTAGAGTTGGTTCTTATGATTTTTTCTCCTTATTTGACTGTCAACATATAGATACATAGCTACAGATTGTATATATTATTCACACTAGAGTTTAAAGTGTCAACAAAATAGATGATAAAATACTAAATATATGAAAAACTAAATATATATAGAACTATATAATAAAAACTGTGTTGAATGAAAACATAGTTAATTGAAGGCAAAGAGTTTACATTAGTATTCCAGTTAGCCCAGACCACTACATGTTGAAATGTTGTCTTCCCTCCATACTCTTGCCTGCTAGACCCAGATGAGATCCCCTTTTCTCCAGGAGCTTTATGTGGTTCACTCCATCTGAAAGGCTTTATGCTAGAGGGAGTAACAAGTCCTTGAATCCATCAGCAGTTTTGCTCCTATTGATTATCCAATTCATTTTTGTCACTTCCACCAAAAGAAAAGAACATAGAACTAACACATTTTAGTGTGGTTAGAGAGAAGAAAGATTTAGTCATGAAGACTATCTGGTTGCCGTGCTGCTGCATGAGAATTTGAGACCTGAAATGAGGAAGTAACTAGGTAGGACCCTGGTTTTGTCAGAAAAACAGAGATCATTGCAACTAACCCGGTTATGTCTAAACATTTATTCTCGTCCCCACACTGAAAAGTACCCTGAAGTGCTGATGCACAGCCAGCTGTATCATCATGACCCACTACATTAAATATGTATGGGCACATTTTAAGTGCTCTTTCCAGTCCAATACATAGGATGAAGTCCTCCACCCATCTCAGCAAAAATGAACCTTCGTCACAAAAGACAGGAATGGTTGCTTCGTTGCCTCAGTACAGACATGGATGCTGTAAACATCGCAGGTAATCTGTGACTGTAGATGCACAATGATAATCTGGGGACTTGTTGAATTTTACAGTGTAGTTGGAATGTCGAATGTATTTTGTTTAATGGCCAATTTTATTCTTTCACTGTTTTGAAATTATTCACATTCAATTTTAAAGTGTCAATAAAATAGATGGTTAAAAAAACTAGATATATGAATGTTTGGCAAGTTTTCAAGAGTTAAGTCCTGTCAAATAGTAATAACCAGCATTCTGCAGAATGGTCATCTACTTTCTTTCTCTTTCAACTTTGTTTGTTCCCAAATAACAGCAGCTCAGTTTTCTTTATTTTATTTGAAAGTGGATAATTTTTTAGCCAATAATTCCCTTTTGTCTTATTCCTGTTATTGCAATAAGTTATTGGAAAAGTTAGCAACCTTGCCGTTTATATTGAAAGTCAAACATTAGATTACATATCAAAAGCTTTACTATTACACAACTTTACTCAATAAGCCATTTGAGTGGACTGCATATAATAGTTTTACATTAGAAGACCTTAATAATCACAACACAAATCTTTTTAGAGTATGTTTAATAATTCTATTCTATCGGTCTTCTTTTGGTCACTTTTTATTGTTTAGAAAAAAACATATAGAAATAATGTACCCTGGCACCTGTGAATTATTTGAAAGTGTGTATGTGTGTGCATTGTCACACACGTGCTTTCTCTCTCTCTCTCTCTCTTACACACACACACACACACACACACACACACACACACACCTCTTATGTAACAACATTCCACCTGCTGTATTATTTCTGACCGTGTCATGTAAAATCATGACTCAGTGTTCCTGATCCTTAGGTCATTATTAATTTGTCTGTCATTGCTGACATGCTGTTATATTGCACAATGGTAATTTCATTACACCAGTTCTATTCATCATTTCTGAGATTTACATTCTGCACTTTCTTCCAAGTGCAACCTACTCTTTTTAGTATGCTTTTTTTTCTTTTTCTTTTTCTGCTTACTACTTAAAAGCTTCCCACTCCTTCCCTCTGTATTTCACTTTGGTGAAAAATCTGAACGTGTTTAGTATCAACCTCTTTATCAGAAGATAACTTTCATAGGTATGAAATAAATTTGACGCTATATTCATAAAAGAAATCGAGGAGAAATCAAATAATTCCACCCCACTTTTATACCTTAAGAAATAAGTATAAACGGACACGGAAACATAATGAGAACTCAAAATAGAAGCAACTTAATATACATAATTTCCTCATACATGTCTATTAGATGGCACTGATAATAAGAATTGCTTTATAATAATGGGCACCATTTTTTGTATTTTATATAAAATATTGGTATTTTTGCCTTTGAACTAATAACCTTCTTAGTTGCATGTTTGGTGAAGAAAACAACAACAACACATGCAAAAACACTTGAGTAAGTCACTCTATAGCCCAATCTGACTTCAAACCCATCGTCCTCCAGAATCAGTTTCCTGAGTACTGTCAATGCTCTTAGGAAATTAGGCTTAGTTTAACAGAACACACATGCTCAAACTTTGTTCTAAAATACCCCTGTAGAGGCAGATAAAGAATGAATACAAGTAGATGCTCTATGGAGAATTATTAGATGAAAAGGAGAAAATACTGATATAAAAAAGTTTGACTTAAGTCTCTAGACTGCCAAGATCTTTCTTAAGAGGCAGAGCTCAGTGGGGGAGGAGAATAGTGATGGAACAGGAGGACAGTGATGATATCAGTAAGAGACCCATTATTCTAGGTAAGGTGGAAAGAGTGCTCTCATTCTAATTTTACATGAAATATTCATAGCATTCCTGGAAGTAACATCTCAGTAATGGAGCCACTGCAATTAAAACCCAATGTAGTAAGCAACTTTTTAGAGTGTGTTCAATGTGCTTATTTTTTTTTAAAAAAAGATGTGTTTACCTGGTAATTATTATATAGCTAATGTTGTCATTAAACCTACCATAGAGTCAGTATCACTACCTAAGAAATGACTACTACTCATAATCATGAAAAAATACATACTATTAGACTTACGTGCCATTAGCCAGGCAATTAAGACTAGCAGCTCACATGTAATGATGGGGTTGAGTACTAAATATAGTGCCACCGAATCTGAGGCCTCGGGTGCTTTCTTGCATGTAACTCCTATGATCAGATAAACTTCAATTATATGACCTTGGTGCAATATATCCATTCATATTGAAAGCCCAATGAAAAGAAAATTTTGAATTTATTTAAATGAAATTTACATTGTTTTCATTTTCAGTTTTTTTAATATTTTTTATTGTAATTAATAAAATGGTTACATGATATTTGCCAGATAGATGGTGCATTAATTCACATACATTGATACCCTTTCACATGTCTTGGTCCCCATTTCCCTCCCCCCCAACCCCCATCTTGGTTTTCTCCCCTTCGCTATCCAATCTCAAGTAACCAAATACAAATATATCCAATATATCAGATAACAAAGTGAGATACTGTAACAATATGAGATAACCAAGGGACAGCAAAGGAGATGAGAGATAACATAGTACATTAAGGACAACAATCATTCGTTACATGGCTTTTGTTTCAATATCCTAGAGGTCCATGCAATTAGCTTCATACTATATGGCCTTATGTATCAAGGTTTTGCTCTATTGTAATTCTCTGCTCGTGGAGCCCAAGGTTTCCACTGTTTATGACAAATGAGGGAAACCATTGAGCCTAATTTCCTTTGAGTCTTGCTTATTTCACTTACTATGATTTTTTCTAAGTCTTTCCATTTCCTAACAAATGGGGCAATGCCATTTTTTTCTGACAGCAGCATAGAATTCCATTGTGTACAAAGACCACATCTTGTTGATCCATTCATCAACTGAGGGACTTGTAAGTTGGTTCCATATCTTTGCTATGGTGAATAGTGCTGCAATGGACATTGTTGTGGTAGTGGAATTAGTATGCCCTAGTTTCTGGATGGTTGGGTAAATGCCAAGTAGTTGCTGGGTCATAGGGGAGTTCTATGTTTAGCCTTTTGAGGCACTGCCATACTGCTTTCCATAGTGGTTTGCACTCCCATCAACAGTGTAGTAGTGATCCCTCCTGGCCACATCCCCTCCAGCATCTGTTGTTATTAGTTTTCCTGACCCTGGCCATTCTAACTACAGTGAGGTGGAATCTTAGCGTTGTATTGATTTGCATTTCTTTTATGACCAGAGATGTTGAGCATTTCTTCATGTGTCTATAGGCCATTTTTGTTTCTTCTTCAGAGAAGACTCGATTTAAGTCTTTGGCCCATCTTTTAATGGGATGGTTGTTACTTTGGAGATTAATTTTGGAGTGATTCAATTTTTTGAGTTGTTGATATATTTTAGATATGAGGCCTTTGTCCGTTGTTTGGTTGGTGAAGATCTTCTCCCACTCTGTAGGCTTCCTAATTAATTTACTAGCTATGTCCTTTTCCATACAAAAACTCTGCAGTTTAATGCAGTCCCACTCATCCAGCCTTTCTCTGATTTGTTGTGATTCTTGGTCCTTATTAAGAAAGTTTCGACCTGTGCCAAGTAGGCCTAGTGTATCGCCTATTCCTTCTTGTAAAGTTTTCAGTGTGTCAGCTTTTACCTCCAGGTCTTTGATCCATTTGGAGTTAATTCTAGTGCAGGGTGACAAAACTTTAGTTTTCCGCAGGTGCTTAACCAGTTCTGCCAGCACAACTTGTTGAAGAGGCTATCTCTCTTCCATTGTATTTTTTTGGCTCCCTTGTCAAAGATTAGGTGACCATAGATCTGTGGTTTAATATCTGGGTCCTCAGTTCTATTCCATTGGTGTTCAGGCCTGTTCTTGTGCCAGTACCAAGCTGTTTTGATAATTATAGCTTTGTAATAGAGTTTGGTATTGAAATTCTTCCTGTGCTATTGTTTCTGCTAAGTAGTGTTTTTGCTATATGGGGTCTTTTATTATTCCATATGAAATTTTGGATTGCCTCTTCTATTTCTTTAAAGAATGACATTGGGATATTGATGGGTATTGTGTTGAATTTGTAGATAGCCCTTGGCAGGATTGTCATTTTCACGATGTTGATTCTTCCAATCCAGGAGCATGGGAGGTTTTTCCATTTCCTTAGTTCTGCTTTAATTTCCTTTTTCAGGGTTTTAAAGTTTTCATCAAAAAGGTCCTTTACATTCTTAGTTAAGCTAATTCCTAGGTACTTTATTTTCTTTGAGGCTATTGCGAAAGGAGTTGCTTTCCTGATTATTGCCTCGTTCCTCTCATTGTTGGAGTAGAGGAAGGCAGTTGATTTCTGAGGGTTAATTTTATAGCCTGCTACCTTTCCAAAGTTTTGAATCAGCTCAAGGAGCTTGGGAGTGAAGTCTGTAGGATTCTTTAAATACAGAATCATGTCATCTGCAAAGAGGGATAGTTTTACTTCCTCTTTCCCTATTTGGATCCCCTTTTTACTTGCTTCTTGCCTTATTGCACTGGCTAGGAATTCTAATGCTATGTTAAAGAGGAGTGGAGAGAGTGGGCATCCTTGTCTCATTCCTGATTTTAGAGGGAATGGCTTTAGCTTTTTCTCATTAAGTATAATACTACCTGTGGGTTTGTCATACACAGCCTTTATTATATTGAGGAATGTTCCATGGATTCCTAGTTTCTCCAGAGCTTTTAACATAAAGTGGTGTTGGATCTTGTCAAATGCCTTTTCTGCATCTATTGAGACAATCATGTGATTTTTGTCCTTGCTCCTGTTGATGTGTTGAATTATACTAATTGATTTGCGTATGTTGAACCAGCTTTGCCTCCTTGTGATGAATCCTGTTTGATCATAGTGTATAATTTTTTTGGAGAGTTGTTGTAGACTGTTGGCCAGTATTTTGTTGAGAAGCTTTGCATCAATATTCATCAAAGAAATGGATTTTTAGTTCTCTTTCTTTGATGAATCTCTGTCTGGTTTGGGGATGAGGGTTATACTGGCTTTGTAGAATAAGTTTGGCAAAGAGACTTCATTTTCAATTTTGTTGAGCTCTGCTTTGAAGACCTTATAGAATTCAGCTGTGAATCCATCTGGCCCTGGGCTTTTCTTAGGTGGAAGTTCTCTAATTGCCATTTCTATTTCAGTGCTTGAAGTAGGCCTATTTAGTTGGGTTAGTTCTTCTTGGTTCAGTGTGGGTATGTTAATATTGGCTAGGAATTTATCCATTTCTTCTAGATTCTCTAATTTGTTGGCGTAAAGGTTTAGAAGTATTCCCTCATGATAGTGTGGATCTTGGTAATTTCTGTCGTGATATTACCATTTTCGGCTGCAATTTTGTTTATTTCGATATGCTCTCTTCTTTTTTTGGTAAGATTTGCTAAGGGTTTATCAATTTTGTTAACTCCTTGTTTTGTTGATTCTTTCCATAGTTTTTTTGGATTCCAGATCATTTAATTCTGCTTTGATTTTAATAATTTGCTTCCTCCTACTGGGATTAGGGTTGGTTTGTTGCTCTTTTTCCAGGAGCTTAAGGTGACACATTAACTTGTTGGTTTGCGATTTTTCCAACTTGTTGTTGTAGGCACTGAGCGCTTTAAATTTTCCTCTGAGTACTGCCTTTTCCGTGTCTCAAAGGAGCTGGTATTTGTTTGCTCCTTATTCTTAAATTTCATAAACTGTTGGATTTCTGTTCTGATTTCTTCGATGACCCATTGGTGATTCAACAATGTGTTGTTCAATCTCCATGAGTTACAGGGTTTTCGTTGGTGGAGATGTGTGTTCAGTTCCAATTTGATGCCTTTGTGGTCTGTGGGTAGGCAGGGAACAATTTCAGTATTTCTGAATCTGTCCAGGTTTGTTTTATGTCCTAAGATGTGGTCTATTTTGGAAAATGTTCCATATGCTGCTGAAAAAATGTATATTGTGTTGTTGCTGGGTGGAATATTCTGCAGATGTCTGTTAGATCTAGTTGGTCTATATAGTTGTTCAATTCTATGGTTTCTCTGTTGAGTTTTTGCCTTGTTCATCTGTCCATAGGTGAGAGTGGTGTGCTAAAGTCACCAACAATCACTGTGATTCGGGTTAGGGTTAGGGTTTACTTTCAGTGAAAGTAAAGTTTGCTTGATGAAGTTCGGAGCTCCAGGATTCAGTGTGTAGATATTTAGGATCATTATATCTTCCTGGAGGAAAGATCCCTTTAGTAGTATGTAGTAACCTTCTTTGTCTTTTCTCACTAATTTTAATTTGAAGTCTATTTTATCTGATATGAGGATGGCAACTCCAGCCTATTTATGGGGGCCTTTAGCTTGATAGAGTTTATTCCAGCCTCTCACTTTCAAAAAATGTTTGTTTGTTTGGGTAAGATGTATCTCTTGAAGACAGCATAACGATGGATCTTGCTTTTTTGATCCAACTAGCTAGTCTATGTCATTTAATTGGAGAACTAAGTCCATTGATATTGAGAGTTAGGATTGAGAGATATTTATTAGTTCCTACCATTTTTAAAAGCTTTCATTAGGGCCTGTGTCTCAACAGTTCTTGTGGTACTTAGATGTTATGATGTTTAGGTGCCATTTCTTTCTCTGTATTGCATTTATGTTGGATTTCTATGTGTAGAACATCTTTGAGAATTTTTTGTAATGTTGGTTTGGTTGCTACATAATGTTGCATCTTTTCCTTGGAATGGAATGTTTTTATTGTTCTCTCAGTTATGAATGAGAACTTAGCTGGATACAGTATTCTTGGTTGGTAGTTATTTGACTTAAGGGCATGACATATATGCTTCCAGTCACTTCTTGCTTGCATGGTCTCTGCTGAGAAATCTGGGGTTATTCTTATTGGTTTGCCTTTATAGGTGATTGATCCCTTTTCCCTGGCTGCCTTTAGGATCCTTTTTTTGGTTTCTACTGATCCAGTTCAGATTACAATGTGGTGGTGAGATGTTCTTTTCTGGTCAGGTCTGTTTGGGGTTCTAAAAGCTTCTTGTATCTGGATGGGCCTGCCCTTCTGGATATTTGGGAAATTCTCTGAGATGATCTCCTGAAGTATATTTCCAATACCATTGACCTCTTTCTCCAGACCCTTCTCAATACCTATTAGCCTTAAATTAGGCTTCCTAATTGTATCTTGGACCTCCTGAAGCAATCTCTCATATTTCCTAGATTTGGATTGACTCATTTTCTGTTCTTTGTCTATAACAGCTAAATTGTCTTCAGCCCCACAAATTCTCTCTTCTGCATTGTCTAACCTGCTATCAAAGCTATCTACTTTATTCTTCATCTCCCTTGCTTCTAATTGCTCATTTTTGATGCCTTGCATCTCTTCTTTTAGATCATGTATGGATTTCTTTAGCTCCTTTATTTCCATTTGAGTGGTTAGCTCAGTAGCTTTATTCTCTTTTGACATTTGCTGGAGTTCGGTCACCTTTTTGTTTGTGGTTTCTATGAATTCGTCCATTTTTCTTTGAAAAACCTTTATTATGGCCTCCTTTATGGCTTCTCCTTTTTCATTTATCACCTTGTTTATTGTTTCCTCTTGTTTAGCTATGGTTTCCTCCCTTATCTCTTTCTTTATACCTTCACAATTTTCATTAATGATGTTTATCAATTGCATTTATATAGCACTTGGAAGACTCTCCTTTATATTTGCCAGTGACTGTTCCACTGTCTGTTTATATTGGGTGGGGGATGTTATTCCTTGATTTGACATTTTTCTTGAGTTTCTTGTTCTGCTCATTTGAAAATGGGAGCAAGATTAATACTAAACACGATTATAATTTTTCAGATATAAGCAACCTAGACCTCTTTAGCTGGCAGACACTAGATGTTCTCAATTTTTGATTGGTATTATCACTCTTTCTTTTTTGTGCACTTACAGACCAGTCTAATACAACTACTGATAACCGATTTATGACCAAAACAATAAGCCTCTCAATCCAATCTCTATTGTATTTAAGTCCCTCTTTACCTAGAGTATAATTGAACACCTATATATACAGTATTGCTCAACAGCCATCAAATGTAGATCCATGCATTATAAGGGTTGAAAGATGAACAGAGGACCAGAGATAGAAAAATAGTATGAGAGAGAACAGGGGAAGTACAGGAGGAGTAACGTAGGGTTGTAAGATTATTATAGTAATGAAGAAAAGGTATAACGTAAGGATAATTGACCTAAGTTGATTAGCAGGTAGCGTATTGAAGTACAAAGTTTGGAAAGTATTAGATAAAACTTATGAAAGTAAGAAGGGTAATAAGAAGAATATATCGAGAAAAGAGGGAGGTAGATATAGGAGATTTCAATGATGGAAAATTTTAAAAATAAAGAAAAAAAGGAAAGTAAGACAAAAACAACAGCAAGTACAAAAAACAACAAAAAAAAACCATACAGAACGAAAAACAGAGAAACAAAAATCAAAAACAAAATGTAAAAACAACAACAACAACAATCAAAAAAAAAGAAAAGAAAAAGAAAACAGTGGAGGGAGATTCCTCACTATTGTGAGCTCTTACTTAAGAAATACTAGGGTTGAGACCAGGAGATTAAAAAGCAGGTGACTGTATCAATATAGATATCATTTGTATTCAGACTGTACCCAGAGCTGTCACTATGTTTCTCCAGGAACAACCACAGTGACAGCGGGATGCGGGAGAGGAAAGAGAAAAAAAAATGTAGGTAGGATGGTAAAGAGAAAATGAGAACACCTATAAATGCAAATGAAAAAAATGGTGGAAGAAAAAAAAGGAAAAAGAAAACAAAAAACAAAGAAAAAGAACAACAAGAACAACAACAAAAAAAGGGTATTCTTCAGGATTTTTTGGGGGGGTTGGGGGCAGTGCAGGATAGGAAACTTGTGTCTCCATTAAATTTGGGATCAAAACAGTTCAGAAAGTCTTTTTCTCTTGTGAGTTGGCTATGAGGTTTTAGGTTTTGGGAAAAGGAAGCTGAAAGATCCTCGGGCGGCTTTGTGTACCAGGTCTGTGGCAGCGCAGGGGATGGACTTCAGCAGCTCTGGGGCCGGATTTCCAGCTAAGGGATCTCTGGGAAATCCTTTGCCAATAAGAAAGATGGCGCTGTCAGCAACACCTCTCAGGCTCCAATTGCTTTGGCCAGGTTGTTGCCAGTAGTCAAGATGGCGCTGCTCTCAGCTTATGGGGCTGGGGCCTCCCTCCCAATGCTGATCTGTGGGCAGAAGTGGAAACTTCTCCTAGGATGTACTCACAAATTGCTGGATTCTCCGGTTCCGTGAAGCTGGCAGGTCCGTGCACAGCCGGGTGTCCACTCTGGGCTCCCGCAGGCTCTGTGTGGCTCTGTCTGCAGCTGGCAGGTTGCCGCGCCAAGAAGCCCTGTCTGCTCAGATTCAGAGGAGCCGCTTTGTCTCTGCGGCCTCTCCGAGCAGCTGGCACCGGTCCCTGCTGTCTTCTTTGTGCCGGATTTCTGCCTTTTTCCTCTGTGACTGAGATCTCTGTATCGCTAAAGCTTACTTAGGATCAATTTGAGGTATGTACTGTCCCCTACGCTGCCAAAACTGGCATCTTGGTGAGAGCTCTGAAAGACTCAAACTGAACTGCCGTCATCTTCCTCCCAACCTTCTCTCATTTTCAGTTTTTAAGCAGAGTGATCATGGATGGATGACCAATAATCTAAATGTAGGTACTGAAAGGTTTGATGATTTTTTCCCCTTTTTTTGCCAGTCCTGGGGCATGAACTCAGGGCCTGAGCACTGTCCCTAGGCTTTCCTCAAGTGTTCTACCACTTGAGCCACAGCACCACTTCCGGCTTTTTCCTATGTATGTGATACGGAGGAATCAAAACTGGGTCTTGTGCATGCTAGGCAAGCACTCTACCACTTGGCCAAACTCCTGGCCCCAGGTTTGATGATTTTTTTTTATCAGAAATAACAAATCATTTTATAAGAAGGGCATTTGTTATACATGTACATGCATATCATTTGTTATTTATGCCACTATATTCAGATCTGAAATATCTGCCTGATTGACTACCCTATCCATTTTGTCATTCTCTCTTCTCAGTATCATCAGTCTTAAACTTAGAAAAATTGTATTTCTAATAGTGTTATGTGGTCTAATAAGGTGTTGCGACTTTTGGAACCAAACAGATCTAAGTTTGAATGGGGGGGGGCGGCTGTGGCTGTGTTGTCACACTCCACCAAGCTCAGCATTCAGGGGCCATGAGGGTAGAAGGACAACAGTGAAATTCTGTCCCCAAACAACAAAATCAACAAACAAAACAGGCAGAAAACTCAGTGTTAATCATCCAGTATCCTTACATGGGCTAGTGATGCACATCTTCAGAAGATGTTACTGTTGAATAGTTATAGTTATGAACAAAGCCATGTTAAAAAAAACAACTACAAACACTAAACTGCTTCCTGGAACTTAGGAAATTCAGATTTTAATTTCAAGTCTTCCATAGTTCAGCTACATAAAGGATCTAAACCTCATTTCTGTACATTATATTTCAAATCTGTGAATTGAAGAGCTTTAATGAGATGACATCCTTGACACTTTCCCTATGTCAAAAGTTAAGAATTTTATAGTCATTGTTAAACACACAATTATACCCAACTTTTACCTATATAGATATTCTGTTAACTGACTCATTCTTCGATTGCATATTATGGCTCACTTATTTTAGAAAATGCCAATAACAATCTTATTAAATGATATTTCTGTACTTTCATTTCCTTCCACATTTATATGCCAATTTATATCTGAAATTTCACTCTAACTCTGAAGCTTTGTAACAGTTATGAATGAATACCCTTTCTCAGACATTGCACATAATGTATTGCCTGAAGTTCTATATTTTTGAGAATGATGACATATTGAAGAATTTGATGGTAAAGTCAAAAGGAGCTACACAATAAGAGATATTTTCTTGACCTCTAGTAACCTCTGAATTACCCTTATTATAGTGATAGCCTGTCGTTTCCTGCCATCAGATAATACAGGCATCTTGTTAGGAAGATGTTAGCATTATGTAGATCTATCAACATATGTAAGGCCTGAAAATTTAAAGTGGATTTAGTATTTCACAATAGAAGGCAATTACTTTTTATAGATCTATAAAATATAATCTCAACCACTTAATTTCAATGCAATGTAGATACAAATAAATTACATTGAGTGTGAAGCTGAGTGGCTCATACCTGTAATTGTAGCTACTGAGGAAACTAAGATAAAAAGATTGCAGTTTGAAGCAGGCCACTAAACTCAGGAGGCTAAGATATAATTTGCAGTTTGAAACCAGCCTACTATCTTCTCTAAACTATATTTTTTAAATAGCCAGAAGTGGAGCTGTGGCTCAGGCACTAAGCTTGAGCAAAATAAGCTCAGGGACAGTATCCAGGCACTGAGTTCAAGCTCCATGACTGACACAAATATATGTATATGGGTTTACATATGTATATGACTATACATATGTATAGTCATATATATTATATAGTTACATACCTATATGTGTATATAAATACACACATGTATATATATTGTCTGAGGTACAGGTGCCTTTAATATGCACAATTTAGGGGACAGGCTCATAGAAGTGACTGCCTTGGGTCAGGGGATATTGATGAAGATGGAGAGACTCAACACTTTCAAAGGAAACATCCAAATTTAATTGTGACTTGATTCCGCATTTTAAATCATAATTTTACATTGTGATTCTGGATAGTCTGCAGCCAAGGAAACATATGAAAAGAATGTTTCTTCACAATAACTTTTACTGTTAAAGATTGCAGGCCAAGTGTGAGGATTTTGGTGTAAGGTTAATATGGATTTTTAATATCAGTTTTACTACTTAGCCATAAAGGATCCTATGAAAACAGCATAATTTCTTTGAAGCATAATTGCTTCATTCAGAGAAGAGTGAAGTACTATTCTTAGATAAATATTAAATTAGGATTACATGAAATAATATTTTAGACATTGGCTCATGGTACTAGGAAGCAGCTTCCTTTTTCACTTTATTTTATATTTTATTTTATTCTGTCATATTGGTGCTTTAACTCAGGGCCTTACACTCTTGTTTAGCTTTTGCACTGAAGGTTGGCACTCTGTTACTTGAACCACCTCCAGTTACAGCATTTTGCTGTTCAATTGAAGATATGAGTCTCTCAGAATTTGTTTGTCCAGGCTGGCTTTTCATATCATCAGATCTCTGTCATCTCTGTAGCTAAAATTCCATGTGTGAGCCACCATTGCCCATTACTTTCACTTTATTTTAAACATAAAGTAAATTAAATGGTAATTTTATGCAGATAATTATGCATAAAGTTAAGAGAAATGGATTGCTAGCCTTTTGTAAATGAAACATGGTAATATTACAGGTTCTATAAACCAAATAATCTATTAGACAGACAACATGTCTAATTTTGTCTTTGTTTCTGATAGCTAGCTGTAAGAGTTGGGGCTATCAATTACATAGTCAACTTTACTTTTCCTCTGTTTAAGCTACTTAAAAATGGGTAGACTGCTATTTAAGTTTTGTGTCATTTTTATAGGCTAGGCCTTAAAATATTAAGTTTGTGTGATTCATAGCCAAATTTCCCATTAGAGGACTAAAGTTTTAATCTCACTTTAATCTATGATCCAAGACATCATTTCTTGTCATCACAAACACAGGATAGTATATGGTTCACCCGACTATGAAGAGGCTGAACCATCTTTGAAGTCATTGCCAAATTCTTGGGAGGCTAACAGGTTTTATAATGTCTACCAAAGGCAGACATTTCAATAGGATCAACTGCATATCTTGGGCACTTATTCATGCACTTCTTTAGTATCAAGTTAACAATTGAACAAATTGAGCTTTAAACATTAAATTAATGGGAATGAATTGTGTATATTAATATGTAGTAGGAGAGATGGGTTCTGATGTTTCCCAACTGTGATCCTAGTTTTTCAGGAAGCTGAAAGCTCAGAATCATGCTTTGAAATTAGGCTGGACAAAAAAAGCAGAATTACCAAAAAAGCCAGAAGTGGAGCTATGGGTCAAGTAATGGCCAAATCCAAGCACAAATCCAGGCAACAGTACAAAGTTCTGATTTCAAGCCCCAGTTCTAGCACATAAAAAAGAAGAAAAGATATGGTAGGACAAATTGGAGTTAGTTTATCTTCTACAGACTAGTCCAGATTTGTATTATAACTCTTTAATCATTGTCTAATTACCTTCCCATATTGTTGAAATTATCACAAGGATTTAGAAAAAATTCATTCTAACTGTTGTATCTATATCAATGTCTCCTTATTTATTTTGGAGTTCGGCTGTTCATAAGGCATTAGATTCACTTATATGCAAAAATAAAAACTTTTATAAGGAGGAGAAGGAAACGTCTTTCAAAATAAGGAAACTCATGCCTCTAGATAAGGTTTTAGGGAAATTAATTTGATTATCAATTTCTTTTTTTAAAGATTTAATTTTTTTTTTGCCAGTCCTGGGATTGAGCTCAGGGCCTGAGCACTGTCCTTGGACTTTCTCAAGACTAGAGCTCTACCACTTGAGCCTCAGCACCACTTCTGGCTTTTTTGTATGTATGTGGAGGCAAGGAATCGAACCCAGGTCTTTGTGCATGCTAGGCAAGCACTTTAACCACTAGGCCAAACTCCCAGCCCAAGATTTAAATTTTTAAGGTTTTATTAACACTGATTTTTACATCATATTTCAAATGTCATGTGTAACAGACAAGTATTCAAGAAGGGAATCTTTATATACAAACACTGGCACGTCGAATTCTAAGCAGCAGATATTTTAAATATACTTTTATTGTAATTAATACAAGGGTTACATTGTATTTACCAGACAGAAGGTGCATTACTTCACATACATTGATACCCTTTCTCATGTCATGGTCCCCATTTCCCTTCCCCTACCCCCAGCCCTCATCTTGTTTTCTCCCCTTTACTATCCGATTTCAAATAACCAAATATGCATATATAGAATATATCAGATAATAAGGTGAAATACTGTAACAATATGAGATAATCAAGGGACAGCACAAGAGATGAGAGATAACATAGTATATTAAGGACAATCACTCATTATATGGCTTTTGTTTCTATATCCTGGAGGTCCTTTCATTTAGCATCATACTATATGGCCTTACGTATCTAGGTTTTGTTCTATTGTAAATCTTTGCTAGGAGAGCCCAAGGTTTCTACTGATTATGTCAAATGAGGGAAGCCATTGAGCCTATGTACCTTTGAGTTTGGCTTACTTCACTTGATATGATTTTTTTCTAAGTCTTTCCATTTCTTTACAAATGGGGTATACTTTTTCTGGCAGCATCATAGAATTCCATTGTGTATAAATACCACATCATGTTGATCTGCTCATCAACTGAGGGGCATCTGGGTTGGTTCCATATCTTTGCTATGGTAAATAGTGCTGCAATGAACATCGTTATGCTAGTGGATTTAGTATGTCCTTATTTCTGGATGGTTGGGTAAATGCCAAGTAGTGGAATTGCTGGGTCATAGGGGAGTTCTGTGTTTCGCCTTTTGAGGCACTGCCACACTGCTTTCCATAGTGGGTGAACGAGTTTGCACTCCCACCAACAGTGTAGTAGTGATCCCTCCTGGCCACATCCCCTCCAGCATCTGTTGTTATTAGTTTTCCTGATCCTGGCCATTCTAACTGGAGTGAGGTGGAATCTTAGAGTTGTTTTGATTTGCATTTCTTTTATGGCCCGAGATGTTGAGCATTTCTTCATGTGTCTATAGGCCATTTTTGTTTCTTCTTCAGAGAAGACTCTCTTTAAGTCTTTGGCCCATCTTTTAATGAGATGGTTGTTTCTCTGGAGATTAGTTTTGGAGTGATTCAATTTTTGAGCTGTTGATATATTTTAGACATGAGGCCTTTGTCTGTTGTATGGTTAGTGAAGATCTTCTCCCACTCTGTAGGCTTTCTAGTTAATTTGCTAGCTATGTCCTTTGCCATACAGAAGTTCTGCAGTTTAATGCAGTCCCACTTATCCAGACATTCTCTGAATTGTTGTGTCTTTTGGTCCTTATTAAGAAAGTTTCGACCTGTGCCAAAGAGACCTACTGTGTCTCCTATTTCTTCTTGTAAAGTTTTCAGTGTATCTGCTTTTACCTCGAGGTCTTTGATCCATTTGGAGTTAATCCTGGTGCAGGGTGACGAAGGATCCAACTTTAGTTTTCTGCAAGTGCTTAACCAGTTCTGCCAGCACCACTTGTTGAAGAGTAAGCAGCAGGTTTTTATGTTTTCCTCTCCGCTTGTCCTTCACAAACAGAATTCTACACTTGCCATTTAAAATGTTGATATGATCGCTTTCATTTGCTCAATCAGTTTTTGGGCCCTGGGTGCTGAACACAAGTTCCAGTCCTTGGAGATGCACTCTTTTGGGGCACATGGAAACTAGGATTCATGGACCAATATTGTCTCATCGTTGTGAAAACATTCTTGGGAGACTGTGTTGTTCAGCATTAGGAGAAATAAGTTAAAATATGCAAACTATACAGCTTTTGGCAAAATTATTTTCATTCACTTCTGTGTATTTAATGATCATTTTGTACAGAACTCATATTATTGTGGGGCAAAAAAAGGATACAACAGCCTTTTGTTGATCTCCGAAGAGATGTGTGCATTAAAATTAGAATTCTGGAGGAAAAAAAATTCTCACTTTTTGTTTTGTATGACAAAACAATGCAGTTTTTGTTAGTCATTGATTGTTTTTAAAATCTTAATGTCAGTTAATTAATGGACATCATTCAAGTTATAGTTCGAAGTTTTTTGTGATACTTTATATCCACAATCTACTAATGATAGCAGCCATTTATGTTATTTTTTCCTCACATTTGCAATTTTATTTTCTGAAGTATGTAAAGAAAAATGTGGAGGGTAATGTGAAAAAATGATTATATAATAAAGCTCTTGGTTTTAATGGTCTATCTAAATTAAACCAAAATGAAAATACTAGTTGTCTCATTAGTGAGTCAAAATTGTGTTAAGTCTGCTGGGATAAAGAGAAATATTAGGAAACTAATTAGGAAGCCTGCAAACTAGTTAAAGGAGCCAAGAAAAGTTAAAACAGTTAATAATCAAATGAAATAATATAGAGTTGCAGCAAGACAGAAAATCACACTTTGTTTAATGCAATATATAAACACATGAGTTAGGAGTTCAGAAGAGGGCACACTCTGAAGATTACTTTTTAATTTTTAGATTTTAAGTGGTTATATACAGGAATTTCAAGAAGTGATATTGCAAATGCAATGAATGCATCTTGAACAATATCACTCCATTATTCTCCATCTTTCTCAGTCCTGTCCTCAACCTCAAGTTAGGTAGTTCAACGTTTATACAATGTATTCTCAGTATAATGTATACTGAATATCATGACTAGGGATGGCAACACCCCACCCCCAGGTGTTCTCCCTCCATTTGTCTTCCCACTCCTCTCATTGTCCTCCCTCCTCTGGAAAAAATGTTTCTAATTAATATATTTTTTAGAATTGACTTCATGTAGGAGTTAGAGTTTTTATTCCAGGTATTGCTTGTGAAAAATCATAGTGGTAGAATATGTAAAGTTTAAATTATTTAGTGTTGTTATTTCAAATCAGGTGGTTAACACAGACCAGTGAGAATTTGAGTAAGTAATTCTCAATTTGTTTTGTAAAGTTGATATTACTGTCATGGCATATGGGTGAGCATTTATGATAGAATCAGTGGAGGCCAGGTACTCTCTTGCATCAAGCCATTTAGAATAAAGAATGGAAGGAGGTTCTCTAGTTCTCTTGTGCTGTTGCCATTTCATGCTCATGTGTGCCATCTAGCCTCATATGAAGTGTCACCTTTCATCAAGTACATGTGGGATTCCTTGTGTAAAGTTGCACATGTGGTCTCCTGTGGTATCCTTCTCTGAGCATTATTTTCTGTCTGTTTTCCTGACGACCTCAGAAAAACAATCGCTTCTCTTCTCCACACATGATTTCTCCTCTTCTCCCTCTTTTTCCTTGGCAAAATATTTTTTCTGTACTTGGATGAAATGTTCTTTATTATCTATAAATAGTTGTACAAATGACTTTCAATTCAATATGTCGATTTATGAGCATATGTATTTTAACCTTTCATTATTCTCCCCATTCCTCCCAAACCCCTCAAGTCACTTGTTTCCATTTTTACATATACACCTTGAGCTTAATGACTTAATCTACCTACCATTCTTCTCTGTGTTCTTTTACGCTTCGTCTCCTTGAGTTCATTCCCCTGTGACAAAGTATGTTCTAGCTTACTGCCCTTCATTTTCTTAACTAGTAAAAGCAACAAGAAAATAAAATACAAACCATAAGCAAAGATGTATGCCATAAACTTTGCAGCAACAAAACAAATAAGTGATTCTGTTTCACATGGCAGTGGTGATTTATTCCTACTCTATCCTTACCCTGGTAAGTAATGCAGAATAATACTGTGAAGTTTTTTTTAATGCAAAATAGGAGCCTTCTATGAAGAGAAAGCCAATGTACATCCTGAAAGAGAAAATAAAACCCAGAAAAAGGAGGTGTAATAGATTTGGGATTGTAGTAGAAGCTTGAAAATCCATTAGAAATCATGACATGCAGGCTTTTATGCATAATGGGAAGAATAAGATCATCTCCCTTATGAATAAAACATATTGCTAATAGGCAGAAACTCTATTGCAGGCATTTAGTAATACATTGAAGAAATACCAGCACCAAGAGCAGCAGAGCTTGTTCCACACTAAAAATCAATGTGTTGCAGAAAAGTGGCAAGAAAAGCTCACCGTTCTCAATTGTAACTGGGAAAGAAAGTAAACCAGAGTACAAAGTGAGAACAGCTAGAGGAGAGGGCCCCATCATTTATCATATCAGAAAGAACACAAGATGGTTTGCTGAAAGAAAGATGGAGATGCTAGTATGGAAAAGATAGCACAACAGGAACAGAAAATACTTATCAGTGCTTAAAGATACATAAACCTAGCCCTAGAAACACAGCGAATATCGCAGTCCAACTGGTACAATTTTAGATAATAAGAGGAGAGACTGAAATAAAAGGAGGGGGTCAAGACACTCCAGACCCATGAATAGATTGCAAACAGAATGAAACAAAGTAGCCAAACTAAAAGTGGAATTACTGCCAAGGAGGGAAAACTTGAGCTTTTTAGGGAAGAAAAAAAAATGAACCAGACTAAGAAAGGAAAAAAATGAGGAGGGGTAAGCAAATCGCAACATAAGAACTACTGGGGGCAGTTTGGCCTAGCATGCGCGAATATTCGGGTTTGATTCCTTCGTACCCCATACATAGAAAAAGCCAGAGGTGGTTCAGGCTCAAGTGGTAGAGCTCTAGCCTTGAGAAAGCCCAAGGACAGTGCTCAGGACTTGAATTTAATCCAAAAGGTTAGTTTTATAAAAGTTTTTTTGTTATTTTTTTTGGTAGTGACTAGAGTTTAAACTCAACATTCATTTGTTAAATAAGTGCTTTTCTATTTGAGCCACACTCAGGCAAAAATTATTATTTTCTTTTTTCATATATTTTTATTGTGATTAATAGGAGGGTTGCATTACATTCTCCAGATGGAAGGTGCATTACTTCACAGACATCGACACCCTTTCTCATGACACGGTCCCCATTTCCTTCATCTTGTTTGCCTCCCTTCCCTATCAGATTTCAATATATGAATGTGTTCAATACATCAAATAACAAGGTGAAATATCGTAACAATATGAGATAACCAAGAGACAGCAAAAGAGCTGAGAGATAACATAGTACCTTAAGGACAACAACCACTCATTATATGGCTTTTGTTTCTGTATTTTAGAGGTCCTTTCATTTAGCATCACTCTATATGGCCTTATGTATCTAGGTTTTGCTCCATTGTGAATCTCTGCTAGGAGAGCCCAAGGTTTCTACTGATTATGACAAATGAGGGAAACCATTGAGCCTAAGTTCCTGTGAGTCTGGCTTACTTCACTTAATATGATGTTTTTCTAAGTCTTTCCATTTTCATGCAAAAATATTAAAATTTATTAACATTATTTTTTTAGATAAACAAGCATAAATGCCAATTTCTCTAATGCCTATGTGCCACTGATCATGTAAGATAACATTTCTTGAAATGAATTCTTGGAATAGAAACAAGATTTTTTTCTTTGTTGTTTTGTTTTCTTTTTGTCTTGTTCATTTATTGGTCTTTGGGAGGTTAAGGTAGAAAGCTCAGAAATGGATCAACACAGGATGAACAAATGCAGCAGTGGGACTCACTAGTCACTATGTTGCAAGTGAATTGTACAACTTGTTGGTGGACATGGAAGGAAAAATCTGGGAGAAAGTAAGGGGAGGAGTGACATTGTCCAGAAAGAAATGTACATATTACCTGACTTACTTAACCCTTCTATACAAAAGCAATGAAAGGGCCTGGAGTTTGGCCTAGTGGTTAAAGTGCTTGCCTAGCATGCACGAAGACCTAGGTTCGATTCCTCGGTACCACATACATAGAAAAAAGCCGGAAGTGGTACTGAGGCTCAAGTGGTAGAGCTCTAGCCTTGAGAGAGTACAAGGACAGTGCTCAGGCTCTGAGCTCAAGCCCAGGACTAGCAAAAAAAAAAAAAAAAAAGCAATGAAAATGACAATTTATAGTAACAGGAAGTATTTTTCTTAAAAGAAACAAACAAAAATTCAATTTCTTCTCATATTACAGTTTATGACTGCTGCTAGAGACATTATCTACATAGTTTTGAAGGAAACAGTGATACCTGGCAGATTTTCTATATATCAAAATGCAGATATTCTCAAACATTCGGGAATTCAGCAAAAGGATAAAATCCATCTAACTGAAAGTAAAAGACTCAAGACAAAGAATCTATGATATGAATATAATTTGTGATGGTCTATACAGGCTTAGAATTTAGCAACAGAATTTTGTAAGAATTTTATATTTATGTAAATATATAAGAATTAAAACTGAAAGTATGAATATTTGGAAAAGAAATTTCAAAACAAAATCAATTAATAATTACAACACTTGAAATATTAGTCAAAAATATTCTCTATTAATTTTTGTAATAATTTAGGGTGAATTCTTAAAAAGCTGTTACTTTTTGCTTGTGCATTATTTATTTGAATTTCATCAGCTTTAAAAATTCTCCATCAGTATCTTTTTCTCCCAATAGGTTGAAGAAATATTAGATATAACCATCCAGTAAGTTAAAAATAGCATGGCTTGTGGATGAAACTCAATGGTTGAACACTTGACTAGCATGCATAAGATCTTGGGTTCAATCTCTGTCATCATGAAAGCCCAGCAGTAATAATATCCTAGTCTTCTATAGGTTTTATGTCAAGAGAAACATCTGCAATAATATTTTCCTGATTAAAGTGACAATATTTCCCACTATAATTGTCTGTTTTTATTTTATCAGGTATAGATTGTTTTATGGGAAAGTTTCTTTATAGTCAGATAAAAACACATAGGGGCAAAAGTAATCTGTAAAATATTTACATGATATTAGTTACAATCTGAAGGAACCATATTTAATGACTTATGATATAATATTTTCATCAAATACATCTGTATAAATTGAGCAATATACTAGTGAAAGAATCACTTATTTAGAGGTGATAAAGATATATACATTATACGTTACATGTTAATATATCAATTATTAATTATATTAATTAATATATTTTTACAGTATATTATGCATATCATAATACATATAATTGGCTAATTCCTTATTTTCTTGTTAAATTGTCATATTTTATAGGTATATTATATTATAATATAAATACTGATAAGGTTCTTTGATCACACATATTATCTTATTATTGAGATGTGGTGAAATGTTACCACAGAAATTTCCCATTTTATAAATTATTGCATATAATTTTATTATTAAATTAAATAGACTTAGGAGATTTATTTAGAAAAGCTGACATTAATGAAGGAAACTTGTGTGATGAAAAGAATTGTGCCATGTTTATGTTAGTTTATCCAAAATTATCCATCTTGGTCTACTCTTAAACTTGAGTATTGGCTAGGAAGTATTGAAAATTTTGTGGCCTTACCTAGGGAATTCACTTGTCTATTTTTCTTTTCCCATTAGTAGAAGGGAAATATTCATAATGTTTCAAATTTCTACTATGGGTGATGCAAAACATTTATCTATATAGTAGATAAGTATGGAAGCTTTATCTGCAGTATCCTTAATGCTCATAGTACACCCCCAATTTAAAGACTAGTATAATCTGAATTAATATAATGAGAAGAGTATGTACTCTGATTGAAATCAGAGCTGAAGTTCAATTACACATGATTTCTGCCACACTTATTATCAATTTCTTCATCTCTGTCAAGTGACTCTTCAAATGGTAATCCTTCATAGAGATTTATCACGTTACCATATTTGATTCTGAAAACCTCTTATCCTATTGTACTCATTCTTTTTCCCATATGCCATTGGTCATACCACATAATCACTGTATTTATTGTTCATTAATATTTTATCTCTGCTGTTACAAGAATAAAGCAATTGTTAAAGAATAAAGATCTTTGTCAGCTTTACCTTGATATATTCCAGTAGCTTAGGGCAGTTTCTGTCACAGAGCCACCACTCTAGGTACTTATTTCTTTTTAAATGAATTCATTTGTGCTCAATGTTTCTAGTCATACTATGAAACTGCATAATTAACAGCATGGGCTGAGAAATTAGACTGCCAGAGTTCAGTTTCTATTTACTGAATTGTTTGATACAGTCTGGGCTTCATTTCCCTCATCTGTGAAGATGGTAATAATATCACCTGATATGAGAATTAGAGCGGCATAATGGGATGAACATTTGCCAGTAGATCAGGTATGCAATAAATATTAATGCTCTGTCCTTCCATTATGCATATATTATTCAAGCCTCTTATTTTAAAAACCAGACTTCCCTATAGTTCTTTAGGCATTATCTCATCTTCTATCTTTCAGAAGCAAACTTCTTGAGGAAGTGGTGAAACCTTCATCTCTCATTTTCCCTGCTAACTGTAGGCTCACTATGCATTCAGTCTTTCTTCTCCAAGAGTTTTTTTTTTCTTTTAAGCTATCAATTACCCAAGAATTTTCAAGTCCAGAACTAATTTGAAGTCCTGTAATTTTTAACACTGTCATCTATGTCAACTTTCTTGAAATATTTGCCTTCCTTAACTTTTGTCACACTCCTTCCTTTTACCTAAGCTTCTTGCTCTGCTCCTGGTTTCCCTACTATATAATATGATTGTTTATACTATATAAGCAAGAAAGAGACTAGATACTATATAAGCAAGAAAGTTTGAGTGATTCAGATCCATGGATTTATACAAACAATAGGGTGGGTGAGCTTAATGTTGATGTTATCTGATGGCATGTTTTATAATATTAATAGAACTATGATGTGCCCTCATCTGGAATGTAATGCTGTTCTGAGAGAGTTTAAAGGTTAGCTACTGACAAGAGTAACAAGGCTGTGTGCAAAAGCTCCAGGTAGGTAGATTAACACAGAACAGAAAATAATCTGGTTTGACTTTTGTAAAGTATTTTCTATAAAGCTCTTAATTCACTCCCTTATTCACAACTGTTTATGCTGACATGGAAATTAGTTAAGACACACAGAAAGGATTCTTTGATTAGAAGTGTAAAATAGGTATTTTTAAGCTTTGGCATCATTTACATTTGTATATTCTTTATTTGTCTGTAAATACAGAAAAAATTCTCTTTCTATATTGTTCCTATTAAGAAGAATAAATATTTCCACCAGGACTAGAAATATAAATTAGTGACTAGCCTACAAATTCCATCCCTATGCTCCAATTATTGTGGATAGTTACCTAATTGTCTTATGTGGGTTTATCTTGGATTATTTCATAGTATTCTTTGGAATCCTCAAGGTAACCAGCAAATTGTATTGGTGGTACCAGCTCCCTGTTAGAATTCTTATTTCGCCTGAATTGTTCTTTTGGTCTTACACCAAATTTGCAGTCCTCATATAGTTTGAATTACACACAGTAAATATGATGTCTTTAAATAATGGTACAGTGACACAGTACAAATATTAAAAATAGCTATTTTTATCTAATGTTCTCAAATTTTCTAAATATAAAATGACTGTCATTAATGTCATTAATGACAACTTTGAACAATACTCTTACTTATTAAAAGTTAGTACCAAAGTTGCCACTTTTGTCACATAAATTTTATAAGCAAAAAGAATGGAATAAAAAGAGGTTGAGAAAAAGAAAAGAAAAATTACCATAAGTAGAATCAATTGGTCATCTAGCATATGGTCTTTGTGTTAACATCATTACCCTTCATCTTGTCTGGTACCAAATTAGCTTTATATTTGCTCCCTCTCAAGATGGATAACATCTGATTAGATTTTCTGTGTCTTTGGCAGCTTCACAGTGCTTAGAATTTAATTTAAAATGTCTCCATCTGCATTTCTTTGGTATGGTGCTTGGTGACATCGTGAGTCTGTATCCCACTTTCCCAGTTGTTTTGTGGCTTTCTATCAATCCAAGTTAATAACACCCTTTCTTCTCACATGTGTGTGTGTGTGTGAGTGTGTGTGTGTGTGTGTGTATTACTTGTTTGTCTGCATTTAGTGTATATAGCACATTTTGCATGGATAAATTGTAATATTTTGGATTATACATACTATTCATTGAAAAAGACTTATTAGACTAAGGTAAAAGGTCTTATTTGTTTTCTCCTGCACATTTTGTATGCTATCAATGAAAAATATAACTGAATATGTCTTGGCATTTATTCATTTGATTTGAGTACATACTGTTCCATGTCATGAATCAAATATACAGTATAAGCAAGAGGATGTGGGTACTCTGAAATGATTAGCTTCAGAAAAAAAAGAATTTGAATGGAAGTTGTTTGTTTAGGACTTAATCCCAGAAATTGAGAAGCCATAAGATCTGGAAAAAGGCAATCATACTACATCCTGACCATTGCTGTAGAGCAAAAGCTTGTGCTGAGAAAGTCTGAGAAGCCTCTGGAATACCTTGCTTGCGCAGTCTGTCTAAACAACAAGAGGTTAAGGGTCTCATCCACTGTCTTTAGCCTCCACAGATTAGATCAGAGGCCTCAACCTGCATTTAGTTCTCATAGAGGCAGAGACTGTTGTAAGTAGAAAGCACAAAGAAGCATATGGCATGGAGTGCATAGTCTTAAAATCATAGAATCATAATGTCTTATGACTCGATCTGGAATGTTGTGCTTAATTTGTACTCACATAAAATAATGAGGCAAAAAGGATTACATAGAATGAAAATTGAGTCCTACGGATTAGTGCTAAAGGTGCCAAAGAATTTAAACAAAGGAACGGAGGAGACTCATCTGCTGATGGTGAAACGGAGCTTCTCTGGAGCTGTTTACCAAAACTGTAAAGGGGAATTATGTCTGGTAATGGGATCATGCATGGCATGATTTGCTTAAAGCTGTAGTAGGTAACCTTTAGAAGGTTTCAACAAGAATATTTATTTTAAAATCATCTCTTTAACTTTACAAGCATGCATGCAAGTCTATAAGAGAAACGCTTTAATGGCTATTTGAGGACAACAGCCAAATATTAAAAAAAAAAAAAAAAACATGCAACTCAGCACTTTTTTTCTCTATTCAGTATTGCTGAAGTTATATTTAGATGAATGCAAAATGAGTTTGGTCAACCACTTAGGATTCAGATTTATGTGTATGGAAATAAATTTAATCCATCTGCTCCTGAATTATTATTTTCTTAAACCACGAACATTTTACTGTATGAGAACTGATTTTCAAGGAGTCTTGTGATACTCCTGACTTCCTGCCAAACCTACTCCAAACATCTGAAATATGAAGTTTATGGACTGAATCACCTCAAATATATCACTTTAAAAATTTGAAATAATTAAGCAAATAAGAGAATATCTGACTTATCTGCTATATGCCATTCATGCTGAAAAATGAACAGAAATGAAAAAGAAGGATAAAGGTCCATGTAACGCCATTTTAAACATAGATAAAGTCAGATGTGGACTGATGTAAAAATTCTATATAGGCAGTGAGTTTACACTAGTCTTGCCACTAGCTTTAACACAGAGTGACTAAGGCTGAACTAATCTAAGCCTGCTCTAAAGAATGGTTTGAGTCATGCAGGCTGTCAGTGAAGCTTCTGCACCTCCTGCCTGGTTACTACATGGGTTCCTTACTGGCCAGTGTTCTGCAATCTATTCCCTGTCACTCTTACTCAGTGTTTTCCCTCACCTCTCTGTGTTGCTAGCTTTCCACATATTCCCTAGGCAACTTCATTCTCCCTCCTAGCTTCACTTACTCACACAGCCTAAATTGGCCATCAAAATTTATTAGCAATTCTGGCTGGGAAGTTGGCCTAGTTGCAGAGTGCTTGCCTAGCAAGCATGAAGCCCTGGGTATGATTCCTTGGTCTCACATACACAGAAAAAGCCGGAAGTGGTGCTATAGATAAAGAGTAGAACACTAGCCTTGAGAAAGCCCAAGGACAGTGCCAGGCCCTGAGTTCAAGCCCCAAGACTGGCAAAAAATAAAAATTAAAATAACAATATTAGCAATTCAAACCCAAAGTCCATGGATTGTAATTTTAAGCTGGACTGGCATGACAAAGAACTAAATACAGACTAGATCAATACATAACTTAAGCATTTACCTTTTTATGCTATCATCCCCTCAAGAAATGGAGAACAATTACATTTGGCCTGGCTGACTAATGTACATGCAGATCGGATTTAATAACTCACTGACAAGAGTATCAAAACAGCATGAAAGAGAGAAAGAGTTCCTGTGGACTGAAAAGCAAATCACCTATTCAAAGAACTGGTAATCAGACAGTTTTATCATAAATCCATGTCTCACAGTGTCCTCCCTAAACTGAATGCTAAAATTCCATCATCATCATTCAAATACTCAGGAAGCATTTCTTCCATGATTGCCTCAACCATTTTTCTACCATTGTAATGAACGTCATCAGAGGGACTGAACTGGAGACCCTGCTGAGAATAATTTTGTGGTATTAATTAATAGAGAAATAGAAATGACTCAGACCTAAATTATTCTAGTCTTGATTATTTAGAGGAAGATATGGAGAAGAATGACACAAAATGCATTAATTGGAAAGTGTTAAGTGCTACTTAAATGATTATTGATTTTCTTAACATTTCCTGAAATCTCTACTAATTACTTTTAAAATTGATCCAGAAAATGAAAAAAAAAATTAAATGTGTTCTATAGTCAGCACTCTAGGCAATTCCCTCAAAAGAAGATATTTTTTTTAAAAAAGGGGAAAATAAACCTATAATTATTGGAATACATTTGGCTGTTTAAACTGATACCAATTCAAAAGAAACCTCATCGATTGAATGAACAAGCTTAGTTTCCTGGAGCAATTGTGGCCAATTAAAATGCCAAGTAGGCAGAACACAATTGCCAATGATTGGAAATCAAAACAAGGAAAAGGCAAGAGGATTTTGGATTATGTGGGAAGATGAAATATGTTTTATAAGAGAAACTAGGTTTATAAAAGTTGAGAATACTAATGAAATGCAGGCTTTGGAATTTTCAAGAGAACCACTTTTTCTGCTCTTTTCCTGTGGTTAGAAGTAGTAGCAGAAATCATGACATGTAAGCAGCAAGATAATTTAGAACCATAAGGCAATTTCTGCTTAAGGGTAGCATGATCTATCCTTTGCATGCTTTGTAACGTCTCCTTTGCTATTTCTGCACCTGGCTCTTATTGGCACCTCCTCTATAACAGTTTACTGGGGGCATTTTTTTAAGATAGACATCTATTAACATAATATTCCTATTATTATCAATTGAAATGGCAAGCTATAAATAATACTGATAGAAAAATATAGCTGTGTGAATGTTGGCATAACAAGGTGCAACTATTTTTCTGGGTTCTCCCCTCCCCCCATCTCTCATCCCAAGGCATTTAAATTCATTCTAGTGGTTTTAGTTTGGGCCACAGTTTTAACAATATCTAAGCACTCAGAGAAAAATACTACTGAAACCAGTGTTTGGTAGCTTAATTTGAAGCACTAAATTATAAGCTTCCAGCATTGCCCAGCAGACTTTCTGCAAAAGAGCTCATGACCATTGGAAAGGGGGAGAGTTCAGTAAGTCAGAAATACAGGTTTTGCCACATTTGTCTGAAGAGATTTGCATAGCCCTATTATGTCTAGTCATATAGTAAAAACATGCTAAATATTCTTGACTGCTCCTGTATGCAATAAAAGCAGTATCTCTCTCATGTTAAGTAGGCATAATCTATGCAAGTATGCTAAAGCCATAAGGAACTGTCAGACGTGAACACAGAATGAAGTGCTGAGCTATGCATAGCGGTTTCTTTCTTTTTATTATTGAGTTATTCCTGTTCTGTACTGAAGGTTCATGGCTCAGCAATTGTTCCTGAATTAGCAGACCTAGAGTCCTCTGTGCAATTTTGACTTGATTGTCCCTTCCTTATTCTATGTAGCAGCACAAATTCAAATCTAGCTGCTAGCTTCAACAACAGATACAATCCAAAGATCTCTAGAAATAAAGAGCACCTTCAAATACATTAGGTTTAAAAATAGAGAACTTGCTGAAACATGATACTTTAGCTGTTACTGAAGTTTTCAGAGATCTGATGTTAAATTCCTTTTGAGATTCTCAACTAGAGTCCTTGTAATTGAATCCCTAGTTGATTCAATGATGACTATAAACCTTTTTGTTGTTGTCTTATAACATATAAGTTTTACTGGTATTTTAACTAGTAGTACAAGGGAGGCTTCATTTAATGAAGCAGTATATGAATACAATGCATCTTGATCTGTTACTCCCTTCAAAAAGCTCGTTCCACCTTTTCCTACGCATTTTGTGGAACATACAACAGTTTTTTTTCAGGCAAAGAACAGTTTATTGGGGGGGGGAGAGCAAACTGCCAGTCCACACAAGATGGAGGTGTGCTAAGACAGAAGGGAAGGAGAAAGAGAGAGAGAAAATATAAAACATTTTTGACTGCTTTCTCCTCCCTCTCCTTCTCCCCTTTGCCCTTTCCTTTCCAAGTACCAAGTACCCATTTTTTAAAATCTTTTTTTGTTGTTGGGTAATATATAGAGGGGTTACAGTTATAGTCTTCAGGCAGTAGGTGCATTACTTCTGGAACACTGATACCCCTTCTCATTTTTTTATTCCTCTTTCCCTCCTGCCACCCTGTCGCAATCATCTTATAAACCTTTTTTATTTGTTGTGAATCTTCTACATAATAGAAATATTATTCCATGATAGAAAATATTAGTGTTCATAGCTAGTGAAAATTAAGGATTTAGGGTAATTTCCCAGGTCACTGACAAGATTAATAATCCCAATTACTAGACAGAAGAAAGGGGCACCAACTGTAAGATAGCTTGATCGTTCTTGATAGTTTATGTAACAAGAATTATAATAGACTTTTCTTATTAAAAGTATTTTAGGAATGAGTTAGCCATAATCACTTTCAATAAAAATTAGATTTTTGGATAATTGTGACATATCTTGTCATCTAGAATCACATTGAGGTTGACTTCTCCTGAGTTTCTGCTTTTTCGTCCGTTCTGTTTGATATTCAGAGATTGATTACTTACAACTTCTTCAAGCATTTTCCATGTTTTCCTATAGAAATACAGAAGTTTTAATTCTTACGTTAAGAACTTTTATCCTCCTGGGTGCTGGTGACTTATTCCTGTAATCCTAGCTTCTCAGGAGTTTGAGATTTAAGGATCATAGTTCAAAGCCAGACAGGAAAGGAAAATCTGTGAGACTCTTATCTCCAATTAACCAGCAGAAAGCTGGATGCACTGTTGTGGCTTAAAGTGGTGAGTATTCTTGAGCAAAAAGAACTCAGGGACACACCTAGACCGTGAATTCAAGCTCTGTCACTGAAAACAAAAGCAAAACCAAAAATCCCTTTCCTCATACTTGAATTGATTTTAAGAATGCAGTTTCAGTCATCTATCTGATTGTGTGTGCGTGTGTGTGTGTGCATGTGTGTTTGTGGGGGGGGGGGGTGGGTGGGTGTTTGGTTGGTCGTGAGGCTTGAAGCCTGGACCTGGGTGCTGTCCCTGGACTTTTTTGCTTGAGATTAGCACTCACCACTTGAAGCCACAGCATGTCCAGCTTTCTGAAGCCTGTCCCTAAGTGCTTCAGCTCAAGCCTATTGCTTACCACCTAAGCCACGCACCACTTTCTCTGACTGTGGATATCCAGGTTTCTCGATATCTTTTACTGAAGAGGCTATCTTTTCTCAAACTTACATTTTTTTGGAGTATCTTTGTCAAGTATCAGATGGGTTGTAGCTGTGTGGAATTACGTTCAATTCAATTAGTCTGCATGACTGTTTTGTGCCAGTATCATGCTAATTTTGCTGCTATGGCTCATGGTATAATTTGCAGCCTAGTAATTTGACCTCCAGCATTGGTCATTTTACTTAGGAATTGTTTTTCTTCTCTGGAGATCTTTAATGCTTCTATGCAAATTTTGGAATTGAATTTTCTTTTTTGTGAAAAGACAAATGGAAAGGTGACTGTACTGAATCCATACATTGCTTTTCCATGGTACGCACTCCCTGCTAATACTAATCCTGCTGGTTCAAAAACAGGTGGTCTTCCATCTTTTACTACTTCCCAGAAGTTTCTTCTGTGGTTTATAGCTTTCATAACTTTCATTCCAGAGGTATTTTTCTCTCTCTCTCTCTTTTTTTAAGTTTATTCCTGTGCATTTTTAAGACTATTGTGGGTAGATATTTTTAAATTTCTTTCTCAATCTGTTCATTATTAAAGTATGGAAATGTTACCAAGGCAAGTTAATTTCCTAACTCTGTGACTCTCCTCTTTCTCTCTCTCTCTCTCTCTCTCTCTCTCTCTCTCTCTCTCTCTCTCTCTCTCTCTCTCTCTCTCTCTCTCTCTCTCTCTTTCTCTCTCACTCTCTCTCTGTGTCATTGTTACTCTGTCTTGTATTGATTGTTCTCTTTCACATTCCAATCTCACAGTTATGGCATATCCTAGTGTTCCATTTCATGAAAATTGATCTTTACTGTCTATTTACAACACCTTTCTAATGTGCTGTGGTTTTAAATTCTAAATATGGTTTTTAGGACAGAATTACCTTCTCAGAAGCTATTCTGCCTGCTGACTTTGATTCAGTTTGGTCTTTTCAAAACAAGCTGCTGCTTCTACAATTCACTTTGTATTAGGCAAGCCTCTGCAGGTACTGAGCTAGCTCAGAACATTTCAGGATGTCATTATCACATAGACTTCTTAATTATTTGATTTTTCCCAAGCCCTGAATAAATGAAATTGCAATCTTAATCAGATTTTTCTCACTTGTGACCTGTAAACTGTATTTATACTTTTCCAATAAAATGACGTGTAAGACATTTACACAACAAAGAAACATTCTTGATATTGATTTTTCTACTTCATATATCGCGTTCCTTGTTCTTCCAAGGATATAACTGGGAATACTGCCTTTACTATATTACAACAACCTTTTTGTTGACCAACATTAAAAAGAAACAAATCAAAAGCATACTCAATTAATGATTCAATAAATCTTGTTATTTAGCAGGAACATATTCTGCCAAAAAAAAGCAACGAACAAACCTCAACAGCTACACCCTTCAGAATCTAGTAAAAAACATAAGCTGGATATAAAAACTATCTACATTCATCTGACCATTTTCAATTCCATTGGTAGGAAATTGATAGGATAAGATACAGTATTTGTTTTAAGTACCAACTCAAGAGAATAGAAAAATAATAGAGATGGCATATATTCAGGATTAAGCTTTGGGCTTTGCAATTTTGTTAGTGTTTTTTAAGCACAATGTGTTAATAGTGCCTTCTGATAGAAAATTTAAGTGTCAGTGATGACTAGTGACAAATGCTGACTACATAATGCACTGTCACTTGTTACCTATAGGTTAAGGAAAGTGAAGAATACAGATCCAGCCTTTAGAAATAGTATGGCTTTCATGAGGGGCTTTGGCTTTACAAAACTGAAGGGTGTGGTAAAATCCCTAAGACTTATGCATGGTTTTTCTTGATAGCTAAACATTATCAGGTCACTTGCAGAATTTCTACTGACAAACATTTAATAAAATAAAAGACTCATAAAACCAGCTTACCCCCATGCTTTATAAAGCTCACATGAGGGGCTGGGAGTTTGGCCTAGTGGTAGAGTGCTTGCCTAGCATGCACGAAGACCTGGGTTCAATTCCTCAGTACCATATGCATAGAAAAAAGCCAGAAATGGTGCTGAGGCTCAAGGGGTAGAGCTCTATCCTTGAGAAAAGTCCAAGGACAGTGCTCAGGCCCTGAGCTCAAGCCCAGGACTGGCAAAAAAAAAAAGCTCACATGACTTGTTATTAATTCAAGCTTTGATGTGACGGCATTGCAAAATTCTTATAGTTGTACTAGATGAATCTTGCTACTTCAGAAAAATACTTAATCATAACTCTTACTTTCTCCAAGGAGGTAGTATATGTACATAATATGTTCTAGATTTAGTGGCTTGTGGCTAATATTTAATAAAACATGTTTTAAATTAGGACAATAAATACTCAATATTTTTCTTAAACTTTCTGAGAATATTGTAAGCATTAGTTGTAGATGGATAATTTTTTAATACTTTTGTTTTCTTTAGATAGTTGTACAAAGGAGTTTCCATTTATCAGAGTGGTTTATAAATACAATACCTCTTGATTAATGTTACCCCTTTCACATTTTCACCCAACCCTCTTGCTCTACCCCTTCCCTTACTTTTCTTAATTTTTAGGTTATGTATTGAATTTTTGCCACTTAGCAAAATTTATGTATACAATGCATGTTGATGGATGATTTATTTAAGGGATAAATTTGGAAGAAGTTAAAGCATACTATTTTACTTAATATAATTCTTTTGCACATCTTCCCATTTCCTTACAAATGGTAAAATATCATTCTTCCTGATGGGAGAATTGTACTTCATTGTGTATGTATACCATATTCCTTTGATCTATTAGTCTGCTGGTAGGCATTGGATCTGATTCCATACAGTGCCTATGGTAAATAATGCTGCAATGAACATAGTTGTGCTGCTAGCTTTAGTGTTGTCTTGTTTGTGTTTTATTGGAGTGAAATTCTGTGTGGTAGGGAAACCCTCTGTTTGCTTTGTCTTTTGATGAACATTTGTACTGCTTTGGTCTCTCCCATTGTGGTAGCTAGAATGTGCTTGTAAATCTAGAAGTACACATAGCAGATGATTCAAAAAGCTACACTAACACATGATACATTATTACAACTCTGTAGGCATTCGCACAGAATGAGACCAAAGAAGGATGTTCTTAGGATAGAAATACAATAGCTATGTGCATCTGATAATACAAAATAACACTCATCAAAATGAACTCCAGAAAATTGAAACAAGAACTCATTTCTAAGCTGAGTATCCAGTGGTTTATACTGTAATGTTAGCTACTCAGGAGGCTGAGATCTAAGGATCACAGTTTGAAGCCGGACAGGGGCAGAAGTCTTTGACACTTATTGCCAATTAACCACCAAAAAGCAAGAAGTAGAACTGTGGCTAAAAGCGGTACAGAACTAACCTTGAGTGAAAAAGCTTAGGGATAGCACCCAGGCCCTGAATTCAAGTTTCATGAATGAAAAAAATAATAAAAACTATGTTTTCTTTGTTGTTAATTCATTTATCTGCTTTAGCAAAGTAAGAGGGACACAGAAATGGTGGGACAGGGGGTGAAAATGCAGTAGTGGCATTCATTAGACTCTATGTTGAAAATGAACTATAGAACTTTTGGGTTGGGACAGGAGGAAAAAACTGGAGAGCAAGGGAAGTGGTAACATTGTAAAAAATGTGCTGTTTTCTGTATGTCAAAGGACATAGCTAGTAAATTAATTAGGAAGCCTACAGAATGGGAGAAGATCTTCACCAACCATACAATGGACAAAGGCCTCACATCTTTAATATATCAACAGATCAAAAAATTGAATCACTCCAAAACTAATCTCCAAAGTAACAACCATCCCATTAAAAGATGGGCCAAAGACTTAAAGAGAGTCTTCTCTGAAGAAGAAACAAAAATGGCCTATAGACACACGAAGAAATGCTCAACATCTCTGGTCATAAAAGAAATGCAAATCAAAACAACTCTAAGATTCCACCTCACACCAGTTAGAATGGCCAGGATCAAGAAGACTAATAACAACAGATGCTGGAGGGGATGTGGCCAGGAGGGATCACTACTACACTGTTGGTGGGAGTGCAAACTCGTTCAACCACTATGGAAAGCAGTATGGCAGTTCCTTAAAAGGCTAAACATAGAGCTCCCCTATGACCCAGCAATTCCACTACTTGGCATTTACCCAACCGTCCAGAAACAAGGGCATACTAAACCCACTAGCACAGTGATGTTCATTGCAGTACTATTTACCATAGCAAAGATATGGAACCAACCCAGATGTCCCTCAGTTGATGAGTGGATCAACAAGATGTGGTATTTATACACAATGGAATTCTATGCTGCTGTCAGAAAGAACCACATCGCCCCATTTGTAAGGAAATAGAAAGACTTAGAAAAAATCATATTAAGTGAATTAAGCCAGACTCAAAGGAACATAGGCCCAATAGTCTCCCTCATTTGTCATAATCAGTAGAAACCTTGGGCTCTCCTAGCAGAGATTTACAATAGAACAAAATCTAAAGACATTAGGCCAAACAGTATGACACTAAATGTAAGGACCTCCAGGAGAAGGAAAAAAAACCCCATATAATGAGTGACTGTTGTCCTTAATGTACTATGTTATCTCTCATCTCTTTTGCCATACCTTGGTTATGTCATATTGTTACAATATTTCACCTTGTTATCTGACATATTTTATATGTACTTAATTGGTTATTTGAAATTGGATAGGAAGAAATCAAGATAAGCGGGGGAGGGTTGGGGGGAAATGGGGACCATGTCATAAGAAAGGGTATCAATGTTTATGAAGTTATGCACCTTTTATCTGGTGAATATAATGTAACCCTTCTATTAATCACAATAAAAATGTGCTCTTTATTGGACATATAATTATAACCCCTCTGCACATCACCGTTATATTTACAATAAAAATTACATGATCAAAAAAGAATATTATAATCAGATCACATTGATATCATTCAAATATATTCACAATACTGATAAAATTAGCTTTATAAACCAGACAAGTTAGAAAATGCATCTTCTCTCTTCCTCTGGGTTGCTTGAAAAAAATGACATCCACTTCTGAAAGAATGTCTTACCCACGGACTCTTGTTTGTTATCTTGCATACCATCATAACACTGATTTTCTGAATTAGTCCTGTTCTAGTGAATTCTCATTGCCTGATACTATCTGGCTCGCTACCTGTCCTCTGTGCACAGTTACTTGTGCATTTCAAGATAGTATGTTAGATGGGGAACCTTTGCGCCCAAACAACCAGAGGTTACTTCCTCTGCTGCTTCCATGTACCATTTAATGGAAATTGAGGAAATAATTTATTTGCTTCATTCTAGGGGCATTCTAGGATTTATATCTCTGTTTTGATCTTTACATGTAAAAGTAGTTGAAATACCAAATACCATATGTTGTGTGAACCAAGAAACAAATGGTTTACATGTCTTCATAACATAGTAATAAATTTGGAAAGGTTATTATTTCATTATCACAATTTCCTCCTTGAAGCTAGTTAGTAAAATTTATGGTTGATTAAACAGTTATAAAAGATATCATGGGATAACTTGGAAGACAGTATGGATCCGTGGAAGATATCGAGCCTGCAACTATTTAAACTGAAATACTGGAATTTATCCTAATATGTTCTGTGAAATAAAATTTTAACTCTTCACATCTGGCTGAAATTCCTGTCAGCTTAGTAGACTAGCTCTTTAAACGAGTAAACCGAAAGAGAAAAACTATGTGTCTGATGCTAAACAAATCTTCTTTTCCTATCCATAGAGATATTTGACTGCTTCTATCTGTGGTTTATCTTTTTTGTTATTTCTTGTCATATTTAACCTGTTATTATCCATGCGTTTGAAGAGAAATCTTCAAAGCAATCTTTTTACAACTCTACTTTGATCAAAAGTTCTCTAATTTCCTCTGAATTGACTTCACATTCCCAAAATAACTGCTTGAAATAAAGTCATCCTCTGTTATTGAAACCCATCACAACTTGGCAACTTTTGAGTTTGTGCTAAGAAATTGAATCTTTCCTTACCGAGCTGTTTTATTTATATGTCCATAAATAGGGTATTACAGCCAATACTGTGAGGAAATAATTTTGTGATTATGGTTTTATCTATTGTCTAATATAGATTCTTATAAAAGAATATATTGACATTGTCTCTATCACTTATTTTTGCTTCTTCATATGTATACATATATACACATATGTACAAGTGAAATATAGACAGGATATGTAGTATATATCCCTTGATATCTTTCCAATATCCAGAAATTGACAAACAACAAAATGAGGTCATATGTCCTTCTGTTTTTTCTGATTTCCATTTTAACACTCTGGCAATATTTACAGGAATTTGAGTGTCTGTTACATTGCTTCGGTCTTAGAAAATAACTTTAAAAGACAGTTATTCTTAATGTATTATATTTTTCTCTCTTCTCTTGTGTTGCCCTTTGGTTAATCTCATATTGTTACAGTATCCAACTTTGTTACCTGGTATATTATATAGATGTTTACTTGTTTATTTGAAATAGGAGTGGAAAAATGAGAGGAGGGACTGGGGGAGCAAAATGGGGACAAAAACATGAGAAGGAGTATCAATGTATGAGAAGTAATGCACCTTTTATCTGGCAAATATAACTGTAACCCCTCTACACATTAAAATAATAAATAAAGTTTGAAAAATACTATTTGCAAAACTATACCTACAATAAATATTTATACCCTAAAAAATAGGAGCTTCAGCTTCTGCCTTAATGAGTTTGTTAATCAAACACTTATTTGTTAACAAGAATTTATCACCTGCTATGAACAAATCTCTGCCCTCATATTAGATTTTGAGTACAGAGAATCAGCAGAGAGTACTCTGTTTTCCTTGCTTTTACATCTGTTCATTTTGTTACAGTTCAGAATTTTTTTTTATTTTAGTCTTCCCTATTCCTTTCTCTTAGGCTTTATTTAAATGGCTGATTCTGTTAAAAAATAATGACTAGTTTTCTAAAGTCCGATGAGATCTTATCTCTGTTTCTGGGGAAATTGGATAACCAGATTTTTAATGTATGTGTGTCTATATAGATCCTGGATTTATCCTGTTTCTTCTATGAACTGAAATATATCAAGAGTATTCTAACTAATCAGTAATCACAACATTAGAACATATCTCTGTTTATATTTTCACTGATAATATTTATTCAAATGTTCTACTTATAATGTTTATAACCTGTTATTTTACAAAGTTTTTCCCCCCAATGTGTCTTGAGAGAGGCTATATAGACGAGTAAAGCTGGAACAGTCACAATACCCTGTTTCAGAAAATTGGTGATTTTTTGGACAATATAAACTCAGGGTCTTGTGGTGGCTAGGCAAGTATTCTATCCCTTGAGTCACACCCCTAGGTCTTATTGCTTTGCATTTGTTTTTAAAGTAAGGTCTCTTTTTGTCCAGAGTTGACCTCAGATCAGGATCCTCTCACCCTTCCTACTGAGTAGTTGGCTTTATAAGAAGGGGCTACCGTGCTCAGACCAATTTGCAAATTTTAATTATGAATAGTCAGTTAATAAATCTCCCACCAGTTAATAAACTGGTTCAACTTTTCTGTGAAGTAGTATTATTTTTCTTGTTTCATGAGAAATATAGGGATTTATTCTTATATTTCGTGAAGAATAAAGCATTTCGGAACACTTCCAAATTTAGCTACTAGGTCATAATTTGAAGCTTTGAAAAGAACATAGAGTCACTATAAACATCATCCTGATGTTTTCGTGCAAAGAGCTGGAGAGCCTGTGTGCGCTTTTATAGATCTCCTTTTTTGGTTCCAAGGTCAATGATACAAATTACAAAGAACACTGTGTTTGGGTCTGTCTATTGTCTCTTGTGCCTTATGAACATGTAGTGTTATGTATGTTTATTTGAGATGTTTGGTAGACAGAAATGATTAATTCCCTCAATTTACTCACAATCTACTAAATAGGGAAAAAATATCAGTGGCTCTCAAGCAAACTCTAATTTGTTTTCATCTTTCCTCGTACCTATTTCTGAGTCATTTTTTAAAAATATTTTTTATTGTATTTAATAAAAGTGTTACATGATATTTGCCAGATAGAAGGTGCATTAATTCACATACATTGATACCCTTCCACATGTCTTGGTACCCATTTCCCTCCCCCCACTCCCCCCCTCTTGGTTTTCCCCCCTTTCCTGTCCAATTTCAAGTAACCAAATACAAATGTATCCAATATATCAGATAACAAAGTGAGATATTGTGACAATATGAGATAACAAAGGAACAGCAAAAGAGATGAGAGATAACATAGCACCTTAAGGACAGCAATCATTCATTATATGGCTTTTGTTTCAATATCCTGGAGGTCCTTTCAATTAGCTTCATACTATATGGCCTTATGTATCAAGGTTTTGTTCTATTGTAAATCTCTGCTAGGGAGAGCCCAAGGTTTCTACTGATTATGACAAATGAGGGAAACCATTGAGCCTAAGTTCCTTTGAGTCTGGCTTACTTCACTTAATATGATTTTTTCTAAGTCTTTCCATTTCCTAACAAATGGGTCGATGTCATTCATTTTGACTTGAAAGTTATTCAGTTTTCACTCTTTAGTTTCAAAATAAGACTACAGACTGAATTTCATCAGCTTGGTTTTCATGACACTGTTGACTTTTATTAAAATAATTCAACAAAAATAGTGGAAACATTTCATTCACCATCTAATAGGTATAATTTTGATAGTTACTTCAGGAGTGCACTGTTTTTGCATATATTATAATAAATATGAAGTACAAAGTTGAATGACTAGACCCAACTTTGTTCCTGAAACAGTAGGTTATGTCTCCTGGGCTGAATTTTGAAAATTCCTAAAGGATTAAAAAAGCATTAAGAAACCTCATTGCCATTAGCATTCTGACTGATCACAACACATGATAATGTTTCATATTTAGCTATACTTTAATAGTAAAAGTTTTCACACTGATTAACAGTATTGTTCAAGTTAGCATAACAATATGTTCATAGCTGCCTCATGCCGAGCTGTCTGATCACTCGCAGTGCTAGCATTAGAACATCATGACTGCTGTCCTGAATAACTTCCTGTCTGTAAAGTTTGTAAATTTTTCTATAAGTTAGAAAATATCTAGGAACCAGCTCACATCTGCTAGTTCAGCTACTCAAGAGACCTGAGATATGACGACTGCAGTTTAAAGACATCCCAGGCAGGGAAGGCCCTGGGCAGCACCCAGGCCTTGAGTTTATAGCATCAGGACTAGTACAAACACACACACATAAAATCTTTTAACCAAAATGGATATATAAAAATAATAGTCATATAAAAGGGAGCAAAATCAGATAAAGACGGGCAGAGTGTTATCCAATTGGCTCAGAGATCGCTACAGGTAGCATGAATAAATTTTATTCATTCATATGTATTTCCCATTTATACTTATCTGTCTTTTATAAGATAAAAATACTATGTATATAGTTTTGAAATATTTTCACCTATATAGTATATTTTCATATTCATTAATACATATGTATATAATTATCTTTAAGATGATGCTCATTAGTGAACTTCTCATTATCTTTAGACCATAGAATCAATCTTTCAGTTATGAGAAATGACTTAAAGCATCAGGATATCATAGTCAGGTCAAAAAAGCCCTAAGGCAGCGTTCTTAGTAAGAAGGAAGCAAAGAAGCGTAGCCCAGAATACAGAGGAAGTGTTTTGTGGAAGAATCGGTGTGAACACTTTTTCCAGACTCTTTTCTCAAAACTCTACATACTGACTCTCATAAGATAGGTCTGAGAAGACAGTGGAGTTTTTTTCTAGGGATCTCTTGAGAGAGGTTGTTACCTTCTTGTAGTGATGGTGATTATGCTGAAAAGTAAAGGTTTGTTCCACATAGCAACAAAAGTTGAAGAAAGTTGGCAGAGACTCTATCCAATAGGCAGGGGGAACATTACAGGAAAGAAGTTGCTTATGCCATGACACGTTGAGGTTTATAACATGAATGCTTGTTCCGAGTTCTTTCCTTTGTCCCCATTTAAATGAATGACAGACATTTTGGACTATAAAGAGGAAAGCCTTTACATGGTTTACTCCTCTGAACAAAGGCTACTTTGTTCACCTACTTCTTTCTCCTCTCCACAACCTGAAGTCTTAGTTGTTACAGATGCATAAGCCAGTTATTACATTTTTGATGTCTTACTCAAATGTTGGTATATTACAAGGAAGAATATTAGCTTTCTAATAAATTATACCAACTTCTCTTTCAGAAATAGATGACAAGAGGGTGAACAATACACAAGGAGAAGTAAGTCCCTATGTTTTATATAATTGTGTTTAATTCAAGGACACAATTCTCTTGATTCAGTGTGATTAAAAAACATGACATGCATGTAACCGTTATATGAAATCTAGATTGTTTTTTCTAATTGAATATCAAAATAATGTTATTAATATATCTGTTTTTTATTTTGATTATCTGACTTAAAGCAAGCCCTTAAAATGCTTCTAAAATAAGATATCAGTATTTAAAGTCCAATATGCAATTTAGCACTACAGAGGAGAGCCAGGAAATGCTGAAATCCATGAACAAAGTTATTGGTCGGATGGTGACAGATACCCCTTACAGCATGTGGGATGAATGAAGAAAGTGGAGTCTGGGAGGATAAAGTCCTCTAAAGCTTGGCTGTGCAGAACTAAGCACTTCATAGATAATGTATTAAGATACAAAGTCTACAGCTACTCAGAACATTGTCGTCTTCACCTCCTCTAAACATTCCAAAGGAGCTCAGAAAGAAAACAGAAACTTGGGTTTCCAAGCTAAGCTGATGAAATAGAAAATATGAAAGGAGCAAATTTGTACTTAGAAAGGTAACAAATATTAAATGGGGTGCTCTATACCCTTAATAATCATTTCCTACGCAAGAAAAAGCATATAATAACAAAACACCAAATGTACAAAATACCAAACATACAAATGTACAAAATAACAAATAACATCTCATGAGACTTTAAAAAATTGGTGAGACAGTAAATGCACAATTGCTTTAAAAACCTAGCTCTTGCAAAAAGATAGAGTAGTTTTATTACTTTAGGTTTACTTTTAAGTTCTTAAACCATATAAGGCGTAATTGTGTGGAATGGATTTTCCTCGCGATCTTGAATATGAGTATGGATTTATATGAAATGGCAAGGAGGGATTGCTTCTCAAAGCCAGCCTGACCAGACGGAAACAATGGAAATCTCCTTCACATGTCAATTGTTCAAACGTTTCCCGTTCATGTGGAGTTGCCCATCTTCCCTGTATGATGGAGACTCACATCAGTAATGTATACCCTGAAGGGAGTTGTGTGTACTGCTCTAGGGGTCCAGTGCAATAGCAGAGTGCTCCCCTAGAATCCTGAGGCCTGGCTTTGATTCCCAGCACTACAATGATAACTCTAAGAGGAATGAAATTTGTACTCTGCCCCGGGGACCTTACACATTCAACAACTGTTTGCTTGATTTAAGAAAAAAAGAAAACTTTTAATTTTTAAGATTAAAAAAAATTTCCAGTCCTAGGGTTTGAACTCAGGGCTGTAGCACCGTCCTTGGGCTTTCTCAAGGCTGGTACCCTACCACTTGAGCCTCAGCACCACTTTCAGCTTTTTCTATGTATGTGGCACTGAGGAATCAAACCTGGGTCTTTGTGCAGACTACCAAACACTCTACCACCAAGCCAAACTCCCGGTCCCAATTTTTAAGATTTTTTTTTTAACTTTTAAGCTGTTAACATTTCTTTTGAATCAGGCAATGTGTTGATTACCAGACATAACTTAAAAGGGAAAATATTTATTTTAGCTTCTAAGTTCATTCCATGGTTGTTTGGCCTAGGCACATGGACATAACAAAATGCTGTGGGAGAATGGAATGGAGCTTCTTCATTTTATGATTCATTATGTTCTGTCCGATATGCAAGGAAAGCCTCGAACAATCACTATGTACGACAGGGTGACTTACAATTATTTAAACTTGACTTTTCAGAGCAAAATGAATTGTCCATATATAAATCTCATGAAGAACTTCACCTTACCACATTAAAAGATAAATCAATATGTTAGTAAGGAATCATTGTGACCTCATCTTATTGTAAAATAGATCCCTGGGGTCATATATCTCTTAAACCTGACATCACATGCATATAATCTCTCATTGACTAGAGTTAACAGCTCTTGATAGAGACAGTGGAAATTTCTGTGACACGTGGTATAACGTTTTTCCTTGGGATATCTATTCTATTTGTATATCTAACATCTCTACTCTTTCTTTTTGCTCACAGTCACAGAATACATCCCCTAAGCAACGGAAGCAGAGTGTGTACACCCCACCTGCTGTCAAAGGTAATGTTCACACACTGCTTTGGGTGTCCTGAGTTATGAGAAACAGCTGGGAGGCATCTGTGCCCAAGGACCATCCGTCTCGCCATACCTAGACCAGGGCTCAGTTCTGCGGCTCAGGACTGTAGTGTACAGCAATCCATCTGTTTAAAGCATGCTTTCTTCAAGAGGGAAATAAGTGAAGCAATACCTAAGGGTCCCAGAATCTCAGTCTGGAAATTCAGTTTTCCAAGTAATGACAAAAGATGTTCCTTTTACCTTCCCTCACATATTTTCTTCTTCATTTTTTTTTTTTTGCCAGTCCTGGGTTTGAGCTCAGGGCCTGAGCACTGTCCTTGGACTTTCTCAAGGCTAGAGCTCTACCACTTGAGCCATAGCACCACTTCAGGTTTTTTCTATGTATGTGGTACCAAGGAATGGAACCCAGGTCTTCGTGCATGCTAGGGAAGCATTATATTTCTAGGCCAAACTCCCAGTCCCTCCTCACGTCCTTTCTCTGAGGGGATTTTTCCATAATCTCTAATCACTCTTGCCAATGTTGGCAGATGCTTGTCATTTTTTTCTTGGCTTATGCAAAAATAGAATAACTTGAATTTGGGGGATGGTTTTGTGCAACATGTTATTGTCTTATGTCAGTAGCAGTTCTAAGAAACCTGATCATACTACTATTTGCTGAACTTGTAGCAACTGTTGAAAGAAACTGAGAATCTTACTTCAGATTTGTGCAATTTCCCAGAATTTTTTCCCTCAAAATTGGAACTGCTAAAATAACATCTAAGTGAATCAGTATTTTGACCAGTACTTATTCCAAGGAAAACTTCTTTTATTTCTCATACAAAAATATTCCTGACACGAGGCAGTATATTTGGTCCAGTGTGCAGGTTCCATGCTAGTGCTTGGATTGTTGGCTTCAAGCGTCATCTCGGCACTTTCCAGCTCAGTTTCAGCTGCATGAGAAGCCAGCTGAGCAGCTTCGTCTGGAGCTTGGAAGGATGTCTAAATTAGGAGTGAAATTTTCCACACTGTATTCTCTATAGAGCTGGGGACTTTTCAGGGAGGTGGGATACAAATGGCCCCTTGAAATGGCTACTCTCAGTCAACTTCCTTCTTAGCAAGGAATGCCACATTTGCCAGCTTGTAAGACTGTAGTCAAGAATGCTGCTCTCAGCATTGCAATTTCTTCCAGGATAATTATTGAAACTACTAGGCATCCATCTCTGTTTGAAGATAACTATGGTCATTTTTCCCAAATGCAAATTTTTGCTTTGTATTTTCAAGATACATCCATTTTGTCATGAATGCAACAGTGAAAGATCTACATCCACTCGTTTATTATTTCCTCTGTTCTATTTTTAAGAATGCTTATGCTAAATAAAATATTATAGTTGTCATGTCCTCAGAGAGTAGCGGATTATTTTTAAAGGACAATCTTAAACTCAGAGCCCCACAGGGACCCTGCTACTCCTTATATTTAGCTTTCAGCTATGCTAAGAATGTGGGATCCTAGCATTTCCGGAAGTTAGTTTGATTACCCTTTCCATATAACCTCCCCTTTCAGCCTTTTCCCCACAAGACTGTCATCCAATGGCAAGCATTTGTGGTCATGAGTTAAGAGTCTTTTCTCTCAAGAAAATATCAGGGTATTCATATCAGTTATTAAGTTCTCATTTATTACCAGTAACTATGTTTGTGAGTCATCAGCTTCTGAGAAAAAGAAAGCCAAATCTACATGCTTTGTTCAGTCTATATCTGTCCTGTAGATCTAGAAAGGAATATTTAAGGTCAATTAAGCAATGACATACAGTGTTTGGCCAGTATACTAGAAAGATTCAATCATAAGAAAGATGACCAGACAAAGGAACTGTTATTGAGATGCTTAATTTGTTACTGTTGCGGTTTGGGTATCACCCAGACCTTGCACTGAAGACCTCCTTAGTGACATGGTGAATTCCTGAGAAACGAAGCTCTGCGGGAGGTCATGAGGAGCATGCACATGAAGAGGGATGTGAGGTTCGCGTGCGTCCTCTTTGTCTTTTGCTCTTGCGTCCTCTTTGTCTTTTGCTCTTGGCCACAGGGGAGTCATTTTCCTTCACTGCATGTCAAGACCAAAAGCAAATAAGCCAACTAATCAAGGACTGGCACCATCAAAACTGTGAGCCAAAATAAATAGTTTCTCTTTGTAAGTGATTTGTCTGGAAAACTTTGTTATCATGGTGAAAAGCTGCTAACATCATTTCCTTCTAGAATTGTGCACCAGTGGAGCTGAATTATAAAGAAAGATCACTTATGTAGACCAATGGACCCAATGAATTGTTGGTGTGGGACAGGGTGTGGTCTCTGAGGCAATTAATTTATGACTCACTTGATAATATTGTATTCTGCAAATATAATATATAAGTAGAAGTTAAGTATGGGTTTCTTGGCATAAAAGCCTCTCATTGATTATCCAGAACATTTACCCCTAAAAGTAATACTAGGTCTAATACTTCATCTGGCCATGTTCCTATTCATAGCAATATAGGTACTCAGGATAGTAAAGGAAATTTAACTAAGGTAATTACCAAGTGATGATTGAAATTTGGCCATGTTCTCTTCGATTCTAATTTACTAGTCTTGAAGCTGATCCAGATAATCAAAAGTTGCAGGTTACTCTATATTCCTAAGTCTAGTTGTTGGCCACATTCAGATATCCAATCCCTTCTATAACATGTGTGTCACTTGTGTCATAGGACTCTCATGGAAATCAAAGATGTCATGAGGTCATAATTACAATATTCAAATGGACTTTTTGATGTTTTCTACTTCAAGTCAATTTCACTTCTACTCTTCTTTTTCATAGGAATTAGAACTGTCATCTGTTTGAGCTCTGGGTGCCCCTAATTTCTCCTCCCTGTCTCTCACTCTATGTCACAGGTGAAAACTAAGTGTCACAGCCTCTTAGATTCTGACTCATCCAGGCCTGTCATCTCCACCATGTCCCAAGTGACACATTCCTTTTATATGGTATAATTGTAACTCTCCATCCACTCTTCCGCTTCTCATTTCCTTTTTTGCCAAAGTAAAAATTTTAAAACACTAAAGTGATTATGCTATTTCTTTAGCTGAAACTTGCCAATGACCTCCAATTACCATACATACAGTTTTTGTTCCAGAACAAGGTTTTCAAATCTTACTGCTCTTTTCTTACTCTTTTGGCTCACTAACAAGATGCTACATTGAGATTTCATCAACTTCTAAATGTACCAAACTCTTTCCTGATGGATGAAATGTCATCAGCCATTCTGTATATATTGTTGTTATTGTGGATGTGATGTACAGAAGAGTTACAGTTATATGAGTCAGGTAATGAAGACAATTCTCTTTGCATCATGTCTTGTCTTCCTTCATTCTCTCCCAGCTTTTTCTTCCTGTCTTCATCCAAAAGATATTCAATTCATTTTCCACATGGTGTCTAGTGATATTGCTGTTTTTTGTGCTCATCCTTTTAAGGAACAAAGGGCAAATACTTATTTTTTTAACCTAGAATCGTTTGTCTTTCTCCTACTTTTCCTCATACTTTTTCTGGCTAACTCACTGATCATTTCCTATCTTTAAAAGTGAGTTCCTAGCTTCACATAATGTTCCATACTAAGCTCTCTGTACTTAATACCCTCTTGTTTGACTTCCTTGTAGACTTGTAAATTTTCCATAGTTTTCACCTTGCAAATTATCACCATATTTTATTATTTAGCTAGTATTTATCTTTCCAAATAGCTCAGAACTGATCGATATATCTATATATGTATATGAAAATAGTAGCAGCAGAGCTTAGCATATTGCTTGGAACATGAATTGTATTTACAAATATATAGTATAGCACAGTGCTTAAACTCAGATATTAACTGTTGTCCCTGAGCTTTTTTTTCCCCCTCTCAATATTAGTACTCTACCATTTGAGCCACAACACCACTTCTGCCTTCTTCAGAGTAGTTTATTGGAGATAAGAATCTCATAGATGTTTTTTTCTTCTGCCAGGGATGGATTCAAACAATGATCCTCAGATCTTAGCCTCCTGAGTAGCAAGAATTATGAGAGTGGTACTCAGAACCCCACACAAACGTACTTTTAAATAATGGAAACAAATAAACCACCCAGCACTCAACTGTTCACAAAAGATTAATTTCCTCAAGATCTCTACACTTTTTCTTGACCATCTATTAAAAAGACTTTTTTATTGAGGTCCACTGAGATGTGTATTTACAGATTTTTGTTTTATTTGTTGTTAATTCTGGAAAATGCTTTAAGTGACAGCAAATACTATCCACAAAATATGTAACTTCTGGGACTTGGTCTCTCCTTGGTGTCAATTAGACTTGCATTCATTCTTAATCACCTAACAAGCTCCATTTTGCATAATCATTTTAGAAATGTACCTGTCCAAGTCAGTCTAAAATTAAAGTGTGACTTGATCTGAGGAGGCTGGAAACTCAAATTATGCCTGGACCTTCCTTCAGCCAAGAAAGCTTAATTTTATTAATCCAATCCAAAATTGCAGGTTGCTGAAAAATAGTTGATCTGACTATATTCAAAATTTGTAAGGCTTATTTATCTATTTCTTTCCAGATAACAGCCATTCTTCTCTTTAAAATAGTAAGCCTTTGGAATGTGTCATAATCCCTGCCCCCCACAGATGTCAGAACTCTGTTATCATCTCAATAGGATTTTCTGTCACAATAGAACATCCATCCTCCAAGGACAGAGGTAATCTTGTTGCTGTTACATTTACTTGTCACAATGCCATATTTTGTATCCTAGTATCCATTTTAATACCAGTTACCTCAATATTGTGCCATACTCAGATAAGATAAACTATCTTTGCTACTTTTACTCAAGCCTATTATAGATGCCTGAAACAGTAGAACTAAAACCACCTAGCAGCTCATGTACTTCTGGGTTGTAGGCACTCATCCCCTTGAATACCACTGTTTATCAGTTACCCAGTAGCCTCAGGATCCCCTCACTTTAAACCAGAGTTTCTCATAAACACTGTTGTTAGACAGGGTATGGCAATTTTAGACACTTTATAGTGACTCCATTTTGTTCAACTGTACAGATGAGTCATAACTTAAGATATATATGACACATAAAAATGACACAAGTTAAAGTTTGCATAGAAAACAGACTTGGTTTTCCATTATCCTGAATAACACATTGTTTATGATTACATGAGGAAAAAGTTCTGCAGATTATCAACAATATGACAGCTGATGACTGAATGTCCCAGCGTACTCCTCTGGTGTTTGTTTATATGATGGTCAGCCTGTAATTTACAGAACAGCCAATTAAATTATTGTTGGATTGCTTGAATCATGTTTTCAGAAAAGCAAAGTGAATTTGAACCTTGGGGCAGGAAATGGCTGACTCATTTCCACCCCCATTGTGTGTGTGTGTGTGTGTGTGTGTGTGTGTGCGCATGCGTTGTTTTACCAGAATTCAAATGCCTTCCACTGATGAGAGCAAAGTAAGTGTTATTGATTTAAATGGAGTTGTGAACATTAAACAAAGCTGCTTACTGAAAACCAACATTGGTTTATTAATTTTACATTGCTATTCCTAAAACAGAGCAAGCCAGGCATTTTACTTCTTAAAAATACCATTTTCTTCTCATTCACTACAATTTCTTGTAAAAGAAGATTTTAGCTACTTCAGCATCCAGAAATTGATAAGTCAGATGAATCTTTAAGTGCTTGAGGAATTTTATTCTCTTAATTTTGTCCTTTCTCCCCATGAGAGATGTAATCACAAGACTGTATTTCTTCTCACACTGAAGCGATTAGTACAAAAAGCAATAATTCAAAGAAGAAATCAAACTGGTTCAAGAATGCTAAAGTGCTTTGTTTTTGAGGGGGTGCTAGGGCATGGTTATTGGAAATAGCAAGGCTAGGATCTGTAAAATTACTGGTAGATAATCTTGCAGTCAGATAAGCTGCTGACTATGCCAGTTTATGGAATCCAACACGAAATCACTTTGAGAAACAAGTAATCTGGATTCAAGTCTTAGCTCCAACACTTACATGCTGTGCCTTCTTCAGAAAAACAACAGTGAACTCTGTCTCTTCCCATATCTGTAACACGGGCATGAATGCTGTAGTGGCTAAACCAAAGCATAAAGGAAAGGCTTAGAACAAGCAAACCTTGTATGAACTTGCTTTAAATAGACACAGATGCAGTGTAAAGCCCATCCCTCCTCCATGTACACACCGGATTGCAGAGTGGGGTAGGGAGGATTTGAGGAGACCTAGGGCAGGGGTGGAAGACACTGAACATAAAATGACTTTAAATTTTGTCTCCAGACAGGAGACATTAGGCTTATAGATGCCTGGACCTGAAGAACATGTAGCTCACCAAGTAGTCCTTGTCACATTCTGTCCTTTTTCATTTAACCCAGTTTCAGGCAGATTTGTGAAGCTGAACTTTAACATTGTGTTCTCTTGTAAACAAAAATCAGCTTCCCCTTCTTATCACCAAAAGATCTACACTTCACCCTGCATGCCCCTTAATTTCCAGCAACTAATATTCCTCTCAGAAATATCAGTAATTAAGTTAGTAATATTCTTATCTCAAAAAGCCCAAGAAAAAAATAGCATGGTTAATGGTATCTTAAAGAAGTTAAAGCTTGTTATACAAGGAATACTGCCTGTCAGAGCAGGAAACCGTGATCTATAAATGTAACTTTAGTCAGGCAAGACAGGTAACTTGGTAAGGACCATATTTGATCATGACCAAATATCTTTCAAATCACTTAAAATTATGTCTCAGAAAGTTCTGCACAAGAAATCAGTATCCATGTTGGCCTTCCATAAAGTGGAAAGGCCACAGTGAGAAGAGGCAGTGTATTTGGGCGTCTCATGAGGTATTCTCCCCGACACGGAGGTCTTTTTAAATACTTTTATCCTTTCCAGGTCTCCATCACATTTGCCTTGCTAAACCTTGGTTTCTTTTGTTTTGGCTGGCTCAGTTTGTTTTCCGTGCAAGGGTGTGTCTTATTTATTCAACTCAAGAAAGATTTCACAGATTTCTAGATAGCAAGGAACATTCTAAATATATACTCGACTCTCGCTTCTTTCTTCAAGAAAAATGACTAAATGCCTATTTCTTCCTCTACTCCTCTCTAATTTCTTCTGTTGAGTTTTAAGACTCCCTTCCTCCTTTCCTGGACTGTGAAGGGTGGGGTCAGGTTAGATAACTGGCTAAGGACGCTGTCATGATGGAAGCTACTGGGATGTCTTTAGCTGCAAGACCAATATTGAGAGAGTGACATGAAAGGAACGTGCAAGCAAGCACATGAACATCATGTTTTACAGTGGCATCTTGGTGAAAAGGACTAAAAGATCTTGAGATGAATGAAGCTGCAGAATTGACATCAAGATTCGGCAATTTCCATCAGGTCATGTGCTGCCACTTCAACATGTGAATGCAGGCACCATTTTCCAGGATGGCTCCACCCATTTCCCTAACACATTGCATATGTTTCAATTAATCTTGCATATCATTCAATAGCATTGAATTTTTCAAATGCCTCCTGTCCTGAAAGCAAGGGAAAAGATGAATGTTGCATTGGATTTCAGTATTTTCCTAATTTTAACTTTTTCCCTAAGATGCAAATGGAAACATCCAACTGTGTCAGTGCTGGGAATCCAGATTACAAATGCAGAGTGCTGCATTCAAGTGCTGTGGAGATAGAGGTGATAAAGCAAAGTCCCAGCCTGCTGAGGACTGTGAGAAGTACCCACAAGCAGACTGAGTCTGTAGTGAGTCTTTAATTGGATTTAAATATAAAATCCACACCGGGCCTCTTAGACAAAAGGGTAAAGCCACATCATATCATGGAAAGGACAGTCATCTTTACATTGAAAATGAAATATATAACTCATGCTGTTTAAATTCCTTCTGTGCATTCAAACTGGCAAAGCACTGCTGATGCCACTGTAATGTAGATAGGTAAATCTTGCAGGAATGTTAGTGTACTTTAAAATAACAGTGCTGGTCTCAGTAGACAAGTCTGTGTTACCCATCCATCCCAATAGGCTTGTCAAAGAGGTCATTCCTGGTGGAGGATTTCCTCAATGTGACCAAAATAAAGAGTTAGATAAAGGGACTCTGTGACTTCAAGTCAATCTTTAAGGCGATGACAGGAACTATCAAGATGTTTTGTTTTTTTTTCTGGGAGAGGAAAACAAGTGAGAGGATTGGGACATATATAGCTGACAGAGCAGGTTATTATTTCAGATCTGATCCTTCCAGTACCATGGTCCTTCCAGGATACTATAGAAATTGTCAGGTAGCAGGGGTTTACACCTGTAATTCTTGCTATGAAGAGGGCTGAGATCTGAGGATCAAGGTTTGAAGCCAGCCTGAACAAAAAAAGTCCTTAAGATTTTTATCTCCAATTAACCACAAAAAGTGAGAATTAGGGCAGAGGCTCAACTGGTAGAGTGCTAGCCTTGAGCAAAAGAAGGCAAGGACAGTGACCAGGCCTTGAGTTCAAACCTCAGGCCTGGCACCAAACAAACAGAAAAGAAAAGGAATTGTTGTCACTGTCATCACATGAGAGAGTCAGTTGGTTCCCATGAGAGGATGTCTCACTCCAGGATGCAGTGGTGACCTGTCTCACGAGGATCACTGTTGGTTGGATTTCCTTAACATAAAAAATATTCATCCATCTGTTTGTTGTTTACACAATCCAAGGTAACTGCAGAAGGGAGTGACTCACTATAAGGGGGAAAAAAGGAGGCACAGCAGAGCCTAAGAGGGACAAAGGTGGTTTATGGCAGTAACTGATATCCTTCCTTCTGAGTGAAACAAAGACCTTAGCTGCTAAGCAAAGCTGGAATAGATTGCACCTCCAGGAGTATAGCATTGTTACCTCCCACCACATTTGGGAAGCCTTGTACATTTAGCTCCACACCACAAGTCCTGCTCACATAAGGCTTTCCTCTTAATACTGTCACTTCTAAACTAGAGGGCATAGCAGCACTAGTTACACATTACAAAAATAAATTTTGTGTTTCAGAGCCACAGCAAACTTGAGAAAATCACATGGAGAATTCTCATTTATTCCAGATTTCTATCCTCACTGTCTATAACTCAAATTAGTATGACATACTTTGTATAAATTAATAAACTAATACTGGTAAGTTAGTAAGTTTTTTGTGTACATATTTGACTTCATTTATATTATACTTGTTTATTTTATACTTATTTTATTTGTACTTGTTTTTGGTTTACCTATTGGACTTTTATCGGCTATGACTGTAGATTCCTCAGACTGCATTTGATGACTTAGAAAGTTTGGAAATGGTATTTGGTGGGACAGTTTCTAGGATATCACTGTTCTTGGATTTATATCCTGTCTTTTTCTCATGATCAATCAGGACTAATGGGTCTCAGAAGAAAAGGCAGAAAGATAAAGGGACATTTTCATCACGCAGTATTAATGATGCATCCTCTCCATGTGACTAATCACCTTGCTGTTCAGTGATAGGATGACAGAGTCTCACTTTCCTGTCTCCCATTCACCCCAGTTAAAATCCACAGACCTGGTGACCTTATCATTTAATGGAAAATTTCTCCCCTACCACCATCACTGGTCTTTCTTTCTTTCTTTCTTTCTTTCTTTCTTTCTTTCTTTCTTTCTTTCTTTCTTTCCTTCCTTCCTTCCTTCCTTCCTTCCTTCCTTCCTCCCTTTTCAGACTGCAGCAAAGCTGCACTTGGTTCCTTGGAAATAATATATGATTTCTTTCCTTCATCTCTTTGTTCTTCAGCTTCATGTACATAAGATCCTCCCCACTTTCTGAATCCTTTCAGCTGTCTTCCCTATGTCTCTGAACGCTTTATGCATTCTATCTAAGCAATGGCTATAATTTTCTCTAGCTAGCCTATCAATTCCCTCAGGACAATGCCAACATCCTGAATATTATTTCTCTGTATTTTTATTGCAAAAGATTTTTTAAATAACCTGAAGCAGTGGGTGAGTAATCTTTCTGAATTAAAGGTTAAGTACAACTTAGGTTAATTTTAGCTACAATGGAAAAGAAATCTACACATTTCTGGTGAATACTTGACTTATTTGCTTAGTCATCCTACATATATTTGTCAAATGTCTACTATCTGCCAGGTTATGTACTAGATTCTTGTAGCTCAGATTGAGCTAAATACCTTGCTAACTATAGGAAAAGTGGAGTTGTCAGAGGAGAAAGAATGGTGTGGAAGAGGAGTTACCAGTTCCTAAGGTTGATATGAAAAACAGGTTTTGGAGGTCAGAGGAGGAAATATTTAGTTCCTGTGGTCACAGTGAGGGAAATTTTCACAGCACAGGTGAACTTATTTGTCAGTTGAGGAATGAGGAAGATTTTGATAGGGAAGCCTGTGGGGTGAATTCCAGGCAGGGGATTTGGCAGAACTAGAGGGACAGAATGTGACAGAGTGCAAGAACTCTGACCCATGAATTTCGAAGCGAATCTGTGGGAGGTAGAATGCTGAATGCAGACAGAGCACTTCTTAAAAGTCTTCTGGGTCCTGTGCTCAGAAGCTAGAGCTTCATTCTGAGACAGCAGAAGATTTTGGGACCATTTCTCAAATTACTTGAGGGGTTACATACTACATGTTCTCCTGAATGCTCTGGAGACGTGAGGTGGGAAGGAAGAGCAAAGTAGTGGGTTTACAGGTTTATGTACTTTTTCACTGTTAGTACATCTGACCGGTTCCAGTGCTGTTGCTTATGTAAGAATGTCTGATGGCTAGCACCAATCTGCCTTTTCTTTTTCTAAACAATAGTTATGGATCTGTGAGAAGTTGGAATATCCATCATGTGATCTTGCAAATAAATTAATGGAGATCAAGTAAAAAGTGTGTTACAATATAAAAAATGTCACACTGCATTGAGTTTGTAGTCGGGGTACATTTCGGGTAGGATTACATTCTGAACAGACTTACACCACTCTATAAACTTGTCTAAACATCGTCCCTCTTAAAACCTCATATTTTTGTCTGAACTTTCACAAAGCAGTCTGATCTGAAGGGTAAATGTAAGAACAGTTTTATTAATTCCTTTCTCAGCAGGTTCTCCTGACAACACAGGCCACGTGGGCCCCATTCCATGCTCCATTTCTATGGAGAAGAACAGGAAGGCACAGCAAAGGGTATCTGTAATGCTGTCAAGCAAGACACAAATATTTATCAAATTTGAACTGAGCACAGAGTTCTGGGCTATGTGTTGTTTTAAACAAATGAACCATCAAGTTCGAAATACCCTAGGTCAAATTTTGGAGAAGGCTTACAATTTCAATTCTTTCCTTAAGAGGCAGAATACCAAGAACACCAGTTTTGGGAAATTCCTAGGTATAACATAAAAAAGACATGATAAGCACAGAACTAAATGATCTATATGCTATAGTGTGTCTTGTCCTGTGTAATTTCCCACAGGAGCCCAGTTGGATTTCCTTTTTGGTTTTCTTTTTATTACCAGTTTGTAGTGCTCTGCATCTTATATGTTCTTTATCCTTATCCTTTCTGGATATGCTAAAGCTATCATTTCATTCTTTCAATAGTAATTTTTACAACACTACATGCTTGGACCAGTTTTATCACATTCTATTATAAAAACCAAGCTTAAGATGATTTTATTGATTTTCAACAAATATTCTCAGGGCACATACTTTTTTTTGCCAGTCCTGGGCCTTGACCTCATGGCCTGGGCACTGTCCTTGGGCTTTCTCAAGACTAAAGCTCTACCACTTGAGCCACAGCACCACTTCTGGCTTTTTCTGTTTATGTGGTAATGAGGAATCAAACCCGGGTCTTCGTCAAGCTAGGCAAGCACTCTACCACTAGGCAAAATTCCTGGCCCCTGAGCACATGCTTTTATCAACATATTGCCTGAAATATAATTTCAATTTCTATTCAGCTGGAACAAGAATTTTGCTAAGATCTTGGAGATCTTAGAATTGCTCTCACCATATTTTCTCAGAAACTGAAACCTTCACTTGTTTAGACCCGGTTATTTATTGTTTTTAGAAGCTGATGTGGTAAGCTAGAGGCGGAGTAACAGGGAAGTGAAACAGGCAGAAGATGTGAGAACTGGCAACCTTAGAGAGAAGAACCAGAAACACTATATAGCATACACAGCTGTGTATTTGAGTAAGAGACTAAAACACTGTACTGGAATTGCTAAACGAGGCACTTGGATTATAATACGTATTTTAAAGGGCAATTAATTTTGCACTTAAAGGTTTTAAAACATCATGTGTTCAGTGAAAATTCATTATTCTACCTAGAGTCCACACTACAGGAAAACGGAAGTGGTCACATCCTCAGAGTCTTTCTTTTCTTGATGCTTTGCTATTCTTTCTTGATCTTCTCAGAGACCTTGTGCACCATTGGAGTGTAAAAGGAAAGGAAGATTGGAGCATCTGGAATTCTGATGCTCATTTACCTGCAGTTGTAAGTGTGTGAGACTATTTGAGCTAGGATGAACCCCACACGTGTTCAGCATGTGCACCCTAGCCCCTACCTGAAGCAGATGTCTTTGTAACCTCTCAGAAATCTAAAGGGAGACAGACACCGTCAGGAGTTTTTCCATTCTCTATAAAGTCGTTCAACTGGTTGAAAAAGTTGAAATACTGAACGATACATTGCTATTAGAGTTGTAAGCACTTGAACTACCTTCTGATGACAGCCATTCACTGCAGTAGATCACCACCATTGAAAGGGAATAATTAGAGGGATAAAGTTCACTCTTTTATACTAGGATCACTGGAGAAATGTTTCCTCTTATTTTAACTTCTTGCTATAAAAGGCTGAAGTCTTAGCATCTTGCTTCAAATTTTGAAGAGATTCTTCTTTTGGCTTTATTTGGTGATTAAATGGATGATAAGTTTACTCTGATTTGTAGTAGTTCTAATGAAAAAACATATTTCACTTAGTGGAAATTACTACTGGATAGTTATGTTTATGTTACATCAAAATGGGCTTCAAACTAGAGTTTTGAATGGCAAAAATAATACACAATGCTTTTGTAAGGCAGCTTAATGTAGTTCATTTATTAGAGTTTGTAGGTTTTAAATCTGGTTCTACTGTTGGTTCCATTGATGTTGGCATGAAATAGTTTATTCTACTAGTCTAGGAATTAGTCTGAATCATTAAGGGGAATTCCTAATGTTTCTAAAATTTTCTGCAGATCAAAGACGTTCAATTTAGAGAAGACTGGGACACGAAGAGATGGCATCTTTTTTGTTTCCTGCTCCCCCGTGCTTCTTCCCTTCCTTTTCTTCTCCTTCCCTTCCCCCATTTTCATCTTTCCTACATCAGTAGGTACCTCGCCTTTAACCAACATCCTCCTGCCTCAACTTCCTGAATGCTGCTATTATAGGCATGCCCCATCACGTCCGGCTTGTCTATTTCTCTTGAAATCACAAGCAAGAGATTCCTGTCAATGCCCTTGATTTTGCTGGAGGTATAATAAAGGGATGAATCAGGTCCTGGTGTGGAAGGCAGGAACAACGGGAGCTATAGCTTCCGACACTACTCCCTTTCCAGCCTTTAAGGCTCCGTGTTTAATCGGTCAAGTTGAATTTTTCCAAATCTTCTCACCTATCATTACTCTTTGATACAGTTCCCCTGAATGAGTACTTATGCTTTCAAAAAATTTTTCTACTGAACTCTTCCCATGCCTTCCATGTCTTCTTTCTGTTATTTTCTCCAATGTAACCATTTTCTGGAAAAGATGTTGGCCTTTATGTAAAAGGTTTGTAAATCCAACAAGAAGAACCAAGGGAGAGAAATTTACCTGATAAAAATTGTAGCATATTTGTTAATGTTAACCTCTATGTACTCCTTTGTTCTAATCTTATTCATTCAAAACATTTTGAAAATAATGATACAAGAATTTTCTGCTTGGCCTTTCTTAGAAAATGGGTGCAACATGTCATTTACTTGTTATTTAATTAATTTTCTGGAGGGACATTGGCAGTGTCTTTTTATTAAATATGTCCTAGACATAATGCCAGCTGAAGAAAAACTTCTATTTACTTTCAAAATTTACAAAAAAACCCAGTATGACATGAATTCTTTTTACTTGTATGAATGAGAATGAAAATCCTCTTTTAGGACTTCCAAGAATTCTGAAATGCAGCAAAATCTCTTATGTGTAAGATCACTGAATCATTGTTACATTATTTGTACTTTCATAACAGGAAGTGCCATGCATTTAAAAGAATTTTTTTTAACTTAGAGACATTGTCTGAGAGTTCAGCCATGATCAAAAGAGAAACACAGGATAGTCTTCGTTTTAGTGTGTCAATTTTAATGAACATAGTAACAAATTGAAATTAACTATGAAAAAATATTCCAAAAGTAAATATCACAGAGCCTCATTGTGAGTCCCAAAGCTTGCTTTCATCTTATTAAGATTAATTAATTGTTGAATTGCTACAAGTCTCATGTTTTACTTATAAACCCAAACCAAAGAATTTTTTGCATTTATATCAGCATCCCTAGTTTTCCAGACAGACTTTTTAATCCCTCTGATCTCTGAGATAAATCTATGTTTTTTCACGTAATTGTATAATTATTCAATAGACTAGAGCAGATCCCATGGAACCTTTCCAGTATGTGATGGATAAATAATGCTCTGTTCTGCCCTTGGTAATTGGCCAATGGATCTCCCCCCCAGGAATGTTTTGATCCCTTACATAAACACTGCATAGGCAAGGGGGTTGATGGATGTTTTCTTCATTGGCAGTGATAACAGAAAGGCTTTGCATTCAGTCCGCATGACATCATTGTAAAGAGAACAAGCAGCTCGCAACCACATGGCTCCCTCTGCTGGCTCTCATGTCTCCAAAAGCCCATGGAGAAGATTATGAAATAGTTTAGGAGGAAAATCTAGTGTCATTTTTGGTATGAAATGTGGTCCAACTCAATAAATAAACTAGAGATTTCTCATGTTTATTCTGACATTTGTAGTTGGCATTTATATGTGAGCCACTGTCATTCTTTTTAGTCACTCACCCGTGAATGCCTGCTGTACCTTGCTTTGTGCAATTGAAACTCAGATCCTAAAGGAGTAAACCAGTATTTTTCTGGAAAACCCTAATCAAAGTAAGCTTTCCCAGACCAGGAGCTGGCGTCAATAACCACAATTCTTCTTGGGGCAAAGGATCTCTCATAGAGGGCCTTAAACTATGTTTTACTTCAGATGCAGGGATGGCAGATGAAAGAGATAAACAATGGAATGTCTTTTTCAGACTCATGGATTAAAACCCTTTGCATCTCATCTTCATGACACTGACAACCATCTTCGTAGCATAAAAGCACAGGGTAGCAAAAGAGAGAGGACTGCCATAGAGAATAGGAACCCTGACATTTCTCATCTGTGTGTCTGTTTTCAAGTTATTTGTCTTCTCTAGTCTTTTAGGCTCAGATCTATAATTGAGAGGTAATAGTCTCTGAGAGTCATTATGAAGGTTAAACAACATAATGAATGTTCAGTGCACAGGAGAAGGGCAGCTGGTACATTAACCCCTATTTTCCAGAAATCTTGGTTGTTTTTCCACCAACGAAGTGATTCTGTGTCAGACACATCACTCCTTCAAACATCCAAAAGCTCAACCACGTAGCACACGGTCCCTTTTGAAAATGTTATTATGATGGAACCTTCCTAGAGTTGTACAGCCTACAATAAAATCTTATTTACTGTTTTATATGGAGACAGATCAGAAATATAGCTCTACAGAATTATGGGTCCCAGGAACCATTAATTTAGGCTGTAAAAGAAGCCGAGTAAACAGTACATCGTAATGAAGAGGACTTAGATAATGAGTATGGATATTGTCATAGATTATTACCAGCTCCTGAGTCTGTTAGCTTTCTATGGCTACTCTTATAGCTTATGTGTTTGTTTTCTTATATTAGGTTTTGACAAGTATGCAAACAGTGGTTTTATAACCAAATAGCTACCCAGGGAAGACTGCTTTGAGTCTAATGGTGTGTATATTTGGAGCGACAGTTTGCTTCCAGGTAATGCTGGCTCCAGTTTCCTATTCAGGAAGGTTAGGTCACCTTCCATTGCCAGGTAATATAAATGTAATAGGGGCATTGTAGGTGGTGGCTCAGTGCAAAAATCTGAAGCCAGACATCTGGGGTTAAATTCAAGGTGCATTTAGCTATCTGATCTTCAGACAGTCAATTAGATAAAGTAGATTCTTCACTTATTAACTGCATTAATGAAAGGGCATATTTTGCATCAAATTCTTAGGAATGCTTAACAAATTACTTATGAAGCTGTGTGTGTGTGTGTGTGTGTGTGTGTGTGTGTGTGTGTGTGCCAGTGCTAGAGCTTGAACTCGGTTTCAGGTTTTGCTTGAGTTTTCTCAAGGCTAGTGTTCTACCACTTCAGCCACATCTCCACTTCCAGCTTTTTAGTGGTTAATTGGAGATAAGCCTCATAGATTTGTCTACCTGGGCTGGCGTTGTACCCAGATTCCCCAGATCTCAGACTCCTAATAGCTAGGATGATGAGTATGAGCCAATGGTTCTCATCCAAACTCGGTAGCATACACAAAATTTATTCTCTCATAGTTTATGAATTTTTCCAAGTTGAAGTTAGGGTATTAAAGGAACCAGATTTCCTCTTGCCTCTGCCCTACTTTACTCCCTCAGGGAACCCTTGGCATGTCCTCACGTGTTCCTCAGAACACAACTCCAATCTCTTTTTTCTTCACATGACCAGTCCTTTTTCATGTGTTTTCTTTGAGAGGAATTACTGGACTTGGAATATTGCAAACCAAGTCCACTGTGCTTTTACTGTAAGTACAACTACACACAGGCATGGTGGCATGTGCCTACTGGGAAACTTCAATTTCTCAAGTGTTTGAGACCAGCCTGGACAAAATAGCAAGAATATATTCAAAATTCTATTACACTAACATTGCACCCACAAAGAATGTTTTCCCAAACAAGATTACATTTTTTTAAAGTTCTGTGTGAACCTAAATCTTTGGACAACACTGTTTATACTTCATAGAGTTGCCTTAAGGATTTCATAAGCTGCTGTACACAGGTGCCAGATAATGCCCGTCCTTCATGATTTAGTGACTTCCAGCGTCTTACCTACAGTTCAGGTTCATCCAAGCTGCAGGTGCCCAATGAGTGTCTGCTCAATAGCACCACCCTATGGTCTCCTGTGCTTCAAATGGAAGCCAACCTAACAGTGTCTTCATTCTCCTAACCACACAGGATCTTGGATCCTCCAATTCTTTCAACTGAGGTCTTCTTCCATCCATCCAGAATCAGCATCACTGAAACTCTTCCTCCTTTGTTGTCCTATTGATCCTGTAAGCAGCCCTTACGACGTTTCCTGCACGGAGTTCATTTGGTCCTCTAGAGTGAACACTGAGTACAGGACAGGGGCTGTGATCTCGTCTGTGTCCAGGGCAGGCCATTTACATTCACTATAATGGAACAAATGAATGCACAGCAAATCACAGAAAACACATGTAATACACATATACAAACTTAAGGTAGCAGAAAAAAGCTAGGAATAGTTCTTTAATCCAAATAATAGGTCTATCTTGTGATTTTTATGAACAAATGTGGAATATAATATGTAAGGTAGGTTTATTTATTGGCTTTACATGCAAGCTATCTCTATTGTAGCAAAAGGAGACCTTATAAAGAGGGCAAAATTGAGTTCTATGTAAAGCTTAATTCTCAAAGTTTTCATAAAGATGAAATGAGGAAACTATAAGTGATTTCAACAAAGTACTGTGTTTCAAATTTTTGCTGGATAAGGTTATTATATATCATTTCAAAATCTCATTGGCATAAATTCTCCTGCTAGCTGGCTGCTAACTTACTTGATACCACTTTCAGTGAAGATGACTCATTTAGTGATTCATTTTCTGTTTCTATATGATTTTTTAGCCAGGAAGTGAGATTTGAGCACAAAATTTGATTTGAGCCCTTAGCTTCAGGCGAGGCCAGGTTTGCAGTTGGTGTTGTATTATGAGTGTGGTGCCCTCTGCTGTCTAGATTTATTAATGAGGAGAAACAACAAGCTGGATAGACAGGTGGCTATCAACATGACTAAGTTATTTACATCTCAGATTTTAGGTGAATGAGTGGCTTTCACTTCTTCTAATTCTTCTTTTGAAAAGAAGATACGATTCATTGTGGTGTAATGGTTCCATGATGTATCTGGCCAGGACCTGGGCATTGTAACAACCCTTTTTATTTTCACTACTGGGGTTTGAACTGAAGTCAGTGTGTCACACTTGCTAGATAGTCGCTCAATTGCTTGAGCCTCTAGCCTGTTTTGGTCTTGTTATTTTCGCTATTGAGTCTTGCTTTCTTATCCAGCTGTCCTGAAACTTCCTGCCATGATGAGAGGGCGTGTGCAGTGATGTCCAGCTGTTTCTGGTGGCATGGAATCTTGTAAACTTTTTTTTTAAATCTGACTTGACTTGGAACTGCAATCCTGTAACTTCAGCCTCCTATGTGGCTGGAATGACCAGTGTGTTCCAAGGTGCTCAGCTGTTGGTTGAGGTGAAATTCTTATCAACTTTTTTCTCTAACTGGCTTTGAGCTACAAGTCTCTTGATTTCTTTCTACCTTGAATGTTGTGATAAAAACAGAAATCTGCATGTTTCCATTGTTAGAATAATCTACCCATACCCAGTATTCCCTGAGTATTAAGATTGTGAAGATCATTAGATCAGTTCAAAGTAACCACATAGTAAAATGACCAAGAGACTATTGTGAGATATAGCTAGTAGATAATGCTAATATAGACATAGCTAAAATAGATAATGGTAAAATAGAAGTAACATGTAATATCTTCAGTCAAAATATATGATACATAATATATTTGCATGATATCTCCATCTCTTTCTGTATCTATCTTTCCCCACCACCACGGATTGAACTCAGAGACATGTACTTGGTAGTCAGACTTGAGCTATTATATCATCCATTACAAGTAAAATAAGATCTCATGCTTTCTTAGCTGTCCTTAGACTATGATCCTGTGTGCACATATGTATATGCACATGTATATATTTGTATATCTACTTCTATATTTTACATGTAAGTAAAATAGGGTATCATAGATGAAAATGCTTGTTTTTAGAAGGAACTGTGTCGCATTCTGTGTATATTGTTGAAAACCAGTTACTCTTCACCCACATCTCTAGCAGGCTGCAGTTTCCCCTCAGCTGCAGTCCTTCCATATTCATGGTGATGGGGGGACTAGAACAACATGCTATCCTGCGCTATGATTGAGTACATGGATTTCCTAGTGATTTTACTGAGTCCTTTAATGCTTGACAGTGCTTTTATTGCAATAACAGTCTTGAAATTCTTACTTATGTATTGCTAGAATTACTACCTATGTTTAGTACTTGTTGAGTCCATGTTCTTCTGAGGCAGTAAAGGCAGGTGAGTGCATGAGCAGGTGTGTCAAAATGGACCTTGAGCCTACACTCCTCACTGACTGAGAGGCAGAGATAAAGAGGACTGACATTTAAGCCTGGCCTAGTCAAAGTAAGACTCCATCTCCACCCATAAACTAGGTGTGGTGGAGTGCATCTGTTATCCCAGCTACTGGAGGCATAGGTAGGAAACTTAAGGATTGAATGTGGCACAAATCCATGTAGTGGAGCAGAAACTGAAACTTGCTGGTGTCACATGGCATGCAGTAGGTTATTTAGTAGGACAGGATCAATACAGACCAAATAGGAAGAACTGGATGCAACCAGGAACATTTATCACCTTCTCGATAGCTCTGGGATTATCGGCATTGAGCCAGTCACAGTAGATTTTGGAATGGGCCTCAGGTGTGTACAAAAATTTTTAAAAATCCCCATTTATACTTCATGTTATTAAACACTAGGAAAAATTAAATGATGAAAGGATTATAGTTTTGTGTTTTCACAAGTTTATAGGATGGTTAAGTCTTTCAAATGACAGTTAAGTAATTAAATGAAAAGAACAAATTAATTTCCCCTTATCTGTGAGTTTCCAGTTGTACACATTCATTTCTAACACATAAGCACACTGCTGTACAAAAAAATCCCAACGGTTCTAAACCTTCACCCTTAAAGAGTGGACATGAGTACTTACTAAAATATTTGTTTTCCACAAATGCCCATCAATATTTTATTCAACTCTATGCCTTTAACCTATTGGAACAGAAAATATATATAGTGCCAAAGATCATTCTTCAAGAGAATTAAATTCTTGTTTGATTCACCATAGGCAAAATGGGACCTGCCGTGTCTTTGTGCCTCTGGCTTCTCACATTAAAAAAACCTACAGACTTTGTCATGTATAATGTGTTTGCTGCCGAAGGCTACTGTCTGCTTTGACTCTATACAAAATCAACCCACTCCTATTTGTTGAAGTTCAAATAATTGTAGCTTATACCAAGAACCCATCCCTGTAACATGCCACAAAGGAAACTCAGAAAACAGAAAAGGGATGGGGAAAAAGAGCTCTCAAATGACACATCTGACTAGTCTCTTTTGTCCTCCAGTATATTTTAGATTTTGGTCAAATGAAAACACATTGATAAATGTACAAAGAAATAACTTCTAGGTAATGGTTGATTAAAAGGTTTTAAAAGGTATCAGGGGATAACAGTATGGATCCATGGGAGATATTAGGTCTACAAATATTAATACCTTTACAAATTACATTTAAGATGTAAATGCAGATAGACACTGGTACCTCACACTTACTATCTTAGCTACTCAGGAGATTAAGGTCTGAGGCTGACAATTTGAAGACAGCATATCCAAAAAGTCATTGAGACTATCTCCAGTTAACTAGCAAAAAGCCAGAAGTAGAGTTTTGTCTCATGTGGAAGAGAAGCTGTTTATATTGTAGCAGTGGAGAGAGAGATCAAGACCTTGAATTCAAGTTCCAGTTCAGGCACAATAAATAAGTACAGAATAAAGAAGGAAAACAAATAATTAAGGAAAACCTAAGTCAGAAAAATAGATAATACAATAAATAAATAATAAATAAGGAAAATAGCTAATGAGCTGGATATGGTGGTATGTGAACTCAGTTATATGAGACGCTAGATGTAGGAGAAAGACTGAAAGTGTAGATTGCTTTTCTAGCAGGCACAAGAAAGGCCATGATTGACTACTGTCAACAACCCCCCTCCTCCCAAAACCCAAATCCCCAAACCACAAAGAAGTCTTTCTTCCTTCAATCCAGGTGAGTTTAGATATCCTCAGGATATTTCTATATTCATATCTTCTGAATAAGCATTGCAATTTTAATACTTATCTATCTATCTATCTATCTATCTATCTATCTATGCAAATCAAAGAGAGAAATGAGTAACACAGGTTAATACTCATAGAATTTGAAGAAAATTTACTACTAGCAGATATTCAGCCAATAATTTAAAGATGATCTGTCTTTAATCCTCTTACTAATGGCTTCTCTGTTTATTTCCTCTTTATACTAAACGGTGTTCATCACACTTGCCATAAACTTAAGCTATATTGTAGAATTTGTGCTGGTCGAAATGTTGTCCACAGTTAAACTTCAAAAATTACACAATCCTTAAGTGGGGAAGAGTGATTCACCTCTGCAGTTCTGGATACTTGGAGCGAGGCTGAGATCAGAAGGATGACATTTAGAGGCCAGCTGTGGCAAGGAAGTTTGCCCAGCCTCATCTCAATGGTTGCATATGGCTATCATCCTCGCTATGATAGGACCTAGTGAAACTAGGAGAATCATGGCCAAAAAGTAGAAAGTGAGACTCTAGCTCAAAATTAACTAAAGTAAAACTGGGTAAATGTGCAACTCAAGTCGCAGAGGGAATAAGTAGCAAGTGCAAGACCCTGAGTTCAAACTCTAGTGCCATAAAAGAAAAATAACAAAGATGAATAATCAGAAACTGGGAAGCTATCAAATCTTCCATTAATTTTGGAAGGAAGCTACTGACGCAGCCCTACTGGTGGCTCATGTGTGCTAGATCTGCAGAGTTCCTGGAAAGCCATGAGAAGTGGGATACAGCGTGACTGAGACGCTAATCAGGGTGTGCACCCTTGATGCTTGTGACGGTTGGATATTGTCACTCAGGTAAAGCTCTCTGGTGCTTTGGCAGTTCTCTCATCATTCGATGCTTTTTGCTTGAGATGCTGTATGGGTATTCTAATTGTATTGGCTATTTTCCCCTCTGTTTCTCAGTAATACATTCTGTCTTTAGACTGCTTGTATGTTTGGCTTAATGCAATCTAGACAAAAGATAAACAAATTTGCACAGGGTAATGAGCAAAAAGCATGCCATAAACATGCTCATCCTGAATGAATCACAATTTTCCCTGTGCACACAGCATTTCTTGTTCAAATTCATTTACAAAAAAAATCCCATTAGGAGTGAGACATTAGGCCTGTTTAGTAGAATGAGATCAGCCCAGATACTGTAGGGGAGAAAGAGGGAGCAGATGGGTTTTCTCTTACCTAGACAACCAAGTCAAATTGGCTCTATGCCACACCACCATTTAGATCTTGGTTTTGTAAACTAAATTCTGTGATTACACTGGAAGTCCAAGTCTGGAAAAGAATTTTTCTCAAAATCATGTCTAGCTGGGGCTAGCCAAGCCTGAAATAGATCCCAGCCATTTGGGTTATCTCAGCACAAGAACAGCTAAATACTGCCACAGAAAGCACCATCAGCAGTAAATCTTGGTTTGAAGTTGTAGGTAGCCAGGAAGCAAAATCCTTCCAGATAATCCTACACCACACAGCAGGACCCTGGAAAGCATGAAGAAATGAAGGATTCATTTTTACATGTGGATTTATTAATCTCAACACCCACAGCTCGGCTGGTATTTCAGATAAGTCCAAATATATTACTAAGATGTGTGTATTTCCAAATAGGAAAAGCTAGCTCTTTTCTAGGAAATCTTTTATGGATTTCTAAGTTTTTACATAGTTCTTCAAACCTTGTTATTGTTTGTGTGAGTGATTTTGTATCACATATAGCTTCTTCCATTTTTTATAAAGGTAAGCAGGTATAGATGAGTCTATAGTGAAAGTTTCATTTTTCTTATCCTATACAAAGCAAGTAATAACTAAGCTGAGAAAAATACTCAGAGTAGATCCAAAAAATTGGATTTTTATACACAATAAAATTTTATTCATCCCTTAGAAAGGATAAGAGTATGTCATTTGCAGGGAAATGGCTGAACTGAGAACAAATCATATTAAGTGAGTTAAGCCAGACACAGAGAGAAAAGGCATGTGCTTTCTGTCCTATGCAGAAGCTAGATCTAACATACACAAGGGCACGGTAAATTATACAGGACACTAGGAATTCATACACAAACAGTAACACTAAAGAAAAGTCTTAGGGGAGAAATCCAAAGGCGTGTGCCTCTGAACATTTAAATCCTATTTATTTAAATGATTACCAGGAAATGGAAATATCGATTTTGTTGTTATTGCTGCTTTTGGTGTGGTGCTTAGTTTTGCTTTTTGTTTTGTTTTGTGTGTTCATTTATTCTATGTTGTGAGGAACGGGTATGCAGAAAATGGAGGGAGAAAGGATGAATTCACGCAGGTAAACACTATGGGATGAATCATGCAAGTGGTGGTCAGAGAGAGCAAGGGAGAGGGGAGGAAAGCAAAAGTGACATTGTCCCCAAAGAAATGTGCTTGTCACCTGACTTACAAAATAGTCACCCTTCTGTACAGTACCTTAATAATAACAGTAATATTAGATTTAAAAACAATACTCAAAGAACAAAATGATAGCTATCTATAGGACAATTTCTTTTATTTACAATAATCACCACTATACTATAAATTAACCTGGTTGTCCTCTGCCTTGGTCATAAGGTTTTTACTAACAAAGTTAATAATGATGTACATCTAGCTCTGAGGATTAGATTTAATGATTTTATTCTGTTGGCAAATAAATCTTCTAAATTTTTCCATGTACATAGTATTATCTTCTAATAGCATGAAACTTTTTAAAACAATTAATGGTCTTTTAAACATCTCAATTTTTGGATGCTTATAGTGTATTTTCTTCTTATATTTACATATTCATTAATAACATATTTGAATCTGGTTTTCTTCAGAAACTTAGCCAAAGGTAAATCACTTTCAATATAAATAGTCTCTTAAGAAGAAATGGATTTGTTTTCATTACTTTATACACTGTACATTTGACTTAGACATTCTTATCTATGTAGACTTAACAAATCTGTTCTATAAAAGTACTTTGTATAAAGAGTGGATGTTATAAAGAGTGGAACCAAAGCTAAAATTCATTCTGTCACATAAAATGTGTCAAATTGAACAAGATAATTGTTAAACAATTCTCTTTAATTGTAAAATCTCTGTGTGTGTGTGTGTGTGTGTGTGTGTGTGTGTGTGTGTGTTAGAGAGGGGAAGAGAAGGAAGGACAAATAGGAAGGGACAGTGAGAGTGAGACAGGGGGTAGGAAGGAATATGCTTTTATAAAGTAAGCTTATGATGAGTTAATGACAGAGTGTTTTTGCACCCCTAAACAGGAGTAAACTGTTGATCTTTTCTGTTTATAATGGATGAAAACCAGGTGAGGATTTCTTTCTGCTGTTACCTTTTAAGCAGAGCCTTTAAAGCCTGTGATGAACAGAGAAGTTGAGTTTCCTAAATATTATACTTAATATTTAAGCTGAATCTTATTTGAAAAGTTAGTCTAAAATGAATAAATAAAGCCTCTCAGTTGCAATCTTCCAGCACTGGCAATGTAACCTTAACTTCCCCAAGAATAAAGTTAGACAATGTGCCAGGTTTTAAAAAGCCAAAGCTTTTCACAGGATAACTAATAAGTTTCCCAAAATACACCTGTGATTTCAAACTAGCGTCTTAAAACCCAGGTTCTCCATTCATGCATCCAGTCTTCACAGTTGAAAGGGAATATAAACCATTACTTTTAAATTAATAACTTTCAAATGTGGAGAGTTATTTCATATTTGAAAATAAAAATAGACATCCTGCTTCTTATGACAGCAGAAGGTTTTTCAAAAGTCTGATTTTCGTTTTTGTAAAACTTTCAGAGAAGTTATTATCAGATTTAAAGGAGAGAAAAGGAGTGTAAAATTTTAGTCATATTGAGTTTATGGTGTCTATCTTTAGTGAAGGATTTTTTTTAAATTACCCTTCAAAAAATAGCAAATCACTCTGAGAATGTTCGCTAGGTAGCTAAAGCAGAAAAATGGCACAATGATGTTGAGAATGGTAATTAATTAAACGTAGTAGGAAATCACCAAAAGAATTATCTTTCAGAAGCCAAGGGAAATGCAAGTTTGTTGTTTTCTTTTGTTTTGTTTTTTTGGTGGTGGGGCTTGAACTCTGGGCCTGGGTGGAAAATGCAAGTTTTTAAGAAAGAGTAAGCTGGGAAATATATTTCACACCCATAATCTTAGCTGTTTGGGAGGGTGGCTATGAGAGTCTAACAGTTTGAGGAAGGCCTAGTCATAAAGTGAGTGAGCTCCTGCCTCAAATTTAGTGTGGTGGTGAGTACCTGTAATGTAATCACAGGTATATAGGAAATAAAAGTAGGAGAATTATCATTTGAGGCCAGCCCTGGACAAAAATCAAGAAAATAAAAAATGTGAAAAAGGCTGGGGACATAGTTTATGTGGAAGAGTTTCTGTCTAGCAAGTGAGAGGCCCTTGGTTCAAATGAAGCCCAGTATCATCAAAACATTAAAAGAACTAAATAGAGCCTTTCCGTATATTTCTGTTCCATATACTCCCCTCTTCTTGCTGTAAAAGCAAGCACAAGCATCTTCTAGTCTAAAAATAAGCACCCAAACGCTTTCCAGAACCTTGCATATTCCTCTCTTGCAACGTGTATCCTTGAAGAAAAGAGATGTTGGTGGTGGCTTCTTTTCTCCACCTTCTCTAGTGTGACAGCTTCAAGCTCATTTCTTCACCAAACTTTTCATGGGTGGTCTCTAATTATGTTCATTCAAGTGTTTTATCTTAGAGTTTAAATTTACTTGACCATTGCCCAGTCAATGAATGACTGGCTATAAATCTCTCCTTAAAAGTAAAGAGAGATTTCAAGCACTGAAAATTAAACGTTCAGTCTGTACATGGAAAGTCCACTGTGAAAGCCCACTTGTCTCATTTAACAAGTGACATAATGTGTGTATTCCATTCAGTATTTTCTTTTCAATTACTTGCCATCATTAAACATTAGGCTTCACAATGCTGTGTGGCAATATTGACTCTCATCCGTACATGCGCACAATCGCCTGGGTTTGAACTGAGTCCCCTTCCTCTCCCCCCATTTATATATGGTATACCACGTGATCTTTACCACAGAGCTCCCATCATTCACTACTGTGGCTTCAAACCTTAAGTGAACCCCCAGTCTTCATTTCTGAGTAAGCTTGAGTTGTTGCTTTCAGTCAGTCTGATTCATTCCCAAACAGTATTTGTGGTACTTACCTCACCACTGTAGTGTATACTATTGGCAATCTGACATTAGTAGCATTTAGTTGAGTTCCTTTTTGGGGTATGGTGAGACAAAATACTATTCTTTCACCGTCTTCCACAAGATCATGGTCTATAATCCTACAAACCTAAAAAAGTTCAAACCAAGCCTGGTGCTTGTGCTTGTAATCCCAGCCACATGGAAAAACAGAGGCCCGAAGGATCTCAGTCTCACACTAGCCTTAAAAAGCATGAGGCTCTACTTGAAGAATACTAAAATGTATAAAGAACTGGGTCTAGCTCCAATGGTAGCCTTCAAGTATGAGGACCAAGTTCAAGCCCCAAAACTGTCCCTGCCCCGCCTCCCAAATCAAATTAGTAGGAGAAAAGCACATTTCATGTACGGAACTAGATCTTCATGAAATGAGGAAATCTTCAGAAATGAAAATCTAGAAACCCAGGGAAGACTGTATTTTTACCTTAAGCTAGGGAACAAGTGGGTAATTGGTAAAAATAATGGTAATAAACTAAGGGGAATCTGGAGCACCTTGTTTGTTCAGATTCCTCTTGGCCTCGGAGGCACAAGGCCTCCTGAATACCCATAGAACTGACTTCAGAAAAAAGCAATTGGCTTTAAATGTGTAGCCATGTTAGGTCTTCAATGGCTCGCTTCCCCCAACCCTCCCTTTTTTTAAGCAGGCCAGTCTTCACCTAGGCATGAGAATTCAGTACCTTTTCCTAGGCATCTCTTTCTGCAAATGGAAAATGAAAGTCATAACCATCCATTCATATTCTGATTTTTGCCATGCATGTACTTCTTTTTCTTTTATTTTTTATTATTGGGGTAATATATAGAGGGGTTACAATTACATTTGTCAGGTAGTAGATGCATTACTTCTCACATACTGATAGCCCTTCTCATGTTTTGTCCCCATTTTCCTTCCCCCACCCCTCCCAATTATCTTTATCCCCCCTTCCTTTTCCTATTTCAAATAAACAAATATACAATATACCAGGTAACAAAGTCAGATACAGTAACAATATGAGATTAACCAAAGGGCAAAAAAAGAGAAGAGAAATAACATAGTACATTAAGAACAACAATCACACAGATAAAGCTCGTTTCCATATATGACCTGTACCTAGATTTTGAGCTATTGTAATCCTCTGCTAGGAGAGTCCTAGATGGGCGGTACTTATACACAATGGAATTCCATGCTGCCGTCAGAAAGAATGACATTGCCCCATTTGAAGGAAATGGAAAGACGGGAAAAGTAATCCTGAGTGAAGTAAGGCAGACCCAAAGGAACATAGGTTTTCCTCATTTGTAATCATTAGCATGTATTTTTTGAAAAATCAGTTCTTGGGCTTAAACTCAGGACCTCTTGCTCTTGCCATGGCTGGCTTGAAACCTTCATTTTCAGATCTCACCCTCCTGAATACGTAGGCTCATAGGCTTAAACAACCAGTGCCCAACAATATGCAAACTTCAGTAGACAACTCCGTCCTTCAACAATATGAAGATTGTTTTGATGCATTTAATGTGTCTCAGATTGAATTCCAAACTCTGCCCATGGTTTGGAAATATAAGTTCTTAATTTGGAGATTTCATGACTAATAAAAAAAGAGCAATGCTCATTAACTTTGGATTTCCTTCAAATATGATGAGATACAAATTTTTGTGATGATATTCGGTATATAGAAAGTAAGTACAAGATGTTTTGTCCTACCACATACTAATCTTCATTTATTTGCATCAAGAATACTAACTTAAAACAAGTATCTAAAAATAATTGAGAAAGCACAATATGCTCCCTAAAATATCTTGGTTGGAGAAAAAAAAATTTAATGCTAGTAATCAGCTTCTGAAGCAGGTGTTATCTGTTTGACTACTTTCTGTGTTGATAATATCTTCTAGAAGAAGTCCAGGACTAAGAACATTTTCAATTTTATAACAATATTGGGGCAGGAAATTGTTCAAGAGATGTTGAAATTCCTGGAACATTTCCACAATTTATGGAAAAGGACTTCTGAGTATTTAAAATGAGAACTAGCCCAGAAAAATATCTGCCTCTTTCCTGAGTTATAATAGCCCTAAAATAGAGAGCAATTGGCCATGTAAATATTGTATGAGAGGTGGTTCAAAATATTAATATCCAGAATCATCTGTACCCATCATTTCCTTTCTTGACACCTGGAAAAATATAGCAATGACTAAAAACTTTATTCTGAGGCATAATAAAGCTGTCCCGCTTTCACAAAAAGTTGTCAAAATTTCATCATAATGTATTTTGAAGGGAGAAAGGCATTGTCAATTAGAAATATCTGATGATCAGAAGAATAAGATCCTGGCTCAAAGAAAACGAGAATTGTATTTGAGTTCAAGTGCTAGTTCTGGTGTAGATTCAGCACGGACAGGAGCTGTTTGGTTTACTCACTGGCAATCACAAAGTGTCCAGTTATGGTGAGATCAAGAGCGGCAGCCCTCCGAGTCCACAGTGGTACGCTTCGGGTGAAAAGATTCCATATTTCTACTCTGAAAACTTCAAAAGTGCTAGAATATAGGGTGTCGCTACCAAAAGTCAAGATGATAGAATCAGGTGTGGCAGAAGCTTGAGAATATGAACATATATGTTCATAACACATAAACAAGGACACACAAAGAAGGAAATAAGAATTATGAAAGTGTAGAACTTTGTTTCTTGTATTTTCAAAACCAAAGTAGCAGAACTTGTTTGCTGAGAGGATGCCTCAAGGAAAATTCAGAGAAGCTTTTTTTGGCCACTTTTCACTCACTACTAGCACCTTATGATATCCTGTGTGTTCATGTAGTCTTATCATATTTACAGAGGTGATCAAAATGACTCATGAGAGTGACCACAGACCATAGTTTATTTGTTAATAAAATTGTTGTTTCAGGAACAAAGGAAAGCAGAGCATCAGCGGTGATGGTTTTGACCTCTGGCCTGAAAAACTTTAGATGCTCATCCTTTAGAGTATATTACTAATAGGAAAGCATTCACTGATTTTGTTTTATGTCCCAAGCTTTCCATAGCATGACTATCCTTATTCCTGCTAATTCTAAAGCTTCAGAGGCCTTAGTTCTACCATGGTTCCAAAATATTAAATGCAAATTCCAGAAACAATTTAAAACTGATGAATTTCAAATAGCTCTTCTTATAGCATATTCTTTCCTAATGTGTGTCATTACTTATGATTAATCTTGCTGTCATTAATTTATAAATTAAACTTTATTCTACTTATCTCCACATTACAAAATAAAACAATAATAATTGGATTTAGTAGTTGTGGTGGCTTCAGGCAACTGGGAAGGGCCCGGCAGAGATGCTCCAGTTCTGATAACAAGTCTAAAGTTGAGATGCAACTAGAAGAATACTACCAAGACATAGGGAAGCCTTTTTTTTCTAGTACCCATTTCAACAAAATGTTGTTTGAAGCTAAAGGTACAGAAGGTAACATTGAACTAGTTGCCTTTCCTTTTCCCTTCCCATCTCATAAAGACATTAAAATATCTTTTAATATAGTAGACATATTTTGTAATATCCCTACATTATTATACCAACATCCATTCCAATGTCACTGAACTTCCATTAGAGTATCTTTCTAAACAGTTTCATTTCCATGACCCATGGAAACCACCTTATGTCTTAGAGACCTGCTTCCCCCACCCCCCACCTCGGGCATTAGGTGTTAAGATTACAGCCAGGTAAGATAAACCAGAAAAGAGAATTATCAGACACCAGCAGTTTATTCACTTCGTGTCTACTGTCTTATGATGCTCACACTACAGAATAAAGGTAACAATGTGTTCTAGAGTGATGTCATCTCTAACATGAATTAGAATGTGCCTGTGCATGTATGTATTGGAAGGCCATTGGGCTTGCTTTTAAATTCAGGACTACCTTTCCAAGTTCTTTCAACTGTGAAAGGCCATGTGTCAATGATGGAGACAAACTACTCTTAACAGGAAGGCAGTGCTTTATAATCCAAGGTCAACTGGAGTGAACACCAGAGAGTAGGGCAGGAACTTGAGTTGAGCTCCTTATGTGTCTGTTGATATAGATGGACTTTTCTCCTAAAGTTTTATGAAGGTCAAGGTGTGTGTGTGTGTGTGTGTGTGTGTTAGCATTCTGTCCATTCTCCTATTTTTAAGCTATCTGTATTAATCAAGGAATACCAAAATAAGACTGCAAAAATTATGGAATTGCAATTATTTGCATTTTACAAGTTAACATGAGAAAAATTATAGTATAAAATAACTGAAATAGCTTTGAAATTTATATAGACAGTAGTTTGTTACACCATCTAGGTACTATGGATCCAGGAATTGGATATATATATATATGAGACTTTATGGAAGAAACATCATATTAACGAACATGATTGTTATTATATATAAACTCAATTTGAGGTGATATCAAAAGTCTAATTCATGGTCATTTTTGTCCTGAATTACTGCCCTGAGATTGTAGGTAACCTTTGGCATTATGGCTACTTTTGCAATATTATTTCCAACAATTCATGAACATGGAAAGTTTTTATACTTCCTAATCCCTTCTTCAATTTCTTTCTTCAAAGTTTTCCTTTTTCATATATTTATTATTGTAATTAATAGAAGGGTTACATGATATTTGCCAGATAGATGGTGCATTAATTCCCATACATTGATACCCTTTCATATGTCTTGGTCCCCATTTCCCTCCCCCCCACCCCCATCCCTCATCTTGTTTTCCCCCGTTCCCTATCCAATTTCAAATAACCAAATACAAATATATACAGATATATCAGGTAACAAAGTGAGATACTGTAACAATATGAGATAACCAAGGGACCGCAAAAGAGATGAGAGATAACATAGTACCTTAAGAACAACAATCATTCATTATATGGCTTATGTTTCTATATCCTAGAGATCCTTTCATTTAGTGTCATACTAAATGGCCTTTTGTATCAAGGTTTTGCTCTATTGCAAATCTCTGCTAGGAGAGCCCAAGGTTTCTACTTATTATGACCAATGAGGGAGACCATTGAGGCTAAGTTCCTTTGAGTCTGGCTTACTTCACTTAATATGATTTTTTCTAAGTCTTTCCATTTCCTAACAAATGGGGCAATGTCATTCTTTCTGACAGCAGCATAGAATTCCATTGTGTACAAATACCACATCTTGTGGATCCACTCATCAACTGAGGGCCATCTGGGTTGGTTCCATATCTTTGGTATGGTAAATAGTGCTGCAATGAACATTGTTGTGCTGGTGGATTTAGTATGTCCTTGTTTTCAATTGTAGAGATCAAACCTTCCTATGTCGATTGCTGGATTTAGGCTTTTTAACAAATTATTTGAGTCTATTGAAAATGAAGTTATTTTACTTTTCCTATCTTCTCATTGCTTCTATACAGGAAAGCTACTGATTTTTGTCTGTTAAATTTAATTTTTTAAATTTTTTTCCAGTCCTCGGGCTTGAACTCAGGACCTGAGCACTGCCCCTGGGATTTCTCAAGGCTAGAGCTCTACCACTATAGCCGCAGCACCACTCTCGGCTTTTTTCTATGTATGTTGTACTGAGGAATTGAACCTGGGTTTGTGCATGCTAGGCAAGCACTCTACCATTAGGCCAAACTCCTGGCTCTGTCTAACTAACACTTTTTAGAATCAACCTATTATGACCCATAATACCCTTCCCAGTACCCTTCTGCATGGCCATGTATTTACCCTCACTTCAATATGGAAAGATACGATTTGGGGGACAAAGCCTTCCAGAACGCCAGCTCATGATGTCCTTCCTTTGTCACCTTTAAAAGACACAGGCTTCTGTGAGTATAATTGCAGCTCTTCTTTAGCTATTTCATTTATGTTGCTTTCAAAGCTAACCACTGACTCTTGCGGATCAATACTTTTTTATTTTTTATTATATTGTGTTCAACTAATTGTGGTCCAGTCTTGCAAGTCAGGAGCCATTCTGTCTCTTGCGAAACTGAAATTATCTAATATCACTTAGCTTCATCATGTGTAGCTTAGAATTTTAACTTCATTTCTAAATTCATGTGGAATGCATTAGCCTCAGGAGAAAATAGAGTTATCAAAAGGGTGCTTGGGTATAGAGGGCGCAAAGGGCACTCTATCAAAGAAATCTTGGATAAGCAGAAAAATCTTTGTGAAATGTATATACATATATGTATATATATACATATGTACATATACATGCATATAAACTTATATATGAGTTCTATGTAGATAAATATGGACATAATTTTAGGTATATGTATATAGAATTGTATTTATGTGTATATAATCATATAATTATAAGTACATTTATATATATACGCACATTCTTGACTTGTGCTAGCCTCAGTCTTGTGTATAATTATATGTATTCTTCATATTTTGCTAAATAAATCCAGATTATCCTCAAAAAGTATAATTTGAATTCACGCTTCTAACAATATGTGATAGTACATTCTCACCTATACTCTCAGAATGTATTACTACATCTTTCATTCCAGCTTCATATGTAGGCAATGGTTTTGATAAAATGTATGATTGGTAAAAATATAAAGAAAAAACAGCCCAGGCACTAAAGGACCTGAGACTCTTATCTCCACTTAATGTCTAGAAAAAATGAGAAATGGGGTTTGGCTCAAGGTTAGGGCAGTAACCTTGAGCTGAAAGAGCTCAGAGAAAACACCCAGACCCAGGGGTAGGAGTGGTAATCTTGAGCTGAAGAGCTTAAGGACAGCGCCCAGGCTGAGTTCAAGCCGCATGACCCACTATATATATATATATATATGTACATATATATAAATAAATATTATAAACATATTGTCCCTATACCTGTGTCTCATGAATACAGAATCACATTATGGTTTACTGTTCTACACAAAAAATTTCCATAAATTATGGTGAAGAAATCATACATTGATTTTCATTAGATATTGCCTGCTTACTATCTGATGACAGAAATTAACTGTGTTGTCTACAAAATAATTATCTTCAAATACATTAGAAAGAGACAGATGCACAGCAAGTCTGGATGACTATGAGTGTTTCTCTTTGGCATGAAATCTATAGATCACTAATCTCTGTGACCTTCAGGGCATTTATGTGTAGATTTTTTAGCATAAATGAAGGACAAGGGGATTAAACATGGTACAAAATGTTAAAGAAGTTTTGAAAAATTCAAAGCGTATTTCCAGTCTTAGATGATGGGCTTTTATCACACAGCTCTTCTGTACCATATATAGATTCAATTAAGCATCTCTAGCCTAATATTTTCAACAAATTGAGGTCAGTCTGAAAGAATTATTAGCATGTGGCATTCCTAAGGTTACTGATGTTTCTTTGAACATAACCATATTTCAGAAAGCAAATGCCTATTTAGGGTATCTTGCAAATAGTATTTGCACAGGCATCAAGTTTGCTATTCCTCTTAACCAGCATATTGCTCAGAAATGAGAGTTCAAATTTTTATTCTACACATTGAAAATCTTTTCCATTTTAGAATACACCTGATGAATTATTTATTCTACTAGTGCATGGATGCTTCTTCATTAAATTAATCTCAATAAATATACACGATCACACCTTGAGCTACTTCCCTAGCTATTTTGTACTTATGCTTCTCTCCTGATTAGTAAACAGAAAGGTGGTTATTATATTTTACTTACATTGCTTGATGATTACTATGTCATATCTCCTGAGGCAAGGACTTTCTGTGTCACTCAGAGTATCCTCCCAGGTTTGGGACACATAAAAGTGCTTTTCGGGTCAGGAGTTTGGCCTAGTGGTAGAGTGCTTGCCTAGCATGCACGAAGACCCGGGTTCAATTCCTCGGTACCACATACATAGAAAAAAGCCAGAAATGGTGCTGAGGCTCAAGAGCTCTAGCCTTGAGAAAGTTCAAGGACAGTGCTCGGGCCCTGAGCTCAAGCCCAGGATTGGCAAAAAAAAAAAGTGCTTTTCCTCCTGATAATCTGAACATTATTTGAAACTTGCTTCTGTTATGGAAATGTTCCTGGATACAGTTAAACTCTGTGTTTTCCTGAGTACAAATTCTATTTCTTTTTTAAAAAGGCAATAATAAAGTAGAAAAGGTAATTGTTAATCTATCGTCTAAAATCCTTTGATAAGAAAAGGTGCCATGGACAGACACACACACACACACACACACACACACACACACACACACACACACATCCATCTATTCCTTCAAGTTCTAATTTTGCAAAAGATCAATGACAATGGAAAATTAAATCCTAATTAATTTTTGAGGCAAATAGCCTTGAACAGAAGTTAGGGGTCAAATTTTTTTGCATCCACGTTGGGCTAATAACCATTGTCTGAATTTAAGTGAACTAGTTCACCAACTGAATTGTTCATCTTTAAACTGAAGTGGTTAGGCTAGTAGTTATAAGTATTTAGAGATCAGAGACATCTTTGATATTCATCTAAAAGCTATGAGACTTCTTCAAACAAGGACAAATATGACTATAAATAGAATTCCAAGAGGGTCAAAGGCTCCCCGAAATCCAACCACAGATTCCCTAGAGGACTTTAGAATGCTTTCTAATGTTTAAAGTATTTGCCTGCACAAAACAACAACAAAAAGAATCTAGTTCTGATTGTTGTTCCCAATTTGTGTGAATTTGTTTTAAAAACATGGATTGGGTCTATTATGCCATTTACGACTATAATTTACGATCTTTTTATTATAAAACATTTTCTCTGTAGATTAATAGCATCTCAGGGTGAGAGAGGTTATTGTAAATCCATCTATAACCTGCCTCAGAAGGGAAGTTTAACTTAAACTTGAAGATACACAGTGATGTGGAGTTCATGTACATGCTTATTTCTGAGTAAACATAGAGAATTTTTGGAACTCTCTTCTTTGTATTGAGCTCTAACTGGGTGTCTCATTCTATACGTGCCAGCCATTGACTCTCCATATGTGATGTACCAGTAGCCATGTAGATTAACTTCATTTTATTTTTGAATATTTTAGGAATTGAAAGACAGCCTCTGTTGTCCTTTCTTAATTTTCTCCATGTTAAACATCCAGTTTCACCTACAAATCCTCTACAGAAGGCTTTCATAAGATGAAGTTAAATTGCATGATCCCTTTGAATGGTACTTGTGAACAGTGGATCCTCATCTTGGACAGTACATTGTGGGAAAGGTCTAATCAGTATAACATTAGACCAAAGTCCTGTTCTGACACTGCTGGCCCTGCCATTGGGAATACACCAGCACAGTCCAGAGCTCTGCTCCTAGAAGCAGCAGCTTACTCCTGTAAGAGTTTGCTGAAGACTCATTATCATAACCAGGATTGCTCACATACTCTAATTTCCTGTAAACAAAATTGCCTTCCTTAAAACAAAAATCTCTGATTACATCTACTTTTATTGCTTTGGCCATTATTCTCGCTCTTTAAAACCTTTACAGATAGGATTTTTTCACTGTGTCATCTCTTTCCTTCTCCAAATTTTGTGAAATCTACTAATATAAAGTCTTCTATCTTTTACTGAGAACATTCAAAAAAGAAAAAGTAAGCAAACTTTATGTGTGATGTGGCAAATACAAACTTCTTTTAATTAACTGAATGTGTATAATTCTTCACTTGGTTGTTTTACCTCTTCTCATATTTATTCCACATCTAACTGCCTAAACCACAGAGCTGAGTGGAGCATTCTGATGGGGACAATATTTATTTCATTTGCTCAGTCTGCTTTCTTTTCTCCACCTCTACTTACATGTGCATAATACATAACCTGATCAGATGTCTCTTCCTCTGCAATCACTTTGTACTGGAGAATGTGCCTTCTATTGTTTTTCTCTGGATTTCTCTTAATTATTTTTTAAAATTTTATTGTTGGGGTGGTGCAGAGTGGTTACATTCATCAGGTAGTGAATACATTACTTTTGGAACAGTTACCCCTTTCCATGTTTTTCTCTTGTTTTCCCTCCCCCCAAATCCTTCCCCACCCTCTCCCCCTCCCACTCATCTTGTTTTGCCCTTCCCTTTCTCAAATAAACAAATAAACATACATACAATATACCAGGTAACAAAGTCAGATACAATAACAACAAGGATAGGGTCGGGAGTTTGGCCTAGTGGTTAAAGTGTTTGCCTAGCATGCATGAAGACCCGGGTTTGATTCCTCGGTACCACATACATAGAAAAAAGCCGGAAGTGGTGCTAAGGCTGTAGTGGTAGAGCCCTAGCCTTGAGAAAGTCCAAGGACAGAGCTCAAGCCAAGGACTGGCAAAAAAAAAAACCAACAAAACAATAACAACATGGATAAACACCATAAGGGGAAAAGAAGAAAAAAGAAACAGCTTCACATAATACATTAAGAGCAGCAGTCAGAACAATTAGTATAGGTGTAGGATTCTCCTAACAGAAGATCATAATAGCTCAAGAGCTATGTCCATATGGCCATATAGGTTGATACTAAGCCAAATGAACTCCAGGATGGGAGACAAGAGCTTTCTTTGGATTTTATGCATCCTCTTTCAAGCAGCCAGGTTGGGTCTGTGCTTGCCCCTGGAGGCTTTCTCCCAGTGCCAAGCCACAGCCCATGTACTGGTGAAAGGTTTTCCTTATGCTTATGAGATTTGGCAGAGGAAGAGTCTTCAGGAATTTCATTAATATACCCAATTTACTCCTTTACTTATTTAAACCTCATGTGCTTGGGAATGAAAAAGACATTATTACAGTCCTAAGCAGATGTCATAGTTAAGTTTAGAATCATTGCATTTATAACCAAATAAATATTTCAGATGAGAAAAGGAAAGCATTAGTCCAAAAGCTGTTACAAACCATAAATTAACTAATTTTCCATTATCCTACTGAAAGAATGAGTGACTGGAAACCAAAGAATTTGTGGTAAATATTCTAGAGAAAAATTCTGAGATAAATAGCATGTAACCAACTTTTGCCTCATCAGAATTTTCCTATGGGTGTACTTCATTTAACAGTTGAATTGAGGAACATCAAAAATTTGTCCAAATGAATGATTTTACTTCAGAAAGGATGTGACTTGCTTATATAACTATGTGACCATTGCTATAAAATAAGTCAAATGTTAATCTATGTAAGCAAGAGAACCTATATTCAAGTGTAGAGAATAAATACTTAATAGTTGTTTAAAATGGGCATCTTATTTGCTGATTTTCTTTCAACATTTGATTCTCTTGTTTAGACAAGTCAATATTGGCATTATGTCATTGAGAATAACTTATAGAACACCATCTCAATAGTTTCATAACCATGTAGATTGTCTTACCGATGAAAGAGATGAATTCTGGAGTCAAGAGAAACTTTGCAAACTTGGAGACACACTGCGAACCTAAACTCAAGAAAAGGAGTGATGGAAGGCTGGAAGATTACTTGAAAAGGAGTCTATCAACTTCTGAACCAGGGTTAGGCGTGGTCCCCCTAAACCCAGGATGTATCTTAACTTCTGAACCAGGGTTAGGCTTGGTCCCCCTAAACCCAGTATGTATCTTAGCAAATGATAGGAAAGTTTGGGTCAGCCTCCAGAACGTTAAAAATTAAAACATACTTAAATACTTGGAACTTGATGATTCATTCACTCACTTATTCAGTATATATTTAGGGAGTATATTATGTCAGAATTCTTTTAACATTACATCACCTTAGAATTTTAAGCAAATTACTTATCTTTTTTAGATCTAAATTCACCATCCAGATGTAAAAAGCACAGATTTGTGAGACTTGCTGATTCATATATTTAAGATAAGGGCCGGGAGTTTGGCCTAGTGGTTAAAGTGCTTGCCTAGCATGCATGAAGACCCGGGTTCGATTCCTCGGTACTACATACATAGAAAAAAGCCAGAAGTGGTGCTGAGGCTCAAGTGGTAGAGCTCTAGCCTTGAGAAAGTCCAAGGACAGTGCTCAGGCCCTGAGCTTAAGCCCAGGACTGGCAATAAATAAATAAATAAATAAATAAAATAAAACATATATTTTAAAAAAAAGATAATAGCAGAGTGATCATTTGGGTGTTCAAGGAACTCTTCTGTTTTCCATAGCAATTTTAACCTCTTTTTCATGGAGCTGATACAATGAAAAGTAAATTTAATGTATTAATGTGAGTCTCTCTCTCTTATCTTTAGTTAGCAGGAATCACAAGTGATATGTATTTGCTGATGAAATTAAAATATCTAAATATTATTATAACTGATCAAATACTATTTGCAGTTTCAAGGATGTCTTGGCCATACTGTGCTCTGAGACTTTTTCATTGAGTTTTTATTTCTTTCAGCACCTTCCTTCATTTCTCAATAGTACTTAGAAAATCTCACAAATGTTTGAAAATATAAAGTGTATGAAAATTTCCTTGTTAAACATTACCAAAAGTGCAGAGTATCAGCTAGCATGGTATTTTCACAAGGGAAGTGAGAGATCATTTCATAGATTGATACTTTTATAGGTGATTATATATATGGCCTTTTCTTTTGTACTCCAAATTTGAATTAATTTTGAAAAAAGTATCTGAAGTAAGTTAATGAGACTTGACAACAAGACATACAAAAATGTTCCTTCATTAATTTGATCAGTCATTTAGACAGTAAATTTTAACAAGTATCTAATGTTTGGCAGGCACTGGGGCAAAATGAGAATCCAAATTGCAACTAAATATGTCCTCACATCGAAGAGTTTGAGGTGATATTAACAAATAGGTTTGTGAGGTAAATGATACAAGAGGAGAGCCTGGTGCAGTGGTGGGGAGGCCTTGAGGTAATCTTCAGAGGAGGTGAGCTGGACGTGAAGGACAAGTGGGTTATGATTAAGCATGCCAGGAGAAGGAGGAAGATGCAAAGTCCGGAGGATTGAGGTAAAGGGAAGAGTAGGTTAGGTTATCATTGATAGAAGGCAAATCATGGGAAAAGTAAGAAGAACCAAAGAAGGAAGCTCAGAGCCTTGCAAGGCAGGCGAAAGTGAGCCAATATTCCTTCCCAATCTCCATGTTCAGTTACTGAAACCCTTTGAAGAGAGGATTTTCATAACCAAGGAGATTTGTTCAGGTTCCGAAAGAGGACTAACAATATTGTGATTGTTTTGTTGTTTACACAGTAGAGAAATGGCACATACATTGCCCTTTTGTTCTTAGGAGTTCCAGTGGTTCTCCTAGTAGGTGGATTCAAGGATGCCAAAAGCAATATTTGAACTAAATGATATATCAGAATTATAATAAGAGCCTGCCAGCAGAGTTTTGGTTAATAGGGTTTTAATAGGCTGTGATGCAATCCTTAATAGAGAAGATTTAATTATACAAGATAGCCTGCTCTAATGGAAATTTGGCTGGGTGAAGTTTTTATTGCTAAGAAAATTAAAAGGGTTCTATAGGACTACATTGTTGAGATTCTTGAGGAGGAGCACATATGCACAGTGAAAACTTGCACTCCTCTTGCAGTAAAGCAGAATCTGCTAGAACTAAATTTCACTTAAATTTTGCCTTTCTGTTTTTTTTAAATCATTTTAGGGGTTAAGCATCTGAAAGGCCAGAATGAGTCAGCATTTCCCGAAGAAGAAGAAGGTGTAAATGAAAGACAGGAGCAGAGTGACCATTAATTGCTGGTGTGCAGAAACAGAATTTCTTGAGAATAACTGGACTACTGACTTTTCCGAACATCCCACGAAACTGCTCTGCTTAGCTTCTGGAAGCATCCTCCACTCTGCAACCCACACTCACACCTCCTGGAAAGCCTGGACATTAGAACTAAGTTAAAATTATTCTACGTTATTATCTCCAAAGAATAAGCATTTATTTTACAATGTTTTTTGTTTTTGAACTCATAGAAATTGACAAACATGTGTCTGTTCTAACTTTAATATTTTCAGAGCTTAATACAATATACCCTATTGGTAAGGTTTGCATTCTGAAGCCAGCTGTAAATAGCATTATTTTAAAGTAATAAATGAATAAATATTAAATACACTTAGAATAAGTGTATAGGAGTGGTTAACCAAAGGGGGAATGTCTAATGAAACTTTGAAAGTTTGCATTTGTCACATGTATAAAACACAACAGCATTTACTTCAAGATGAAGAAATTGTTCAACTCAAAACACTGCATCAAATATTAAACATCTCCACTTCTAGCTATACATCAACTGTCACTTAAGGAATCATAGGATTCTCTAGCATATGTGTTTAAGTCTAATCTTTGTGAAATGTATTTCCCAACATTTTACAATAAAAGATGCAGCCAGGCATCTGTGGCTTATGAGGCAGAGCTCTGAGGATCAATTTGAAGCCAGCCTGGGCAGGAAATTCTGTGAGATTCTTATCTCCAATAAACAGCTAAGAATGGAGCTATGGCTCATGTGGTAGAGTGCTCACCTTGAGAGACAAAGATAAGGGACAGTGCCTGGGCACTGACTACAATCTACACACACACACACACACACACACACACACACACACACACACACACACACTGAGAGAGAGAGAGACAGAGAGACAGAGAGAGAGAGAGAGAGAGAGAGAGAGAGAGAGAGAGAGAGAGAGAGAGAGAGAGAGAGAGAGAGAGAAGAAAGAGCAGAAGAAGAAGAGGAGGAGAACAGAAAGGAAGGAAGGAAGGAAGGAAGGAAGGAAGGAAGGAAGGAAGGAAGGAAGGAAGGAAAGAAGGAAGGAAGGAGAGAGAAAAACAGATGATCTGTAATATGGTATACCAAATCCCATTTGAAGTTTTCACTTGTATCTCAATAAATCAATAATATTTTATAAATTTTCTGTATCCAAAATCATGGTAACCTATTTATCTGTATGCTTTTATCTGTTGGGAGTTATGAAATAAAGGAAAGACCACTTATCGTATATTGAATAGGCATTAGTATACAGAAAGTTTCTATAAGACTCTCTATATGAATTTAAAATGACTTTCTGACAACTCAGAAATTTGGCATATTGAATGATTTTAATTTTTCAGGACATTGGAATGCAAAATTTCTAGGGATTAAAGAACGCTCAGTTTGATTCTTTCACCGATATTAATTCATGAAATGAGAAAATACAAGCTTCTCAGAAAGTCAGGAAGGAGAAAATAAATAATAAAAGCACAAATGGCTCTGTGAAATCTTAACGTCCAAAGATCCAAAGAAGGAAGAGAAATGATTGTTGTTATGTTTGAATTGGAATTTATGATGCAGTGAGTGAAAATTACGTGAAACTGCTGGAGAGTGTATTAAAAGCAGTGTAGTTCAGTTGTCCATTTGCAAAACTCATTGACACGTAGTACCATAGTATGAACAATCTGAACAATCCTCTCCTTCCCTCCTTCCTTCCCTCCTTCCCTCCTTCCCTCTCCTTTCCTCCCTCCCTCCCTCCCTCCCTTCGTTTCTCTTTCCTTCCACACACTTTTCCTCTTTCCTACCTCTCTTCTCCCCTTTCCATTCTTCTCCTCCTTTCCTTTTTCTCTCTTTGTAGCCTCTTCTTATTTTTGTTCTGCTCTTAGATCTTTCTTGTTCTATTTTTTTCTGACAAGCCTGTTTCTTTGAAAACGTTTTCATGTTTGTAGACCACCTATTATGATTGGCTTCTCTCTTCTTAAAGTGACCTTCTACTTTAAGTTTCTCTTTACTGAAAACCTGTGTGAAGTCTATATTTGTTTTAAATGATTTGATATTACTTGTGTTGGTAAACATACTACCATCTCCTTTGAGTGTTTGAGACACCCTGAAGTACTAAAAAATAAAATTGCCCTTTCCTTTCCTTGAACAATCACTTTCATAAATGTGGTTTTATTTTTTGCAAAAGGATTTAGGCAAACAAAAGAAACTCAAGCTTTTGCTGACTTTGTAACATCATTTGTGGAAATAAGCAGCATGGCTTCTGGATTTTCCTGTCTGTATTCTTATGAATACAAAGAGTTCAAAATTAAAAGCACCAGTTTTTCTTGGGAATTACTGCATTCTCCTATCTTCTCCTCTCTCAAAATATAAAGAGATCACCATTAAGAGCATTATTTTCTTTGGGAAATGTGTTGGCTTTCTCAGCTGAAATAATAGGCTGTCAATTTCCTTTTCATAAAATTAAACCTTTATGATATTTTTATATTATTAGGAAAGCAGTTTGGGGCTTCAGTTTGGGGGAAGGTGCCTGATTTTGATAGGAACAAAACTTTGCATTTCCCACACATATTTATAGTGTGATAGTACAGAGGCTTTAAGTCATTCTTACTTGAATTCAGTTTCAATCTCTGTTAGGTTTTAGACTCCTTGTCTCTATTTATAAAATATATATAATCATATTTAATACATTATGTTGGAACTTAAATAAAATATTTTACCATACTGAGTCCAACATAGTAAACATTTAATAATGATGACATTATTGTTTTCCAAAAAAAATCTCAGAGAACATCTATCTAAACTTCATCTAGATAGGTCTGGTAGTGTACATGCCTGCAATCCTAACACACAGGAAGTTTGAAAGTTCTAGGCCAGCTAGGGGTAAGCAGAGGAACTCTGTTTAAAATTGGAAAGTGAGTGCATAAATAAATGAATAACTAAACTTCATCTAATACAATTGTCTTCAATATCATTGATGAGACTTGTGACCTCGTGCTCAACTAACTTGAATCATTCCCCAGTGTTAACTCCTTTCTTTCCTTCTTACCTCTTTTTATTCACCTCTGAATGTCCAGAGTAACTCTCACTGCTTTCCTTTGTCTCAGCCATTCAAATGTTGAGAAATGTTCCAATTTCCCTTAAGTGGACTCATTTTCTCCCTAAATACCTTGCTAAACTTTTCTCATCATCCTGAACACTGAATTTTGAAACCTTTCCCATTCAGTACTCATTCAGTATAGAATGTAAGAAAGGTCCAATCAGTTACCTAAGTTCATGCTTCTTTTCTATCCACTTATTTATGAGAAAGAGGCAAAGACTGGTGGAGCAGAATAGGATTCTAGGCAGAGTGGTTTCCAGTGCACCATTTGTATCAACTCATAAGCTCCTTTCTTCCCAGACATGTCAAAAATAAGGGTCTTTGTATCAAAAATTCTCAGACAAATGTTTCTTTTTAACTTACCATTCTTTAAAAAATTTATATAGGCCAATGTCTTCAATGCAGTCCAAAATAGGATTATTTTAGGTTTGCCAAAACCTACTTAGTACTATTTTTACTTTTGAAGTTATAAATAATACCATTATAAGTATATATATATATATATATATATATATATATATACACCCAGCACCACCAAATCTATGATTACAGTCATTATTGCTTATGTTGTGGTAAATTGAAGCGTGAATATATTTTAAGTCCAGTTTAAAACATAAACTAATGTTTTAAGACTCTGTACCTTCAACTTTTGGAAGTATTGCTTTTGGACATTTTCAAATAAATTAAGTTGTAAGTATTATGGTTCATTTAATTGCAATATGAACTTACGAATCCAAAAATAAAATGTGTATATTACATTAATTTTTTTTGCCAGTCCTGGAGCTTGAACTCAGGGCCTGAACACTGTCCTTGGGCTTTCTCAAGGCTAATGTTCTACCACTAGAGAGCCACAGCACCACTTCCAGGTTTTTTCTATGTATGTGATACTGAGAAACTGAATCTTGGTCTTCGTACATGCTAGGCAAGCATTCTACCACGAGGCCAAACTTCCTGCCCTATTGCATTAATTTTTTTCATATATTTGTTATTGTAATTAATAGAAGGGTTACATGATATTTGCCAGATAGATGGTGCATTAATTCCCATACATTGATACCCTTTCACATGTCTTGGTCCCCATTTCCCTCCCCCCCACCCCCATCCCTCATCTTGTTTTCCCCTGTTCCCTATCCAATTTCAAATAACCAAATACAAATATATACAGATATATCAGGTAACAAAGTGAGATACTGTAACAATATGAGATAACCAAGGGACAGCAAAAGAGATGACGGATAACATAGTACCTTAAGAACAACAATCATTCGTTATATGGCTTTTGTTTCAATATCCTGGAGGTCCTTTCAATTAGCTTCATACTATATGGCCTTTTGTATCAAGGTTTTGCTCTATTGCAAATCTCTGCTAGGAGAGCCCAAGGTTTCTACTTATTATGACCAATGAGGGAGACCATTGAGGCTAAGTTCCTTTGAGTCTGGCTTACTTCACTTAATATGATTTTTTCTAAGTCTTTCCATTTCCTAACAAATGGGGCAATGTCATTCTTTCTCCTTCAACCACTATGGAAAGCAGTATGGCAGTTCCTCAAAAGACTAAACATACAGTTCCCCTATGACCCAGCAATTCCACTACTTGTCATTTACCCAATCATCCAGAAACAAGGACATACTAAATCCACCAGCACAACAATGTTCATTGCAGCACTATTTACCATAGCAAAGATATGGAACCAACCTAGATGTCCCTCAGTTGATGAGTGGATCAACAAGATGTGGTATTTGTACACAATGGAATTCTATGCTGCTGTCAGAAAGAATGCATTAATTTTTTTAAAAAAATCTTTTTGAATGCTGCTTCCTCTACATCTAAAATAATTCAGGTTCAAAAGGAATAAGGGGAAAAGCAGGTCTACTTACATGAAAGTGTTCATGTCAATATGCCATTTTGAGTACTTACTTTCTCTGAGTACAAGATATACTGGAAGAAATACGTTTACTAACTTTATGAATCATTTAAAATAATAAGCAATTCTTACAGCTTTCGCAGACAAATTAATGACTATATATATATTGATGAAATGTGAAAGCTTATTATAGAAATAAAGTGATTGCATTCCACAAGGTCATAGCATGCTGCAGAAATAAATATCAGAGAAAACTTCAGGCAAATGGTGGGGGTCATCTTTACTTTTAAATGGTATTTGAATAATTAAAGTAATAAGCTTTGCAAGTATTCAACATGCCTTGGGGAGCAATTCAAAAGTGTGGGTGGGGGAAGATTCCTGTTCTGTACTGGAATGTGAAGTTAGTGGTAATAGACACGAATGCCTGAGTGCCTAGCTGTGTTTGGTGCCAAAGGTGTTGTTCAGTTGTAGATCTTTTTCTGACATTTACTTTGTGTGGACACTGGTACACCAACTTCTCTCAGTGTACTGACTATTTTTATGCAGATAATGGAGACTTGGTCTATAAGTGGAAGATCAAGTAAAAACGCAGGTGGAAAAAATTTAAAGAAGCAGAGACTGAAAGGAAAACAAAATCGCTGGCTTAAGTGAATTAAAAATAATTGGGATCATTTTAATTTTTTTTCTCCTCTACTAAGAGGACTCTGCCTTTTCTTTTTGACTTTTCATAACAATGAAGCTAATTTGAAGGGATTAGCCTAATGAATCCCAGAAACCTGCACAATTTTGAATCCTGTGAGCAACAGTAGGAACTCCTCAGCAAGTTGATTTTCACAGCAGACGTCACTTTAAAGGACAGTCACCAGAAGGCCACTTGAAAACTGATGACATAAACTGGGGACCATAGTTTGAAGTCAGCCCAGGGAGCAAAGTTTGTGAGACTCTTGTCTCCAATTAATCACTACAAGTGGTAGAGCAGTAGACGTGAGTAAAAGAGTGAAAAGGCTTGGAGACACCACCCAGACCTGAGTTCCAGCCTTACCATCCTCTCTCTCTCTCTCTCTCTCTCTCTCTGTCTCTCTCTCTCTCTGTCTCTGTCTCTGTCTCTCTCTCTGTCTCTCTGTCTCTGTCTCTGTCTCTCTCTCTGTCTCTCTCTCTCTCTCTCTGTCTCTGTCTCTCTGTCTCTCTCTCTGTCTCTCTGTCTCTGTCTCTCTCTCTCTCTCGCTCTCTCTGTCTCTCTCTCTCTGTCTCTCTCTCTCTGTCTCTCTCTCTCTCTCTCACACACACACACACACACACACACACACACACACACTGCCCAAGACTATAAGAGCAACAGGCACTTGTATTTTCCTTTGTTCCAGGTATCTGGCCTGTTCCATGTAGAAAACAGTGGAAAGGGAAAAGTAGAGCATCTATCACAAAGACACGAAGCTTTCTTAGACATTCCCTATGAACATCTGACTGGCCAAATCTGTCACCCAGCGCTATGCCTGGATGTAAGGGAGCTAAAAATAGTGAATATTTTTAGTTAGTATCTTGCCATATACCAACCAAATTAGGGTTGTCCTTATGAAAACAAGGATGGATATCCATTGAACAGGCAGCAGAATCGGGTTACTAATGAAGACCTTAAAGACTGGTCTAATCTCAGCCTTGACTGTCAAGGAATTGATAACATTACTACACACCCATCCATTTGTGTGCATTAGAAATACAGTTATTAGATAATAACTATGATAAAGCAAAGCTGGATAAAAATCCCAGATATTTTTAATCACCCTATATAGGTAGGATTCCTTAGTACAGTTTTACAAAATATATTCTGCAACAGGAGAGCAGACTTGTATATAAATATACAGATGACAGTGATATTTCTGGCATTAAGTGACAAAGAAATAGGGAGTTAAGTTTCTTCCAACTATAGGTATATTTTTCAGTACTAGAATAAAGTCAACTTATATAACAATTGGTAAAGAAATGAGAGCATTTCAGATGTGATAAATTCCCGCGAGGAAACAAATAAAGAAAAGTGCCATGGCAATGTGGCATGTCTGCTTTATTATGCTTTGTTGACATTGACAAGCCATTTGTCACTCCAGGACTCAGTATGATGTAGAGGATAAGTGGTTCACATGAGGAACTTTCTGAGTCAGATGCAGTTTCTCTCACTTCTAATTCTCTTTCAGCAAATTTGGAGGAGAGTTGGGAGGGCATACATACAAAGAACAATTTTATGGGAAGAAACTGAATTAGAAATGTGCAAGCACACTTATGTGTATAAACATATTTAATATTTCTACTTATAAAATAGTCAATATTTATCAATAATAATTTCCTGTATTTTGAAATTTATCCTTAGAAAAAATGACCTCAAATGGTTTTTGTTTGTTTGTTTGTTTGCTTGCATTTGAAGACTAAAAAATTGTTCCAGGAAAAATTTCCTCCCACAAATCACTAATTGGGTAATTTCCTCTTCCCACACAGACAAAGCTATGTTGCTATTAAGTGCTACACTGATAGCAGAGCTTTCTTTCTGCAGAGATTGATGTGCTGTGTACTAAATTCTCTGGAACGTTTCCACTGTGTTCTGGGGTATTTTGTTTTTCTCCTCCTGGTGCAAAAAATCAAGTTGATAACAACCAGAAGTGACTTGTCAGTGCTATGTGCCTACTAGAGCCTGGAAAAATACTAACACAAACCAAACACTACCACCTCCTCTAGATTTTTTTCTGAAACACTGTTTGTTCCTCTTGGATCATCCACTGAAATATTTGCTTTCCTCTCCAGACCCAGGAATTGTTTCTTTATTTTATACATTTCAAATTATTTACACTCTCTACTTGTCAAGTTCTACCCTTTTTTTAACTAAAAGAGAAAATCTGGGTCAATTACAGGTTCTCTGCTTCTAGAATCTGAGACTTCTTTTAAGACCAGTAGGCTTCAAATACATTTCCTTTGTTTCTTTTTCAAATTCCACTATGTTTATTTATTCCTTTGTTTCTTTTTCAAATTCCATTGGTCTTGATTTCGTTTTGTTCCTCAGATCCCTATTGGTAGTCTTCTTGTCAAGGACTGAGTTAAGCATCAGAGTTATAAAAATGTAAATGCTAATATCATTGCTGCCAGTTTGCTATTCATTCAGTCATTTAAGATTAGTAAAGTAGTTTAGCTTATGTGACTTAGTTAATAATCACTTTTATGTATATGAAGTAAGATTCACTTTATAGATAGGGGAACTAGAATCCAAAGAAAAAAATAAGTGGTTCTAAATGGACCCAGAATGCAACAACCCCTTCTACTAGCTTATCCTCTGTGAGGTTGTGATAGTTTTTAGGTTAGAAAAATTCAGGCTCCCTAGAAGTGTAGAGTCTATGATTCCTGTAGTGTGTTCTGCCCAGTCTCACACAGAAATGGGAGAGGTTGATCTTGCTAAAGGATGGATAGGAATATAGCTGTACTTGGATTCTTGAGCATTAACTTTCAACTAATATGTTCTGGAAAATCCGAGAGAAGTATTTCTGAAACTCTTTAAGGTATTTGCCATTTCCTTTTCAATTATTTTCTATTTCCAAGTTATTATTTTAAGACACAAACCATAATATCTAGACTATTTTGAGTATGATAATCTTACAGAACAAGTCACCAGTTCTTGACAATATTCTTAATTTATTTTTCTTACTTTCTAATTAATTGAAAAATAAAAAATGAGAATGATTTCCCAAATTGCTGTTGTTGATATTATTATTTCCTATACCAGCCTTAGAAATTGAGGATTAATCATTTAACCCTTACTAATTCCAGACTTGTTATTGCTAAAGAATAACATAATATAAAATAATAATATAAAATCAGCATGATTACTCTGTACCTAAACATATAGTTGTGAGTTATATAAAGATATGCTTTAAAAATGCTACTCAATGAGGGACCAAAGAGAGAAATCTACTTGTTGCTCTCCTTAAGCTAACAGAGAAAGGAGTCTTAATTCAAGTTGTCATCTCTCTCAAATGTAGCAAAATGTAACATGAATTTGTAAGAAGTCCAAACAATAAAACAATAAGAAGTTAAAGGAAAACAGCTCAAAGTCAAGTGCGCATGTCTTTAATAATTCCTGAAAAATATCTTTTGTTTCTTTCTTTATTCCTTGAAGAAGTTTTTCAAGGCACTACATCAGATAAGCAGGTTCACATTTCATTTTCCCTGCAGGGAAAGTTCTGGGGCCTTAATCACACATACTCTAAGTCCATTAGCATGTCATTTTTCTTTCTTCTCTCTCTCTAATGAGACACAGCTAGCTTGTTTTGAATTTGTTACTTGTTTCTTTTCTCAAGTGTTTTCAAAGTTTACGAGTGCCTTATTTGCTTTTGGAAACACTTATTCTAAAACTTTGACATGAAGGTCCATAATGACTAAAATAGAGATAATATTACTAAATCCTGGATTATGTATACGATACTCTATTTAAGATACAAATGTTCATTGTTAGTATAAGTAGAATTTACATAGAAAGTAGATCATTGGAATTGGATGATATTCAAATAAATTAAAACATAATATTTTTTTCATTAGGTTCTGGGGCCAACAGCTGTAGTCCTTGCCACTTTGGAGACTCAGCTTTGAGGATCATGATTCCAAGCTAGCCCAGGCAGAAATGTCTGTGAGACTTGTATCTCCATTAACCAGCTGAAAGCCAGAAATGGAGATATGGGTCACATGGCAGAATGCTAGTCATAAGTGCAAAAGACCCTATCAATCCAAGTCAGAGCACAAGATCCAATACTTGCACCCTATCATGAAGATAATAAATTTGTCTGGGTCAGTCCTTGAACTTTCTTTTCTGTTGTTGTTATTATTGTTGTTGCTTAAGGGTCTACCGCTCTAGCCGTTCTAGAGTGGCTCTATTTTCAACTTTTTGGTGGATAAGTGGAGATAAGAGTCTCATGGGCTTTTCTGCCTGGACTGAAATTGACCTCTGTTCCTTGGAACTCATCATTTTGAATAGCTAAGATTACAAATGTATGAACCACTGGCATCCAGTTAATCATCTCCTCGTTCATTCTCTGTGTGTGCAGAGAATATATATATGCATATATATAATATATAATGAAATGTTTTACAACAATAAAATACAAAAGAAACTGTTCTACAAAGAGAAGAAACTTAGCCTTTTATTAAATGAAATATTAAACACATTTTATCAAATAGGTAAAAGTTTCATAGTACTTCTCCAATTTGTTTTCCTATCCTCAGTGCTGAGAAGCCAATGGAGTGAACAGCGGGCATGAGTAGAGGGAGAAGCAAAGCTGGCAGGAGTCTTCCCCCTTCTTACCTGGTCTCTTTCCCCCTGCTCTAGCCACAGCACCGTCTCTAAATAGATTCAAGCACACTGTGGCCACGCCCTGGGCCCATAAGATCACCTCTGTAGCATGGCTGGCTATTTCTAGCAGTCTTTGTGTTGGGCTTGAAGATTCCAATGTTGTCTAGCTCACCTTGATTTTGTCTGACTCAGCACCCTGATGGCTGTGTCCCCTTCTCTCACATAGCTGTTTCTGAAATATGAAAGACTCTCTTCCGTTTTCTTCCTGCCAAAGGAAGCTTTTATGCTTTGCTAATGAAGAGTCTGCACAATTGGGGGAGGGATTTTCCTGGAGTGTAAGTGAGTCTGTGTGTGTGTGTGTGTGTGTGTGTGTGTGTGTGTGTGTGTGTGCATAATTTTCTTTTGAGAGAAACTGCTATTGTTGATTCCCTGTATGCCTGGAGGGTACTGTTTCATTTAACAAGCCATTAGGAGAGTTTACAGTTTATTGCTATTTTATCTTTAGGTTGATAATTTCACTTTAATGTTTACATTAAAATTATCTTCCTAAAATAAATTGCCCACATGTCTTTTGAAGCAAGTAGTCCATCCATTGGTACATCCATGTCACTGCTTGTTTTTCAACACACACGCATCAGTGGTCGACCCTCCTCCCTCCCTCTAGACCCCAGCTCTACATGTGTGTCTTTTCTCAAAACTGCCTCTTTCCTAAGTGAGCGCACTAATGCTGACGTGCTACTCTTTGCTGTGGAGAGGCTGGGCTCTTATATGTGGAACAACCTCACCATCATGTGGGCTCTTTGAATATTGCTGCTGAGTTAAAGCACCATTTTTGACCTTGCAAACATCAAAAGAAGGGATACATCATCTAGATGCTTTTTTCTTTCATACAATTCATATCACTTTTTCCCCCTGAAATGTCAAGTAAAATACCCTGCACCCTTACATAGTCTGTTTACTTTAACCATTTCAATCACCTTATAAGATAGCTCTCATTCCTATCTCCAGTTCACAGAGAAGAAAATAAAGGCCTGTCCAAGATTCACAGCTAAGAACAGAAAAGGTCCAAAATTGAACTGAAGGCAAAATTCTATTCTTAGTTTAAGATGTATCTTGCTGCACATAATTCAGGAAAAAAGCAGCATATTTATTGATACAAAATAATGTTTATTTATACTCATTTAGAGTCAATAAAGTTTGTAGACGTTTTAAACTTTTTCCATTTTTAATGACTTTATCAATGTTTTCATGGTTAGAAGTGAGGAAATATTAAGGATAAATGCTATCAAATGCCAACAACTAATAAAGTCTTTCTGCTCCAAGTTCCTTTTAGTAAGCCAGGCTATGTAAGAAATCATCTAGGAAATGTGAGCTTTCCTTCTTGTCAGGGACAATAGGATGTTATCTGTATCTAGAACCTCAGACCCCTTTCTCCCAAAGTAGAGATAAGAGCAATGTGGACATACCTTAATGTCTCTCTCATACGCTTCAGGTTGGCTTTCAGCATGCTATTAAGAATTAATTAAAAATTAATGTACTCCTCATGTGTCTGCTCTGAAAAAAATGATGAATGGCTTTTTTGGATGCTGTAGACCTAAAGGACTTCAAAAGGGAGTCTCATTTTTATTGAATTCATTGGTAATAAAATCTGGGAAGTATTAATTCAATCATATATCCACCAAGAAAAACAAGCACAAGTATATCCCTTCATTTATTACTTATTCAATAATATTCATAAAACATCTACAGCCTAGAAAGATGGATGATTCCCTGGCTTCAAATCCAGGGGTCGTTGGAGGATGTGAAGTAGGAGTATACTGAAGAGATTCACTTTTCCAGTGCTCAGGGAAGCCAGGAAAGGCAGGAGCACTGGAGGGCCAACAGCCTTATTCTCCTCCCTGACGACATCTTTGCCTTGACCTGAAGCAGAGGTTCTCTTTGCAGCAGGACAACGACCCAGCTTCCCTGTGCCCTGTTTTCCATGAGCCCTGCCCCTTCCCCAACAAGTTTGGTTTTTTTTTTTTTACCATTTTAAGGGGTTACAAAAGAGGAATAGAAAGCAAAAGAAAAGGAGGAGGTAAAAGAAGAACAGGAAAAGTATACAATGATATATGAACTGCAAAGTCTAAGTCACTTATTGTCTGACACCTTACAGAGAAAGCTGGAATCTTCCAGAAAGGAAAACCTTAAACATCTTGCTTCATATTTCTGTTTTTCTCATTTATAAAGTAAATACAACAATGAGGCTCATCTGTTAGGGTGTTATTGACAAGTACCTTAGAACTTAGAAGATTCTTATATGTACTTCTATATGTATATAGAAAGATATCCAGAATATATCATACACACACACATCCAGAATATATTCAGAATCTAGAATCCAATCAAATTTAGTCAGAATATATTGCATGCAAGATATGTTAATGTGAGGGAGAAGCAATTATGACGATTTAAATCCTTTATTTCATGGAATGTTTGATCTAACTTGTAGGTAATTGAGGTATGCTATTTCAGTTGATAAAGCACTTGAATCATCAAAGAATTGGAATTAGTGTAAAATAAAGAGATTATATGCGTGGTAATGTAATCAGGGACAAATATAAAACTACTATTAGAAGAATGTGCGGTAGCTGACATTTGATTCTATCTGTCAGAGGAAAATAGTGATTTTAATTAGTTGGAGTAGGAGTTAGGAAACACTGAATTTAGTAATTTGAAATCTCTAAACTTCATTTCATTTTAAACCACAAAGTTTTATGCACAGACATGCATGTATACTCACAGTCACACAGCCTGTATATACACAAATACTATATGAGCATGCACATACCACACATACACTCATATCTACGTGAACATACATATAGATGTATGCATGCACATATACCCTCATACATTCATACACTCAAAATGATATTCACTCACAGCTAATGCCCAAGAAGTTTTATTTCTTAATTAACTGTTTTGTCAATATTTTGCGTGTTAATATTTTTGAGAAAATGGGTATTCAAAAATGACCTCTAAGAAGGGGCACTGTGGCTCAAGAAATAGAGTACTAGACCTGAGCTGGAGTACTCAGGAACAGCACTCAGGACCAGAGTTCAAGAGAAAAAAAAAGCAGGCCAGGAGTATCGCCTAGTGGTAGAGTGCTTGCCTAGCATCACAAAGACCTGGGTTCAATTCCTCAGTACCACATACTCACAAAAAGCCAGAAGTGGAGCTGTGGCTCAAGTGGTAGATCACTAGCCTTGAGAAAAAATTGTCCAAGGTCAGTGCTCAAGCATGACCTTGAGTTCAAGCCCCAGGACTGGCAAAAAAAAGCACAAAGCTCTAATATAGCCTAGTATCTTTCTTGGTAAGCATATAAGGAGGTGAATATACTTTACTTCTTTATCTGGTTATTTAGGACTGATAAAACAGATGGCTTGCCAAATAAGTCTGAAGGAGAAAATAAGAAAAGTCTATCAACATCCAAAGCCAGAGATACGGGGGGGGGAATAATTTATTTTTTTCTGTAGATGTTCTTTCTGCATTTTAAAAAGATAACTGATTCATAGCATAGTATCCATGGGAAAATTCCTGACTTCAAAAAAAGTCAGATTCTGGCTCATCATATAAATTTTTCCTATGGCTTCATAATCCCTAAATTTTTCTGCCTGACTTTTATAGCTCCGCTATATTTCTTTCAACACACAGTATTATTGAGTGTCTGGTATAATTTATCCTCCGGAAGTCTGTTGTATGTTATTGGTTTTTCCACATTAGCTTAAAATTTTCTCAGGAAAAAGAAAACAAGGGACCACACTGTCACATTTATGGGGCATTAGGTCTGGTTTTGGTCTGGGAGAAAACTGATTGCTATGAGCTTGCATTCAATAAAGGTAAGAATCACAGGAGAAAAGTCCAATAGTGTAATTCTTCTGAACAACTAATGAACAATTTAACAAAGCAAATAACAGAAAGCTGAAACATTTTTGTTAAGAGTGGGGAAGATGAAGAAAAAGTGAATATGAGGTTTCTAGAGGGAAAGTCTCAAATTTCCATACTTATTCACACCATCTTTAAAGGTAAGAAAACTGAGTGATAGTAAACATCTAAGGTATATCTCTTTAATAAGGTAAAATCACATTCTGACAAAATTCATATCCATTTTTCATTTGGTTTATTTCTATTATTGCCCTCATTTTCTCTCCAAAATCCCAACATCCCACCAATATAAATGATAACAAATACCAAATAAGCCATGATGTATCCCATCAAATTATGTATTTATTAATCATATATAATAGGAAGCACTGAGAATTACAGCATAATAAAAACACAAGAATTGTAATCACATTAAAAATTAAAAGAGCTTCTGATTAAAGGAAAAAGCACAGGAGTTAGCAATATATATATGTATATATATATATACATATATATATATGGAGCTGTGGATGGTATTGCAAAGTAGGATTCTTAAGGGAAACAAACTTAAGCCTTCAGCTCCCTCTTGAGAACAACTCAACATTGGTGCCTGCAGAAGCCAGGGGCACAGGCAACCTCCAATATGATTTCTTGCTAACAAGTGCCAAAGCATAAGTGTTTTTTATAAAGAAAATGAAGGATGTAATATCGAAGAAGAAGAAGAAGGAGGAGGAGGAGGAGGAGGAGGAGGAGGAGGAAGAAGAAGAAGACCACGACCACGACCACTAGGGAATGTGGAAGACAGAAAGAAAAGAGAAGGAGGTCAGGAACATAAATTGTATGCCAAGCGGAGTGACAACTGATGAAATGACGTCTTTTCTGTACTCCTTCTACTACCCGTTCAGCTACTGTGCTCTGTGAGTCACAGAACCAGAAAATTAGACTAAAGCCCCAATGTTTTCATTTACTCCTCCCTCAAGAGTTTGTACAGATTCACAGAAAATACCAATGGCTAAAACAGCAACAAAAGGAATCAGACTTCCAAGATACATTCTGTTTTGAACGCAGAACATTTTCTAGATGGTGAATAGCTTGGTTTTTTAAAAAAGAAAACAAAGGCAGGAATTACAGTTTCTCCATAAATATAGAAACAAAAAGTCCATTTTAAAGGACAAAAAAGTCACCATGTTGTATATTTCCATAAAATTTCCCCATCACATTGTAATGGATCAATCTTTACTACTTAGATTTAAAATATCAATTGCATTGTAATGTCTATGATATAATTCAATGACTTAACTGTGCTTTGCACAAAATTCAGATGCAACTAAAGCTAAGAATTTTATTTCAGAACATTTAAAGCATTTTATACAGTGTACACACAAAATGTATCTTAAATTACAATGATGCATACTTAAATATGCATACCTGAATATGGCTTACACAGGAAAGAAATCTCATCACTCAGGCTTAAAAGCTTCTGATTTTTTCTGTCTCTAAAATATTGCTTAGCATCATGGGACATGCAGTATATGAAGCAACTCATTAGCATGAGTGGAGCCTCCTTCCTTCTTTATATGTGTAGCAACTCATTAGCATGGGTGGAGCCTCCTTCCTTCTTTATATCGTGGAGTCGATGGCTCTTCTCCCTTTCTCCCATCCAAGCAAGGCCCAATTTGCATAAGAACCAATGCACTTAAGCTCAGAATTATTTGATTGTATATTGGAAACCATTCTACACCAATTATACTTGATTTTTCTTGCCAGCTAAAGAAATACAGGTAGTTCTTCAGTTTGGGCAAGGGGAAGATTCATCACATGCTCAGGCAAAAAAAAAAAAAAAAGAGACAAGGAAACAGGACCTCTGAGGACTGCAGTTTGTGTCTGTTCATAAAATTAAAAATGCATATCAAATAATAACTCTGACAGAAAAGTATTGGCTTCCATTTTCACAAACATTTTTGAATGCTCATGCATACACACAGACACACATACACACACGCACACACGCACACACTTCTTAATTTTTTATCCCCTGTCCTATAATATATAATTTTTTGCATCATGATGAGATCAGCACCCCAGAAAGCAAATTCCATTCTTCCTTTTAAGTGTCTTGTCTCCAAAAATGGCTGATGTTCCTTGTTATTGTGGACTGATGATTATGTGGCTTGTTCTGTGATCACATTCACACAGGTGATGAAAGCCCAGGACAGACATAGGCTGATCTGTTGGTCGCAGGGGAAGGCTTCAGGAGAAGGTCACAGAAAAAAGTTGCAGGGCTGCTTCCTAGCTTGAGAATTACAATGAGTCACTGTGCCACAGCTCAAATGCATCGCTGGGTATGTCAAGTGCATCTAAGCAGTAGCTGCAATTCTCATTTTGTTCCCATGCATTCAAAATAAAGATACTCTTCATAGCCTGTTTCCCAACCTTGCAAAAAATCTATTATCTTTTTCTATTTTTCTTTCACTGAAGATCTCAAAATTTTAATAGTTACAGCATTCTGTATTAGACAGTACCAGTAGTATATTTTAAACTGTTCCATCTGTATACATATTATACAGTCACTGTGATGGGTTAAAAGTGATGAAAACTTTGAAGTGTCCAACTTTTGTCTTAAAATTTTCTCTGGCTTTGTGGAAGAAGGTCAAATTATGGAGAAAAACAATGACAGAACTGCTGACCAAGAACTCCAACACAACTTGAGAACTTACTTGGCCAGTTACTAACTCCAATTGATGTTCTTATTCCTCGAAATGGCCTGAGCCAATTGTGTGTTTAAAAGAGGATAATTGATTTTTTTGTAGATAGTCTAGGGTTTCCATGTTTTTATTTTGCTGCTTTCATTATCCTGAAATAAAAAGGAACATTACAGAAGGGACTGTGGTTGGAGGACTCAGATTCTCAGTTAGCAAGTTTAAGATACCTTTGGGATAATAAACTGACCATTGTAATCACTGTTTTTCATGTTCTTGAAATTTTCATGATTTGGGGCCAGGACAGCAGGAAAGTCTTCCAGACTCTAACATACAAAAATCTATCCTAAAAAATGAAAGTGGCATTGTGGATCAAAAGGTAGAGCACTATCCTTAAGCAAAAGAAACTTGGAAACAGTGACCAGGCTCTCAGTTTAAGACTTAGAAAAAAAGAATGAAAGAAATAAAAAGAGAAAGAAAGATGGAAGAGACGAAGAAAGAGAGAGAGAGAGGAAGGAAGGAAGGAAGGAAGGAAGGAAGGAAGGAAGGAAGGGAAGGAGGGGGGGAGGGGAGAGGCAGGGAAAAGAAAATGCTAGTCAAGTATGTGGTTTTACTGTGTTTTTTCTTTAAGTATGGAATACTCTGGGTTGGTATTCCTTTACGAAAGAATCATGCTTAATTTCATTTTGTTTTATTTTCTAATGATCTATTTGCTAATATATTTGCTTTCTCTAAAATACAGTTTAAGGGTTTATCCTATGTGTACAGCACCCAAGAAGTCTTTTGAAATGACTGGATTTTCAAAGATTATAAATGGGTAATCTAGATGGGCAATGTGAAGATGAAATATGATATTATGTTAAAATTAATAAATTGGACATGAATGTTAGTGGCTGAGGCATCACTTACAGCTTGATTTCTTTCCAAGCTACATATATAAAATTGCAATCAAAACCTCTGGCCATGAAATTGTTGGTAGAACTGAGATAACACTTGTAAGATGTTTGCCATAGTTAGTTTTACAGATATCCTTAGAAGCCAAGAATATCTGGGAAAGAATTACCTCAAAAGCATATCACACTTGAACTCTTTCATGTCCATTTGAAAAGCTAATAACACTACAAAAACCTGGCTTAGTGCACTCACTGTCTTATCTTGTCCTCATCACTATTCCTAAATCAAGGTTTGGTGGTGTACTTGGGCTTTGCTTTTTACCTGTTATTGTTTCTAGATTTAAGACAGCTTCACTAAGCATGTACACCCCTTTCTAACTGCCTATATTTCTTTGTTAGGCCCAAGACAGTGGCTTTCAATTTTTGTGGACATAGATATTAATTTATTTAAAAATTTAGCATTCTAATGAATTCTTCTCAGAGTTAGTAATTTGATAGACTGAAGGCAAATCTTAGAAACTGAACCAGTAACACATATCCAGAGATTATAGTGAATATAATATTCATTTGGTATCATATGCTGTGTCCAATATATCATCAGATATAAATATTCATATTTCCTACATGAAACATTGAAACCAGTGTGAAATATTTATATTTTTGCATGAAAAAGAAAATGAACCTACCTGTATACAAGAGCTTATTATCATTAAAAGATTTTTACCTTCAGTAAACACAATTTTGATTGATATTTAAAATGTACCTGCTAAAGTTTTACAACAGAAGATAAAAGATTAAAAAAGTGTTTTTAAAAAAAGAATCTAACATTGCATGATGGTGGTTTACATTTGTTATTAGCTACAAAAGGGGCTAAAATCTGAGGATCATGGTTCAAAGCCACTACATGCAGGAAAGTCCTGAGACTCTAATTTTCAATTAATCAAGAAAGAAAAGAGCTAGAAGGGTTAGAGCACAATCTTAATTGAAAAAAACTAAGTTACTGAACCCAGACCCTGAATTTAAGCCCCCCCAAGTGGTGCATATACACTCCTACACATACACATACATACATACATACATATATACATACTTACAATCACTCACATACACACACAAACACACAATCTAGAAGACAGATAATTTTGCTTCTAAAGATACCCTAACCTCCACTCATTTTAGAAATTGGGTTTGTTGTCAAAATAATAAAATCAGATTACCTTTCACATTTGAAATGACAGAAGCTTTTAAGGTGTTTAATATCTATGGATTTGTATCAGCTTGCTTTTCTTCAGCATTTACTGAATCTTCTGTGTTCTTATGAAGATCAGACTCACCTAAAAATAAAATAAAGCAGATAAAACAACATCACCCTTGGAACATCATTCAAATGAAGTTGGGAGATATAGCAATTGGTAAAATGTTGAAGACTGGATAACAAATCATTTCCTGTAGATCATCTAGCATTTGAAAATATAATTTTGTTAGGAATATGGGAAAATCACACAGATGTACAAATGTTTATTAATTCACATGTAACACTGAGTTGTCCTCAATACTTTTAAATATTTTCCATAGAAATGAATTCTTTAGAAATCTCCAGTGATCCAAAACTAATCTTCGAAGAAACAAGCATCCCATTAAAAGATGGGCCAAAGACTTAAAGAGGTCTTCTCTGAAGAAGAAATAAAAATGGCCTATAGACACATGAAGAAATGCTCAACATCTCTGGCCATAAAAGAAATGTAAATCAAAACAACTCTAAGATTCCACCTCACTCCAGTTAGAATGGCCAGGATCAGGAAAACAAATAACAACAGATGCTGGAGGGGATGTGGCCAGGAGGGATCACTACTACACTGTTGGTGGGAGTGCAAACTCGTTCAACCTCTATGGAAAGCAGTGTGGCAGTTCCTCAAAAGACTAAACATAGAGTTCCCCTATGACCCGGCAATTCCACTACTTGGCATTTACCCAACCATCCAGAAACAAGGACATACTAAAATCCACTAGCATAACGATGTTCATTGCAGCACTATTTACCATAGCAAAGATATGGAACCAACTTAGATGCCCCTCAGTTGATGAGTGGATCAAGAAGATGTGGTATTTATACACAATGGAATTCTATGGTGCTGTCAGAAAGAACGACATCACCCCAATTGTAAGGAAATGGAAAGACTTAGAAAAAAATCATATTAATGAAGTAAGCCAGAACATAGGCTCAATGGTTTCTCTCATTTGTTATAATTAGTAGAAACCTGGGGCTCTCCTAGCAGAGATTTACAATAGAACAAAACCTAGATCCATGAGGCCATATAGTATGATGCTAAATGAAAGGACCCCCAGGATACAGAAACAAAAGCCATATAATGAGTCATTAGATGTCATTAATGTACTATGCTATCTCTCATCCCTTTTGCTGTCCCTTGGTTATCTCATATTGTTACAGTATTTCACCTTGTTATCTGATATATTGGATATATGTGTATTTGGTTATTTAAAATAGGATAGGGAAGGTGTGAAAACAAATGAGGGGTAGGGGAAGGGGGAGGGAAATGGGGACCAAGACATGAGAAAAGGTATCAATGTTTGTGAAGTAATGCACCTTCTATCTGGTGAATATAATGTAACCCTTCTATTAATTATAATAGTAATATATGGAAAAAAGTAATTATCTTCTGTAATGCAATTTTATTTTAGAAACACTTATGTTCTATATGTCTTAAAGAATAGTAAAATATTAGCGTGGAAAATATTCTAGTACATCTTGAGAAGTAGAAGATTGATCAAAAATGGAATAAAAAGATGTAGAGGATTGGCAAAAGTAAAATGATAAAGTAAAATGTTCAGCTAAGAGAGTCTTACTATTCAAGATACAAATTTGTCAAAGCAATCAGAAATTAAATTGCTGTGTCAATGACTGAAAACATCTTAGTAATTTAAAATATATTCTTATATGATTGGGTTTTTTGTTTGAAATTTGAGTATGTTAGCAATTATACTTTTCACCAGTTAACTTTGAGACAATTCTTGCAGCATATTGTAAAACAATGAAAATTCAATTGAAGGAGATTTTATATTGAAGTCATATAATTAGTGAGCATGTATAATTTATAGGGAAAAATCACAAGGCAAATGTTATTTGTGATTTTTATTATTGTTACATTGTGTTTTATTGTCTTTTTAAGACAATAAGATAGATGCCTGATGAACCCGGTACCTGGAGGATCGTTACAGGAGGTTGAGATCTAAGGATCTGAGCTGGAGAGCTGCAGTTCGACTTGCAGTCTGGGCAGGGAAGCCCTGGAGACCCTTATCACTAATTAACCAGCAGAGCCAGAAGTAAGGCTGTGACCCGCGTGGTAGAGCACTAGCCTTAGCATAAAGCACAAGGACGAGCCGGGCCCCTGGTGGTTCACTGCTGTAATCCTAGCTACTCAGGAGGCTGAGCTCTGAGGATCGCGATTCAAAGCCAGGCATGGTTGGAAAGTCCGGTGAGGCTCATCTCCAGTTACCCGCCAGGAAGCCGGAGGTGGCGCTGTGGCTCTACATGGTAGAGCCCTACCCTTGAGCTGAAGAGCCCAGGCCCAGATTTCAAGACCCACGGCCAGCAACAGCAACAGAAAGCACAAGGACAGCTCCGAGGTTCTAAGTGCAAACCTTCAAAACAGCACAAATAAAATTAAATTAACAAAATATACTTGGTAGGGAATATCTGTTTTAGCATCAAAATGTCAGGTACATAGTCTCCTAATTTTCTGATCATTCTTACATAATAAACAAATATCCTGTGACCAAAAATTTTTTACCGGACTTTAAGTGGAACCCACGATTTAAAAAATTCTTGAATCCAACTTCCATTGGCTCATGTTTATAATCCTGGATTCTTGGGAGAATAAAATAATTATGGGCACACTGGCATGTACCGAATCTCCAGCCTGCTCACACTGAGACTGGTTTCAGGCCAGCCCAGGAAGAAATGTCCACAAGACTCCACTTCTATATAAAGAAGCTGAATGCAATTAGCAAGCTGGATCTATGATTCCAGCAATAAAGAGAAAGGAGACCCTATCTAAAAAGTAACAGAAAGAAGGGGGAAAGGGGCTCAAGCAGAAGAGCACAAGGCCATGAATTCAAACTGCAGTAACTCCAAAAAGTAAAAATAAAAGTGCTTGGATTCTTAAACTGTACGTTTATTTCTCAAGGTGTTTTACATAGCTCACAAAGGTCCAAAGGTCATGAAATATATGAAATGGATTAAACAATGAAAATCATTTTTTTTTCTGGCGGAATGGTTGAAATGATCGAACTTTTGTCCGTATGAATCCCTGAATAACTTACAAGTAGTATTACCTGTTAACTGTAAAGTCATCCATAAATAAAATGGACTTACCAAGAACTCTAATTTAGTGTGTCCTAAGCAATCTGGCTTGCAATTGCTTGAAATTGCTCAGCAACATCGTCTGTGTGTGTGTGTGTGCGTGTGTCCTTAAACAAGGATAGAATGCTTCATTTCTGAAGAAAGACACTGTATTAATGTTGCAAAATTCTCAGCATATGTTTTATAGTTTTTGTTCCCATCATTTTCAGGTACCCACTGAGCATCTTGGAATGCTTTTCCATCCAATAATGGGAATGAGCATATAAACAACACCATATAAGTTAAAATTTTAATTTATGTTATGACATACACACATATCTTGTGCCTGGATCCTTCCTATTATTTTGCCATGAGGGCATATCCTCTTCTGCCTTACCACAGGCCCATCGCACTGGAGGAATCCCATCATGCACTGAGACCTCTGAGAGTGAGCCAAGAGTACCCTTACTTTCTTAGTGGTTTACTGCGGACATTTTGTCACAGTCCTGAAAAGTTGACTAAACACAAATAGTGATAGATCACAATGTATTACAATATTATTGTCATTAAAGCATTAATTTAATCTTTTAAAATGTTAATATTCTACTTAGTTTTAATTTTTTTTGCCAGTCCTGGGCCTTGAACTCAGGGCCTGGGCACTGTCCTTGGGCTTTCTCAAGGCTAGAACCACTTGAGCCACAGCAATATTTCTGGCTTTCTTTTTTCTATGAAAATCGTACTGAGGAATCGAACCTGGGTCTTTGTGCATGCTAGGTAAGCACTACCTACCACTAGGCTAAACTCCCGGCCCCTCTACTTAGTTTAAAATTCCCTTTAAATGAGAAACATATCTAGTTTTATTTTTTATTTTTTAAGCAACAAAAGGAACCTATTTGTTAACATCTTTTTTACTGATGCTTTGAATCTCATACTGATTTCTGTTTTGTTATTGTAAAGGTGATATACAGAGAAGTGATAGTTACATAAAGCAGCTAATGAGTACAGTTCTTTCTGAACACTGTTACCTCTTCCCTTTCGTGTGTGTGTGTGTGTGTGTTGTGTGTGTGTGTGTGTGTGTGTGTGTAAAGATTATGAGCAGGGGATTACTGTCACCTAAGTAATAAGAGCGCTTCTTTTTAGTTACTGCTACCCCTTCCCTCATTTTCTCCTGCTTACCACTCCCCCACCCCAGTTTATAATGTTCATTTCCATCATCCCATGGTGATCTGTCTGTGTCCCCTTTGCCCTTCCCTAAACAGGTAAACTTACATACAAGATTAAACAGTAAAGAAAAAAAGAAACACACTGAAGAGGGAAATCCCTCTTTATGTTTCTTGGAGTTTATTTTGATGAATATCACTTTATATGATCATATGCATGTAGCTATTGAGCTTTTGTGATCCTCTCCTAAGAATATCCTCCTTTGGTCTCATTATGTGAATATCTAGAGACCTGTATAATTTATCATGCTCAAGTGTATTTTTCTGGTCTTTTACCATCCAATGTGTTTACTTGTGCATTTATAGTCACATTCTAGTTCCCATTCTCATTGCTACAATATTATTATATATTTAATATCTCAAGTACTGTAAAAATACAATGGAACATCTAATTCATCAGTAATTCTTCCTGATTACAGAGGTAATCCAAAGCACTGTGATACACATCCTGAGAGTAGTGAGAAATTAAAAATATTATAGAGAGACTAATGAAGTTAAAAATAATAATTCAGCTACGATCACACAGGAGGTCTCCAAGCACATTTTACATATTATAGAAGCCATGTTGGAACACATCAGGCTGTTTGGTTGATTAAGTTCAAGCCACAGCTAAATTGCTATAACTGAAGAGATTTTTAGAGGCAGCATGAGAACAGAGAAAGGAAGAGTCATGCTGTAAGCCTAAAGGGTCTGGAGAGAGAACAGAGAAATGTGGGTACAAGTGAGGTTATTTATAATCTCCTCTGAAGACCACGGTTAAGATAGCAATAATTCTACTGTTCTTGAAACTGGGTTAATCATTGGGGTTATGACAAAGTCTAGAACCTGGCCGCTCTACAAGCAGGGTACAGGATCCCAGACAAGTTCTGGTTGTACATAACACTGCTACTGGATGAGAGGTACCTAAATGTGAGAACTGTTCCGGAGTTATTTCCTGACTTGTAACCAAGTTTTCAGTTTACTGATACAGTATCCCTGTTAACAGTAAAACATCGAAGTTACCTTTCTCTTCCCCATTCCCCCTGTAGATTTCTTCAGTTTCTACTCCCACATCTCTTACCACAAAACTTTCTGTACAGTCTTAGAGTCATTACTCATAGGAAAATTTTGACTACTGACTAGGCTTTGGCTGTCAAGAAACACTAAAGTACAGAAATAGAACAATATTTTTTAGAGGACTGTCCTATGCAATCAGTTTTCTCCTGTGAGATTGGATGTTATTCCTACTGCCAGCAGGTGTTTTAAAAATATAAAACATAGTAAAAGGTGATATCATTTCATTTCTATATATTCACCATTTAAGTCAGGCTTCTATATAGTAGAGTCGGCTCTCCTCCAATGGATGCTGATGAATATTACCTAACCATGAGCAAGACTTGCCAGAGAATCTAAGCCTAAAGCTGGTTCTAACCCTAACCTTACGCCACCGTCAATTTTTGTTCTGTCAGTTTTGTTCACAGGTGTGTGCTCAGATGTTCCATATGTGCTGATTCATATGATGCCTCTGCAAATATTGTAATGGCTTTATTCATAGCTGTCAACCTTATGTTGGGCTCTGCATATACAAAATGCACAGCACACCTTGATCATAATACCTCATGAGATGCATTCACCGCTCTCTTTGGGCAGAAAGTTAGGTGCATGGCATGCTAGAGTCTCAAGACAAATGCTGTGGCTTGGAAATGTAACATGAATCTCTTCACACCTGCTCATGGTCTGCTACAACTTGGAACCTGAACCATAAGCAATATATTCCATTCCATTCCAGAAGGCTCTCCAGAGAGTGGAAGGTTCTGTTCCTCCAACTTGTGCATTCTCTTTGAGAAGAAAGAAAGGAAAAATGGATGTGGGATTGATTCTCAGTTTTGTTTAAATCATCATGGCCTTGGTGGATGTGAGGTAGAAAAAACCCACCTTAAGATGGCTCATGACAGCTACTGGTGCTTGCTATTCAGGGGCTGCTCTAAAGAGAAGTGACCATTCCCACGGAATCCCCACCCACTCCAGTCCTAGAGGTGGTTCATAGTAGAAGATGGTAGGCTCTAATGGACAGAAGCTACATATGTACAGCCCTTCACCTCTCATGTATGTGTTTCCTGGCTCTGATTTTCCACGTTGCTAGGACTTCTATAAATTCACCGACCACGAGCTCGGCAATTGTGATCCTACATTCCATCATGGCTTTAGCTGCCTTGCTTTCAAATCTTCAAGACTCAGGAGCACAGCAGGAATGGTGAGAAGGCCTGCTTCCCCTGAGTAAGCCTCCATCAGGGAAAATATTGTTCTTTTAGGAACTGCTATCTTCTGAGTTTAGGGACAATGACAGGATGCCTGTGGCATCACAGGTGGAAACAGAGCAGAAGGGAACAAAACTAAGCATTCCCACACACGTGCCACAGCTTTGCTACAAGGATAACCATAGGCCCTCCAATAGTCTCCTGTCAGCTCACAGAAGACTGGAGACTGGGTAAAAAGACACAGATGCTGAAAAATGTGTGGCAGATAATGAAAGCCTTTTCCTCATTCCAAATCGATAAGATCTTATTAAAGGGACCCAGGAGGTGGAGGAAAGTGCTGTTACCTTTTGTAACAGTTCCCTGTCACAGAAGTATGCACACATTTCAAGTCAGCTTTTCCCAGCTGCTTTAGAGATGTACTAGCGTGCTCCTCTCTCTCTCTCTCTCTCTCTCTCTCTCTCTCTCTCTCTCTCTCTCTCTCTCTCTCTCTCTCTCTCTCTCTCTCTCTCTCTCTCTCTCTGTCTCTCTCTCTCTCTGTCTCTCTCTGTGTCTCTCTCTGTCTCTCTCTGTCTCTCTCTCCTCCCTCTCTCTCTCTCTCTCTCTCTCTCTCTCTCTCCTCTCTCTCTCTCTCGTCTCTCTCTCTCTCTCTCTCTCTCTCTCTCTCTCTCTCTCTCTCTCTCTGCTATTCAACAGAGCAGCCTATGATTGCAGTGTCTCTTAATCAATGCTGCCCCTTTTAACATTCTCACCCACTCTCCCACCCCAACATTTCCCTTGCTTTTCTTGATTTTTAGGTTTTATATACATATATATGTATATATGTCTTTTGCTATTTGACAAAGCAGTTTGTGTATGCAGTGCACATTGAGCTGTGTATCTCATCGATATCTTCACCAACTCCCTTCAACTCACTCCTTCCTTCCCTTTTCTCAGTTCTGTGGCATATACAATGCATTTGTGCCTGATTCTTCCCCCTCCCCACTTCATTCTTCTCCTCTCACCCTGCTTCTTGTCATGTTGTTAATGAGCCCTGGTGTCTCAGGATCTAGAGCCTTTTGCTGCTCTCGGCTTAGTGGGATGGCTTTGAGGTATCTATGAAATATAATTAGAGGGCTGAAATGATTTTGCAAGGATCTGGGCTTCTCTTCAATGCCTTGATGCTTACTAATATTCCATAGCACTCAGCAGGCCAGAGCTTGCTTGTTTTCATCTCAGTGAAGTTATAATAAAGAAGCTTTCACTTCCAGTCATTTTAAGATCAGAATTGAGGGCAGTAGGAAATAAAATGGTCATATCTGAGTGCTGTTCATCTAGTGACTCATATACATGTGTTTTGTAGCTGATCACATTTTTTCACTGTGATTATGAGACATTATATCTACATGAATTTGGATAAAGTTTATGTTAGATTGGGTCTAATCTATTTAGAATGTGCAGTCGAATCTCTTGTCTATCTTGATGGGTGAGAATGTTGAAAGGGTGACATTGATCAAGACACATTGCCTTCAGAAACCGCTCTAATGAAAATGGAAAGACTTAGAAAAAATCATATTAAATGAAGTAATCCAGACTCAAAGGAACATGGACTAAATGGTTTTCCTCATTTGTCATAATCAGTAGAAACCTTGGCTCTCCTAGAAGAGATTTACAATAGAGCAAAACCTAGATACTTAAGGCCATATAGAATGGACACTAAATGAAAGGACCTCCAGGATATAGAAACAAAAGACATAGAATGAGTGATTGTTGTCTTTAATGTACTATGTTATCCTCATCTCTTTTTGCTGTCCCTTGATTATCTCATATTGTTATAGTATTTCACCTGGTTATCTGATATATTGTATATATATGTATTTGCTTATTTGAAGTCAGATAGGGAAGGGGGGAAAACAAGATGAGGAACAGGGGTGGGAGGAGGGATATGGGGACCAAGACATGAGAAAAGGTATCAATGTTTGTGAAATAATGCACCTTCTATCTGTTGAATATAATATAACCCTTCTATTAATTACAATAAAAAATATATGAAAAAAAGAAATCACCTTAATGAATGGCAAGTGTTTTGTACAACTACTTACAAATAATAAAAATACTAAAATATCCATCTAGTATCCAATTTAAACAATGAAATAATACTAATTCCTAAATAAATAATGCTTCGTGTCACCTAGGACCATTTTGAATATTTTCCTGTAATTATTTAGTTATTTTCATATGTATATGTATAAAACCATTGTGGGGGCTTTCCTTTTTTTTTAGCTTTCTGTGACAGTGCTGTATTTCAGAAAAGTTTATATTTTATTCAACATTGTCACTTAGCCATACCTGTTCTTAAATCTAGTTTATTTATTCCAACATTTGTATGCTATTAAATAATATAAGCAAACTACACCATATGAACCTTGTTCATTTCATTTTACACTCAGAAAAAATACTGATATAAACATTTTAGACCTGACTTCTGAAGATCATAAGAAAATAGGCACATTAAATTACTGAGAAATATGGCACATGTGTCTTCACCTTTGGCTAGAGTCCCAAACTACTTTATGAAATAATTCTATATACCATAAACAACAACAACAAACAGCAAGCCTGACATCATTCTCGACTATTTTCTTGTTTTCCACATTGAAACCTAACAGTTCTACTTTCAAACTCTCTCTAGCCCCTAATCTCTTCCTGCTTTTCCTTTGTATGCATTCAAGCCACCATCTTCCATCTTTGTGTATCTGGAGTGTAGATATATTCTTTATGACTGCTGCCTGGCTCAGCTCCCATCCCTACCCTGGATTAGGAGTGACAGCTTTCTTTCTGGCTCTTTAGCAAAATTTCTGGTTCCTGAACAGGGGAGTATTTTCTACTCTGTAGACAGAAAAATCCTGCTGAGACTTTATTTCAAATAAAGCCCTCCATTTCACTTCTTATCTCTTCCATGCCAAACCAATGGTCTGGTACCATGTTACTCTTTGCTCACATTGTGTTTGCCCATTTCCCTCTGCTTTTCATTCTTCCGTGGCTTCTGAATCTACCAAGTAATAAGGTGGCTGGTCCATGGGTCAGCGAATTGCGTTCAACACTCATGTTCACTTCCCTTGGTTCTCTTTGGAACGCCTGCCATGTTTACCTGAATCATCCTTGCTCCATAAAGCCGTCCTCACTTTCTTTTCACACTTTCATAACAGTAGAAATTGCTGTCATTTACTCTAAGTTTTTGGATACTTTGCAGAAACCTAAGAAATAATAATTACAGTAATACCAGCCAGTTCCCACAGAGCAGAGTGTAACTCCTAAGTGCTTCCATATGCAGCACAAACTTATTTAATTCTCCTCAAACCCGTGTGAAAGGAAAGGACTTCCCGTGTGGGAAATGCATACAGGTCAAAGTTTTCCTGCCGAAATAAACAAGTCTACAAATGAACATCATAGACAAAAGCAACTCCAACACTGGGAATTAGTGAAGGAAACACAATGACTGGAGAAGGCGTTGTTCTTGTTTACTTCAAAAGTGGTTGGATGGTTAGGAAAGCGCAGCAAATGCTGGTGACCTCCTTGCCTAGAACAGAAGCAGGGCTGAAGTCATCTGTGGCAACTTCATTGTCACTCCACTCAGTGCTGTCATTGCGCTGTTGTTAACCTTCCAGGCCCAGCTTGTCACCACCCTCTGCCACACACACATGCAACCGATGTCACATAAGCTGACCAGAGCCCCTTTTTATCTACCAAAGAAGACACCAACTCGCTCATCAACAATCCAGATGTAGTCAAGTGCTCACTGCCATCAAGAGTTCACATGTTTTGTAAAAGAACAAAAAGCAGGGGGCCGGGAGTTTGGCCTAGTGGTAGAGTGCTTGCCTAGCATGCATGAAGACCCGGGTTCAATTCCTCGGTACCACATATGTAGCAAAAAGCCAGAAGTAGAGCTGTGGCTCAAGTGGTAGAGCTCTAGCCTTGAGAAAATCCAGGGACAGTGCTCAGGCCTTGAGCCCAAGCCCAGGACGGGGGAAAAAAAAAGAGCAAAAAGCAGGTGAAAGAAAGAGGGCGATTAAGAGAGAGATGGACAGTTTGCGTCACAGATGATTCTACCTTGTGCGGCCAGCTCCTTCCACCGCTCTTTGTTCTGCTGGATGATGTCCACCAGGTTGTTTTTGAAGCTCTTCAGGTCCACAGCCGTGAGAGAGTAGTCTGGGGCACAGCTCCCATCGTTCATGGAGCCTTTTGCATTTGATCGTTTCAGAGAATCAGCAACATGTAATCCCACGATGCTGGATGAGCTGCTGGTAACCGCCCAAGAAACCAAAGGGTGCCGCAGTTAACCAAGGCGAAGACATGGAATTAGGGAACAGTGTCTGTAAAACTAGAAAAATCACTGGAGAAGCAGCAGGTCTGAAGTCCCAGAAATGAGTGTGTGTGTGAGTGTGAGTGTGTGTGTGAGTGTGTGTGAGGGTGTGAGGGTGTGAGGGTGTGTGTGTGAGTGTGTGTGAGTGTGTGTGTGAGTGTGAGTGTGTGTGAGTGTGTGTGTGAGTGTGAGTGTGTGTGTGAGTGTGTGAGTGTGTGTGAGTGTGTGAGTGTGTGAGTGTGTGAGTGTGTGTGTGAGGGTGTGTGTGTGAGGGTGTGTGTGAGTGTGTGAGTGTGTGAGTGTGTGTGTGTGTGTGTGTGTGTGTATTCTTTTACTAGTGAGCCTGGACAGCGGCTGTAATACAAAATAAAGCCACTGGGGGGCAATACTGCCTAATTTCAGCTTTCACAGGCATTTCCTGTTTTGCAGTAATGAAACATCACAAAGACGAAAATTATCCCCAAACCCCTCATTATACCTGCTTGCTCCATAGCTAGAAGTTTCAGATTTTGATGCTTCCTCTATAAGAGGAATAACAATTTTCTCGGTTGAGTCAGTCAGAAGAGAAAATGTTGGCTCTACTATGAAATCAATAAAGCCTTAAAAAGTAAAAACAAAAGAAAATCAAATTAATGTTAATTGAAGTAAGATGGGACAATAAAGACAAAATTTTCGTATTTTCTCTCATATTTGGAAGCTGAAATTAGTTTATAAATGATCTTTGGTGGTAAACAAACAAAAAGCTCATAATGATGAATATCTTAAATGTATTTGGTTAACATCTACAGTGCCAATACACAACTTGCAATGTATTGTTATAAGGGTTAAATAGAATATCTGGTTATTTCATAGGTATAAGCAGAAAACATGATGTTTTATTAGAGTCTTCATGAGCTACTGATTTATAATTAGGCAAATCTTCAGATCTATATATTTAATTTTGACGATCTAGCCAACTTGCACATTTACTTATTCTATTTAAATGTCAGGAGGAATGGAATATGTTTAAATAGAATTCAATTTACAAATGTTCCTGACAAAATTCCCTATTTGTACGGCAAAACCTAGATACATAAGGCCATATAGGATGATGCTAAATGAAAGGACCTCCAGGATATGGAAACAAAAGCCATATAATGAATGATTGTTGTCCTTAATGTACTATGTTATTTCTCATCTCTTTTGTTGTCCCTTGGTTACTCTCATATTGTTACAGTAGCTGATCTTGTTATCTGGTATATTGTATATATGTTTATTTGTTTATTTGAAATAGGATAGGGAAGGGGAAAAACAAGAAGAGGGAAGGGGTGGGGGGAGGGAAATGAGGACGAAAACATGACAAGAGGTAGCAATGTTTGTGAAGCAATGCATCTTCTATTCTACCTGGCAAATATAATGTAACCCTTCTATTAATTACAATAAAAAATTTTAAAAAGTAAAAACAGAATAAATAGGTAAGGAAAGTGAAAATAAATGCAAATGTTACAATTTCTTGAGTTCTAAGGTGAATAGTAAGAGCTTCTTGTATGTTCTTGAGGATGAGTTTTAATGATAACAATGGGTCTGATTACCTTCATCATTATTTTGGAATGAGTAACACAACCTTTATAGGCACTTTAACTGTGCTATAAGACAGCCTCTAAGAGCTGGACGTCAGTGGTTCACGCTTGTACTATCAGCCACTCAGGAGGCTGGGATCTGAAGACGTGGATGAAGCCAGCCCAGAAAGGAAAGACCTGGATATTCTTGTTTCTAATTAACCATCAAAAAGCCCCAAGTGGAGGGAGAGCTCAGATGGTGGATGCCACCCTTGAATAACAAAGCAAAGGAACAGCATCCAGTCCCTAAGTTCAAGCCCCAGTACACTCTCTCTCTCTCGCGCACACACACACACACACACACACACACACACACTAAATCTGTAATATAGTATGACAAATCTCTTTTGTACCCCTTTGGGTACTACTTCCTTGTGTATTTTTAATACATTTTTAGCATTTCACAAATCTTCTGTATCAGAAAATATGAAAATCTGTTAATTCATCATATACTTACTAATCAACACAAAGAAGCTAAGGGGACGTACCCAGGCCCTGAGCTTAAGCTCAAGTACTCTCTCTCTCTCTCTCTCTCTCTCTCTCTCTCTCTCTCTCTCTCTCTCTCTCTCTCTCTCTCTCTCTCTCTCTCTCTCTTTCTGACAGTAAAAGTAGTATGATTTAAGCTTGCTAACACAAGTGTGTTGGCTTTCCTATTCAATATGCAACGTGTACATTCTATTCCTAACAAAAGACTCACAGCTAACAAGCAGGGATGCATTTTTCTTTCAACAAGAGGCATTGTTACCAATTTGGTTACTAGTGGTCAAATTCTATTGTTGACCAAAACAGAAATAATATTTCAACCCCTAAAGAAACTACATAATTAAAGTTTTTCACACCTCAGGCCACAGGATGGCAAGAACTCTTTCTTTTCCTTTCCTTACTGTATCAGTTAGAGCTTCCTGCCAGTATGTTAATATTTCAAATTGCTGTTTATTATTCTCTGAATGTAAAGTGTTAGTTCTCAGCGTGTGGGCGCGTGCTGTCAAATCGGCAGCGAGAACAGTAACATCTCTGGGAGACAGCATTAATCCCCACCACTTTGAGATGTCAGGACTGAATGATGGTTTTTACATTTAAAGCACTTGTCAGATGGAAAATGACACACAAAGAACAGGGGCTCGTCCTCTGGGAGCATTTATCTCCCAGTGTTTAGGCAGAGCAGGAAACAACAACTATTCTAAGCTCTGTGTACACCTCAACTTCTCAACCCTCACTGGGGCTTCAAATCAAGCACTTCTTGCCTGAGGGGGAAAAATAATGGCCTACCACCTGACTATGAGAGGAGAAAGGGAAAGGGGGTCCTTAGGTCCTGGAAAATATCTGCATAGGAAGATGATCCATAAAAGAACTCATATTTCTAGTAGATTATCCACAGTATATATTGAGGTATGTATCTAATTTTTAAAATACTTCAATAATTTTGTGTCTTCTTGGACATTTAAAGTCTTCTTGGACATTAAATGTTTGTTGTCCAAGCTGTGCCTGTGGTAGCAATGCCCTGGATATATTAGCCTGTCCAGAGAGATATCATATCCGTTAAATATGACAGCAAATGCTATCACATCTACAAAACCAGGCAATATCAATGCTTCCTGGCTTGCAGATGAGGTCCCGGTGTGCCACGTCAGCATTCTCTACTCAGTGATGTGACCCATGTTTGGTCTTCAAATGAAGAGGTGTTAGAACTTGGAAAGAAGAAAAAAGGACAAAGCAAACAGCTTTGTAGTAGGCCCTAGTAGAGCACAGCTCCAGAGGCGACCCTAGAGTTGGTCTTTCATGTAATTCAGCAGGGAGGACGTTGACTTAGGGAATAACTGTTGAAAATATTTGAACTGTGTGGCATTGTAATCCTAGGTTTTAATAAGGGACTGGAGTTGCTGTGCTCCACACAAATACAGGTAACAATGAATGAGACTGGAAGTATTATCCTTTTGCAAATTTCTTGCTATCGCCTTACCTCTTTATCATACCAAGATGTTTTATCAAAAGAAAACAAAGGAAATATTTCAATGAAGTGGTCTTACATAGATTTCAAAAAACTAAAAACCAGCATCCAAATAAAAATACCATTCTGTTAAATAAGAATAAAATTTACAACCAGCACCATAAGAACATTGACTAATGTAGCTTGATTGAATTCACCTGATAAATTTATATCAATAATTCTCCTTCTGCACCATCTAGATGCCAAAATACAGAGTGTGAGGTTTTCCTGGCAGTCTTTCAGCAGCTCATGTACACATTTGAAGCCTGACCAGCCTCCCGGAGCCCCAGCGCTCCAGGACCATGTTTCCCCAGCATTACCTATCTGAGACTGGGCCACCATGGTCGATTTCCGGTCACACAGTGGGGAGAAGGGAAGCCCTAATTCAGCTTCTTTATCTCCCTGGGGGAAAGAAAGGCGCATTAGTACAGACTTGGCTCAAGAATTTAATAAACAGCCTCATTCTAGGGCTTCAAAAGCCCCATTGTTCATTGCTAATCAGAACTGCCATGTCCTGTATTTATAGGTGATACACCCGCGTTTCTCCACTTTTTCTAGGTGGTATTCTGTTGGGGGCTTTCTGAAGTGCGAGCATTATGAAAATATTCAGTATCTGTAGATTATGTGACTTGAGTGACCTTTGCTCCTTGAGAGCTTCTGAAGTTACCAGAAATTGAGCATCTCACTATAGAACTTGGCATTTAATTAACAATAAAGTTCACGGATGTTTGGAAGGAAGGAAGGAAATTTTCCCATCCTTTCCTCCCTCCTCCCCCTCCCCCTCACTTCTTCTTTCTTTTTTTCTTTCTTTCTTTCTTTCCTTCTTCCTTCCTTCCTTCCTTCCTTCCTTCCTTCCTTCCTTCCTTCCTTCCTTCCTTCCTTCCCTCCTTCCTTTCATGTGAGTTTGAACTCAAAACCTGGGCCCTGTCTCTTGGCTTTGTCACTCAAGGCTACCTCTCTACCACATGAGCCACAGCTCCACACCTGGGTTTTTAGTAGCTAATTGAAGATAGACTCATGGACTCGTGGCCTCATGGACTTTCCTTTCCTACTGGCTTCAAACTGAGCTCCTCAAATCTTAGCCTCCTGGATTCTATGGGTGAGCTGCTGACATCTTTGGCTTTGTGTGGTTTTATTGTTATTGGTAATAGTGGTTTGTTTTTATTATGAAGCCAACTACACATCACCACAGCTTTGAAACAAAGCTCTTGTGATCGGATTGCTTTTTCAAATTTAACCTGCATGAGCATTTCCAAACATCTTTCTAGTCATTAAGTTTTATCAACTTTTCCAAGTATGTAATGAGGCATGTCCATAACATTCTTTCATTCTATATCCACAGTTTTATTTTAACACATTTTTCTCAGAAAATTAAAGAATTAAAATGCCAATGATAATTTAATCTTATATAATATAGAGTAATCAAGCACGCATGTGAAGAATTCCATTTCTATTTGGGTTTCACATCACGAAAAATTGATTTTCATCTTGTAATGAGTAAGTGACTATTCTATGTAAATCTAAATCCTCTTCAGATTTATCATGTATCAGCTGGAGGATTCTTCCTTCTCAACCCTGCTCATCTTTTTTTTTAATGAATCTATTTTTACTGTAATTAATACAAGCGTTACATTATATTTGCCAGGTAGAAGGTGCATTACATAACAATCATTGCTTCCCCTTCTCATGTTTTTGTCCACATTTCCCTCCCTCCACCTCCTCTCCTCATCTTGTTTTCCCTCTTCCCTATCCTATGTCTGGCCATTTGGGCCCAGTTTTCTTCCTACTATTGGCCATGTTCCTTCATGAGGTGCCAGTCTTGCTTAAGGAAACAGCATCTTACTAAAGTCTTCCTGGTTTCCTTCCAGTTGGCTTCCTCTTAACATCTCCTTTCTCCTGATTATCACATGAAGGTGGTCTGTGTCTTTAGAGGGTTGTTTACAACATTTTCTGGTGTATTCCTCTTAAGCCACAATTCTGGCAGACTGAAATCAGAATTGTCTGTCAAAATGCAGATGGGGTCACACATTTTTATGACCTTTGCCAGAAACCCTCCACTCGTTCAAATGGCCAGACATTTAATATGAGCAGAGTGAAACGGAAGAATCCTCCAGCCTCCTTCTCTATATGCACATCTTCTTAGTCTTAGGAGGAAGAGCTGATACATGATAATCTATAAATAAATAAATAAATACATGGGGAGAAAAAGCAAATCCTTCTTGGTTATATACTAAATTAAATACTAATTTTTTCCAGTGGTTTAAAACCATCGAAGATATACTTAGTAGCATAAGTATCATTAATAAACACAGCAACTCTGTTGTTGCAATTATGAATTATGACTCTTATCTGTTCAATGTGATTACTATGTACTAAATGCATTATTTCATTTATTCACTGCAGTTAGGCTGCTGTGAATCATTTTATTGGTCAAGATGCTACTATCTGATATTTTAAGAACACAAATTCAATAGATATATTTTTATGATGTAGAGATCTTTGGTAAACCCCCAATAATCATTTAGGTCCCCAAAAGGCACTGTGATAATTTACTCTTTTTGAGCTAAATTTTATAGATGACTGGATAACATTTTCATATATAACTTAGGCACTGAACACTCTCATGCAAAGCCAATTTTTCTATAAACAGAGAGAAATATTTGATTTCTGACTTGCTTACTGCATTCCACAATTAATTTAGATCATCAAATTTCCCTTGCAAAAAGTGTGCCTTGAATGTTAAAGTCCATTAATTATTCAACTTACTTATAAATATTTTAAAGTGTTATTTATTCTTTAGAATGAATAAAGGCCATGAAAGTGAGACCAGTAAGGGGCCCTGTAGATAGATTATAAAGGAGCTCAAAACATAACCGGATAAGGGGATACTGCCACTGGAGAAGAGAAACCTCATGTAGATGTGAGTTATATTCTCTCAGTATCAGTTTGACCAACTTTATAGTTTTCTTTTTCTATGTCTGGATAGGGAATATTGACCTTGCTATGGAAATTAGCATGGGAAAGAGTTTTTTGCTTTGAAATAACAAACCTTATAAGCGTGCTGATGAGACAGAAGGGTTTGACTATATATAATATAGATAACAAATATGACCTTCCAAATGATTTATCTTTCTTATTACTCATTTTTCTCTATAATAAATTAATCTATGTAGATCTTTCTTCTAATCACATTAGGAATGCTTTTAAATGAAAATTTTAGTATTTTTAGTTATTGAGAATTGAGCTTTACAAAATTTAGGCAACATTTACTCTTGAGTAATTCTCACATAGCAAAGTATTTCAGAATTTTTGTTTCTCTCATAACTTTCCCTGTAAAAAATGTAAAACTTAAACTTGACCTCCTGTAATTCTAGCTTTTCAGGAGGCTGAGATTTAATTATGGCGATTTGAACCCTGCCTGGGCAGGAAACTCCATGAATACTCTTATTTTCAATTAGCCAGCAAAAAGCTAGAAATTAAATTGTGGCTTATGTGGTAGAATGCTAGCCTTGAGTGACAAAGCTAAAGGATAGCACTCAGGTCCTGATTATTCTTTGTCTGTCTGTCTGTCTGTCTGTCTGTCTGTCTCTCTCTCTCTCTCTCTCTCTCTCTCTCTCTCTCTCTCTCTCTCTCTCTCTCTCTCACACACACACACACACACACACACCAAAACTCACCAAAAGGATAACAAATAACATGAATTAGTCACATTTGTCTTGTATGTTAAAGAGTCAGGGACTTCTCACTTTCTGCTACTTTCCTTTTCTGACCCATTTGGGGGAGAAGCCAGAGAGGAAGAGGAAGGAAGATTCTGCATACACACGTGGAAATTGTTTCTGCTGCTCTGAAGATGGAAAACCAGAACTTACAAGTTTTTTTTTAAATGAAGCCAAGTCTACCTTGCATCATTAGCTATATGTTTGTCAAATATGAATAAAGCTACTTTCTTTAACCAAAAGTAGCTGGCAGTATTGCTCAAGTCAGAGCACTTGCCTAGCATGCAGGATACCCTGTCTTTGTTTATGATTACTACAAAAAATGAGCAAAGAACACTAATAACTGAATACAAATAAACAGAAAACAGCAGAAATCCACAATATTTGTATGTATAACCCTAGCTGAGGGATATGAAATTTTGTGGCCAGAACTTTAAATTTAATGAAAACCTCTAGCAGTAATATAGTGTATCACCCAACACAACACTTAAATTGTTAACACATTCTGAAAGATTGAGAGAATTGCTTTATAGAAGACTTGTTTACACTGAGATAAGAAGAACAAATTGCTTTGGCTCAATGCGATACAAGACGGTATCGGTCAAGACTATTGGTTTGACAAAAGGTTAGTTTCACAAATGTTTATGCACAGATGAGCAATTACAAAACACATGGGGGAACTACCACAGTCCTGATTCTAGAACATCTGCACAGATACACATTAAGAGTGAAAGCATATGTTAGATGCATTCAGAGCAACGCACACATACTGATTGATGAGTTTGAAGACATTGATGCATGCAGCTTCACAGGGCTAAGACATGGAGTATGGCTAAGAAGAAGTGAGAATGCTGCGAAATGTACTTCATTGAAATGCAAGAAAGCATTAGACCTGTTGGAATCAATACCGTATTTGCGTATGAATCTCAGAAAAGTCAACAGATTTTGTTTGGAAAACATGTTTATGGGCAGTACAAACTCACTGATTTCACCATTGATTCCACATATTTTTCTGTGTTCCTGCATACTTTTCTGAATGGCATTCAAAAGTCGTTGCCTTTCAAAAGTCAAGAAAGTGTTACTTGAGATTTCAGTGTGAGATTCTGTCATTCAAGATCCAACTCCTGCCAGGTACAGTGGTTCATGCCTGTAATCCTAGCTACTCAAGAGGCTGAGATCTGAGGATCATGGTTCAAGCCAGCCGGGGCACTAAAGAACATGAAATTCTTATCTCCAATTAATCACTAAAAAACAGGAAGTGGCACTGTGGCTCAGAGGTAGGTCGACAGCCTTGAGCTGAAGAGCTCAGACGACACCCAGGCCCAGGGGTAGGGTGGTGGCCTTGAGCTGAGGAGCTCCGGGACAGCATCCAGGCCTCTGAATTTAAGCCCCATGATGCTCTGCCCCCGAAAAAGAAATGGTCTGAGAACATTTTCATTTTGGAAGAGATAGGCAATGCAAGCAAAGACAGTTTGATTTTTGTTTTTAACAGACACATTGAAACACAAGTTACTCTCCCTTGGGCTGTATAATTAGTCTTCAGTGTTGATCATTCAAGCAAAGACCTTCTTGAGGTAAAAGTCATGATTTTCATATCCTACCAAGAGCCTTGTTTTAAACAAACAAAACAAAACAAAGAAGAAGCAGAAACAGGACTTCACAAATGAACAAGTAAGGTATGCCCATTTCAAGATGTAACCTCCCAGTTATATGTGTTTCAGGAATCAGATTTTGAGTCAGTCTTGCACACACTGAGCGAGACAGATGAGTTAAGCGGTGTTAGGAAAAAAATCCTTTAAGTCCAAAACTCAGATGCTAAAATGGCATTGCCTCCTAGCAGCTTCATTATTGCTGTTAGTTACCTGCATTTCCATCAGAACTTCCCTCTACGAATCCCCTAACCTCTCCCAAGGAGTCTCACCCTACACAGTACCCACAATTCTGACGTCTATCACTAGAATAAATTACCAGTTTGGAATTGTAGCATATAACTTTTGAGATTTATTGTTGCTCTTATCATTTGTCTTTTTATTGTTACACGCTATTCTATTGCATGACTATACCTATAGTTATTAAACATTCCTATATTTGACAAACATCTGAAATATTTCTAGCATTGAACAAGTTTATAGCTAACTGTTAATATTACTAATAATATGGCATTTGGTGGACAGAGGTGATACATTTTCTGTATTAAAGATCACAATAGAAATACTGGGTTATAATATTAAGTCTAACTTCAACTCAATTGACATCCAGAAGGAATAGGATGATGTAGATACTGCTACCAGCTTTCTCGCATTCATGGTAATACATACTCTTGTCAATCTTTTTCAAGTTTAGTCATTCTAGTCTTTAGCCATTCTCTCTCTCTCTCTCTCTCTCTCTCACACACACACACACACACACACACACACACACAACTTAGTGTCAGAGTACATGTGGTTCCAGAGACTAGCATTGAAGAAAACCTGAAATGCTCAGTATACGTTGAGTTCAGTCCTGTAATGCAGATGCTTGATTCATTTTTCCCATAATGCCACTTCATTCCCATCAAAGACATCATTCCACTTTCTACTATATCTAAAAGACTCACTTTGGTACTTAAATTAAGTATATTAAATGCCCTTAATGACTTGAAAGGATTATTTTAACTTTCATCTTGCTTTTTGGCCCTCTATCCATGAATTTAAATTTATTCTAAAATATTTTATTATTGGATGCCATCATAAATATTGTTATGCTAAAATTTTAATTTCCTAATTGCTTGTTTCTCAAATACAGAAATTCCATTGATCCTATGATTCTGTTTCAACCAGTTTGTGTGCTCAAGTTTCTACTTTATTTTTTATTAAAATAATTAATTATTCCCTTTTACTTCCTTATTACACTCGCTAGAATTTTAAATGCAATATTGAATAGAAGTACTTTGAACACGCTAGGCATTAGATGTATAATTTCCTACACCTGAGATGCTAAGATACTGCAGTAGCATGAGTTTGTTTCAACTGGAGCTATATAGAGAGATATTATCTCAAGAAAATAAACAAATAAATAGTGGCCAAATAGATATTAAGATCGAAGTGTATTTTTTTTTTACTATTTTACCATGAAGTATAGAACCTGCTTGAAAAAGGTTTCCTATTTTACTTTGTTGAGAGCTTTGATAGTTATTTTGTTGTTGTTGTTGGTTGTGATGCTTGAACTCTGGACCTGGGTGCTGTCCCGGAGCTCTTCAGCTCAAGGCTGCTGCCCTGCCCCTTGAGTTACAGCGCCACTTCTGGTTTTCTGGTAGTTAATTGGAAATAAGAGTCTCATGGACTTTTGTGCCCTGGCTGATTTTAACTACAGTCTTCAGATTCCAGCCTCCTGAGTAGCTAGGCATGTGTTGAATTTCATCAAATGCATTTTATACACTTGTTGACAGGATGATAGTCTCTTGATTTTTTGAAGTCAAATGTATTCAAATCAGGATAGGTTTGCTTTCACTATTTCGCTAAACTTGACTTGCTCGTAGCTTAACTTGATTCCTGACAGATATAGCTGTACAATTTATTTTAAATTGTTAGATTTTGTTAGGTATTCTTTGCCAACTTTTCCTCTTCTTCTGTGTCATGAAAAAAATTGAGTGAGACTGCCATTATTTCTCTATGAAATATGTGAGAGAATTTACTCTTGAACTGAGTAATGAGAGTTGAAATCAGAATTAAGAAAAGCAATTTAATCCTAGAGATTTTTTTTCATGGGAGGAATTACATTACAAATTCAGTTTTTAAAAGTAGACATGAATATTCAGGTAATGATTTATTCTTTTCTTATGTCTATCTTGGTAATTTATGTCTTTCAAAGAATTTGACAACTATGTTGTCAATTTTATTGGCATAAATTGTTCATAATATTTCTTATCTTTTGATATATATAAAAAAATCTATACTCATTTCTTTCTTTTCATTTCTAAATTCTCACTTTCTACTCATGGAAGTAATTTAGTTACTTTTTCAGAGGAGTAGCAGTTGTCTTCTTTAACTTTTGTTATTCTTTGTTTTTGCTCAATTTGTTTTTATAGGTATTATCTCCCTCCATTAACTTATTTTGTTCCAATTTTCTTAACTTCACCTAAGGTAGAAACATAAATAATTGATTTAATATCCTCATTCTTTTCTAATTCTTTAATTGTACCTAACAAGATTTTCTTTGTGTTTTTATGATTGTTCAACTTAAAATATTTTAAGATTGCTTCTTAACCTGACAAATAGCTCATCTCTTCATATTTCTGTTTTCTCATCTCTGAAAGGGCTATTTTAAGTGATCTCCATAGGTTTATTTTCTTGTTATTAATTGGCCAATATGAGAAATTTCCAATTTTAATTGACTATAACAAACAGTTGGCATATAGAATTTGATATGTTTGAATACTAAATCTATTTTGTACGTTTTTATTTGTTTAGTTAATGGTAATGGTGATAAAAAAAAATGAGGGCGTTCTGCATTCTAGGACAGAGCTCTACCACTGAGTCTGAGCTTCAACAATTAATGCGTTTTTAAGTTCTTGTGATTTGTTTTTAAAAAAAAGATCAATAATAGAAATCAGTCACCCAGACAAATACATTTGGTGCTCATATCTTCAAATAAATCAATAAAATCAATGACTATATTAAAGAATCAGGTTGAAAGATGAAAATAAATATGACGATACTATAAGAAAGTATATATACTGTAATGCAGCATTTGGGAGGCTGAGGCAGGAGGATCCTAAGTTCGAGTCCAGGCACAGAATGAGTCCTTATTACAAACAGAGAAGCAAAAGAACAAACCAAACAACAAAGAACTTTACCACACATGAAACCAAAACCAAGCCAGAGCATATGTTATTCTTATCTCTTCTTCCTTCAAATGATTGTCAGGAGATGATCATGCCCATGAGAAAACTCTTAGAAGACGGCCACCTGTCTCCCCTCTCCTTAGTTTCAGGGTTGAGGATGATCACCAGAAAATCTAACCACTTGATTAAAGAGCGGGAACTTTGGACTTTGGGCCATCTATACCTTAAGCCCCTGGGAGGGATGGAGGCAGGAGCTCAAATGGAGTCACATGAGAAACAGTGAAATCAAGCATGCCTTTGTAATGAGACTCTGATAAATATTCCAAACACTGAAGCTCAGAGGTGCTTTCTAGATCAGTTAGGCAAGGGACATATCCTAACTCTGCCCAGAGAGTGTGCCAATGAGCCCTCCTGGCCAGGAACCTCTCAGACCTGCATTAAGGATGACTTTATTTGGCTATATTGCTAGGTTGTATTCATTATAAAGAAAACTAATTGTAAGTATAGCAAGCGCTCTTCTTGAGTTCCAATAAACTCAGACCTAAAATGGGTTGTAGGTGCTGGTGTTTCTACAAGTCATGCTTGTGGCTGACATCTGAAGCTTACTTCTCAATAGTAGATAACAATTCTGCCTCGCTATTTCTTTCCTGACAGGGTCATCTAAAATGATGACTCCCTTTTAATGCCCTCTACTACTCCACAGGGTGATTTAATATAGTTCTGCCAAGACCCTGGAGTAAGTGGGACTTTGTAGAGCAAGCCTCTCTGTCAACATGCACCATCACTACTTCCCGATCCACTTGCACAGTGTGACAAGGCACCTGCAGGAAAAACTCCTCCATCAGGGCCATGGTCCACCTGTAGTGCAGCTTCCAGGTTTTGGCTGGGTGGCTGATGTCTGCTGCATGGAGAATCAGGGACATAGTTTTGGCTCTATCGATCCTGTCAAAAGAAGGACATGCTCAGATTATCAAAAATAAACTAACCAATTATTCCATTGCAAATGCAGGCCCATACAGCATTGGCATGACAAAAGAAATAGCTTACCCTTCAGGCTGCTGCAAACTGCTTCTGATGGTTTTAATTTGCTGGAAGTGACCTGACATGTCGGTAGATAATACCATTTCAATCACTAAGTTCCGAAGATCCCTGCAGAGGCATGGAAAGGAGAAAGGTTCATTTTCACAAGTGTCTAGAAACCTACTTTTCCTAATGAACACAAAAGTGGCTAGTTTTAAATAGAAAATGTGAACACTTGCTTCTGATGGCTCTGTGGGCTTCATGATACAGAGATACTGAGCGAGGCAGGTTGGCATTACCACCCAAGGAGTACTATGCTCCCCCTTCTTACCTTACAGTCCTTCTTGCACAATCAGTAAGTCTTATGTCTGTATCTGAAAGACTCTGGGCCATGACTCTGTATTCTAAGTATAACTTTTTTTTCATTTTTTAAATTTTTTCTGTAGACCCTGGGGCTTGAACTTAGGACCTGGGAATTGTTCCTCAGATTCTTTGGTCAACACTAGCACTCAATCATTTGAGCCACAGCAACATCTTTGGATTTTTTGGGTAATTTATTGAAAATAAGAGTCTTATGGAGTTTCCTGACCAGGCTAGCTTCAAACCACGATGCTCAGATCTCAGTCTCCTGAGATTACAGGTGTGAGCCACTAGTGCCCAGGCCAAGTGCAACTTTTAATGCTTTGGAAATACAACATATAGCCAGTGGATCTTGGGACCATTACCAATGTAGAGTCATCAAGAATAATAAGCTTAATGTTTAGGGAAGAGACATTGAAGGGAGGGTATGAATGCTAGGATTCTTGATGATTTTTCATTTTGTATCTTTTTAATAAATGTACTATTAACAGAGCCAGCGATATTTATCCAATTCAAACCCTCACCTACAACTATGCTTTGGTTGTTTGTATACACATTAAAAAGCACTTAATCATCATACAATATTCTAGAGGAGGCTGAGTTGTTTCTGTTACACAGCTAGTATGTGGACAAGGTATGATGCAACCTCAGAGTTCCTACTCCTGACCAGACGATTTGGACCAATCTCCCATCAGAATCCCAGAGAAGCCCAAGTCACTAAGGTAAGTGTGAATGTTCTATTTACACTTTTAGACTCTAACCTTAAATGCATAGACAGAGCTATTGATACTACTGATATTTTCAACAAGAATGTTGCAAATGCAGTAACTGTATCATAAAACCAGATACCCATTCCACAAATTATCTATTTGTTTTTACACAGGTAAAAACTCACTTAGAACAAAAATCATACTTGGTTTTAACTCTAGGTAGTCAGTAGAGTGATCTAAATAGAGGGGGGAAATAAACTTAATTATTATCTTGTATCAAAGGTATTTTACCATCCAGTCCCCAGTAATTTGTATCCTCTATTCCTAGCTACTGAAAAGAAGGACAAGTCAAGCAAGCTTGGGGAGTAAAGCCCATGAAAATCCATCTCCAAACTAATTAGCAATAACCTAGGGTGGAGGCCTGATTCAAGTGAAAGGGCAACACACAAGGCAAGTGAGTCAAATGAGTTTGAGGCTTTGAAGTACCACACAAACACACACACACAAAATAAAACAAATAAGTAAATTTAACTATGGCTCCATTTACGATGCCATAGATAGCACTACAAAATTGTATGTTTTTTAAAATAACTACACAGTAGGATTTGGAGAAATCTAAATTTCATATGAAAGGCAAATCAATATTTTTGTATTGTTTATAATATTGGACAGCTTGTTTAGAATAGTTTATCCAAATATTAGAAAAAGGGAGTCACCACAATAGTTGATAAGCTGGGAGTTTAGCCTAGTAGTAGAGTGTTTGCCCAGCATGCACGAATACCCCCATTCAATTCCTTTGTACCACAAAAATAGAAAAAGCCAGAAATGGTGCTGTGGCTCAAGTGGCAGAGTGCTAGCCTTGAGAGTGCTAGCCCAAGGACAGTGCTTAGGCCCTGAGTTCAAGCCTCAGGACTGGCAAAAAAAAGTTGATATGTTTTTCTCAGTTATATTTTTCTCTGAAGTGATGACAAAATCTATATTAATAAGAAATGAAGAAGATATTTGGTGGCTAAGGGATTTGAAACTAAACCTTTGTAAGGAAAAAAAATAACAAAAGAGTAAAAAGAAATATTTAGAATTTGATTTTTTGCAAAAAAATTGAATTGATGTGTTTATTCTTACTAAACTTGCTTTAAGAACTAAATAGATACACACCAGAACAGCTGCAAGTGAAGATGTCCTTTAAAAAAAATGGTTGCAGAGCCTGAGATCAGTACATGGGTGCTTTCCTTGAACTCTTTTGCTCAAGGCTAGTCTTCCTTGGTATGTGGTACTGAGGAATCGAACCAGGTCTTTGTGCAAGCTAGGCAAGTGCTCTACCACTAGGCTACACTTCTGGCCCAAGATGTTCATATTTTAATTTACAGTAAAATGTTATTAAGATTCTAATAGTAAATAGGGATTTTTTAGGTTGTTTAATTATTGAGTCTATTAAGTTCAATATCCACATAATTAATGTGCTATTTGTGCTATGTGTAAAAACAACTCTTTAAAAACATTGTGTTAGGGTGATTGAACGATAGCTAACTAGAAATGAAATATTATAGCAGGAAACTTAGAATAGAATATTAAGCATGACAAAGAACAGGATATAGAAAATAAAATCATATGGAAATAACTGTGATTTGTAAATGTTGAGAAATGGAGACTTTAATCCAAAGGAACAACAACAACAATTAATAGTATAAATATTATCTCTGGAAATGATATTTGCTTGTAAGAAAATAACTTAATATTCTACATGTAAATAGTCCCACTTAGACCACAAGTTAAATCTTCATAGATGGTCTGCCTGCTTTTATCATTGCCCATCATTTTTTCTCAAGGCCCAGCAGCAGTCACTAAATGCTTTTATTCTTAAGTCCTGGTTTCCTAGGCTAGGAAGCTTTTCTGGAGTAAAATGAAACTGAACTGAGTCCCCAAGCCAAAGTGCATCCACACTTTGTGATATTATTTTCTGCACCATATAAGGAATCAGCCACAGAACCCTGATTTATTTACTGACCCTATTTTGTTGGTGGTGGTTGTGAGACTTGAACTCTGGGCCTGGGCTCTGTCCCTGAGCTCTTTAGCTCAAGGCTAGTGCTCTACCACTTGAGCCACAGCACCACTTCTGGTTTTTGGGTGCTTAACTGGAGATGAGTCTTTCAGACTTTTCTGCTGGCAGTTTGCTGACTTTTAATCAGGATTTTTGTTAAGTATGTTAAGTATGTTTTGTAAAATATATCTAACCTTATCCCTCTATCTATCTATCTATCTATCTATCTATCTATCTATCTATCTATCTATCTATCTTCTATATCTACCTAGCATCTATCTATCTAGATATAAAGAAAACAAGTGGCTTAGAATATCTGAATATCTGATTTAGGATATCTGAATATCTAGACAGGTATGTATGTATATATATATAGAGAGAGAGAGAGAGAGAAAAGAGATAATTTTGAAGATGCACTTGAGATATTAGAGTAAAAGAATGTATATTTTTTTCAAATAGTTTATTTAATTTGAATTACAAAATATAACATGAGTACAGTGATAAATTTTTGAGTGTAAGAATACTGATATTAGTCAAGTAGAGTTTCATTGTAGACAGCATATACCTACATATCTTAAAGTATTTACTGTGGATTTACCCACATGTAGGCACATAGAATTGACCTGGAAATGTCCTAATTCTATGCAAATGACTGGCACCTATGTTTTGTCTTCATGTTCCCAATCCTATTGAGATTTATCTAGGTAGTAATAATTAATAATGGAATTTGTAACATGATAAAGGCATCCAAATTTATCACTGAAAACTTAATTATTCCCTTCATGAAATTAAACTTCTTTTAAGTTTCCTCTGAAACTCACCTCCAGTCATCTTTGGATAAATTTGCAAAGATATTCATTTCTTCTTCTTGCATGAGTCGATATGCTGCGCTGACATGGTGATTCTCAAGGACAGAGCGGTCATTGTATAGAATGGCAACATCTGACCTAAAAAGTTAAAACAGGAGAGGATTTTCTTTTACTTTATGAGTGCTTAGTAAGAGGTAAGTTTCAAGTCACTCCATCAGTTAATGAATACATAAAATTATAGAAGTAGTCAAGGTGCTTTTGTAACTATAATGTTTGAACATTTTACAGTCTTTATTACTGTAGCAGCTGTAGGGTCACAGCAAAATTGCAGAAAGTACAGAAACTTTCCATGTTCATCCTGCTTCCCCCAGTGAAAGTCTTCCGCAGAGTTTTACACCTGTTATAACTAATAAGTATTCATAATATATTATCATCACCCAAAGTCCATAGTCTTACTGCGGTTAATTGTGGTATCCTGCATTCTTTGTGTTCAAGCAACTGCACAATGACATGTACATAAAATTATAGCTCATACAGAGTTTTGCATCTATCTTATATTTTACAAAAGAATGTTTATTTCCAGCATTATTTAGTGAAAAGTTTGCTTTGGCTGCATTGTATTGCCTTTCATTCTTTGTCAAAGACAGAAACTTTGGTTAATCCATTTTTGAGTGTTTTATTCAATTGTATTTATCAGCTTTACCACAGTCTTCATTAGTGCAGCCTCACAGTATGTCTCAAAGTCAGGTGTTATCAGTGTCTTAAAATAGTCATCCACTCATACAAGTCCACAAATAGTAAGTGGATAGCAGAAATATGACACAAAAGAAGAAAAGTTAAAACCTGGAATGATTTTGTAACCCTTGTTCCTAAACCTAGCCTCTCTCACATATTTTTTTCTTGCTATATATATTTGATTTCATGCATGTGTCACTCATTACTGCTTAAAGCTTTCTAGTGGAAAGATCCCTAATTATAATATAGAACTTGCCCTGCTATTCCAATGTAGGCAAGTACAAAGTAAATAAATAACCATAGTTGCCACTAAAAGTAAACAAAAGGAGGGACTGTATGTGAATAAAATGTTAATTTTTTTCCTTACAGTAACCTTCTTACTGTCTGTAGTCACTCACTGTCATGTTATATACCTTGTATAGATGGTAGTTTTTTTGAATACTTTTATTATTTTAAGGAGTCATACAAAGGAGTTGCCAATCACCAAAGAAGTTTATGAATATAGCGCATCTTGATCAGTGTCATTCCATTCAATATTCTCTCCCATCCCAATTTTTGGCATGTAGCAAAGCAGTTTCTATATACAATACATCTTGCTCTGTATCATCATGACTTCAACATCTTCACTCCCCTTCAGCATACCCCTCCCATTACATTTTTCAATTTTATGATATATACAATGAATTCGTGCCTACATCATTCCCCCTTCCCTCTCCATTCTTCTGTTTCTGTCCCCTTAATCCAGCCCTCTCCTTTTGCAAGTATCTATTTCCTGACCCTTATTTCATTGGGCTTTAATTTAGACTTTTTAAACAGTGATATTATTTGTGCTCTCTATAGAGTCTGCTGCATTTCAGTTAATTCCTTTGTAAATCCTTGCTTTCCATCCAGTATGTTTTCTTGTAGATTTATAGGCATATTACCATGCAAGCTATGTTTTTCTAGGTCTGGCTTACTATTCATTAGGAAATGGAAAGACTTAGAAAATTATATTAAGCAAAGAAACCTTTTTAAAAAATATTTTTAAGTTTTAGTACAACTGAGGTTTGAAGTCAATCTCCTGCTCACAAGGAGCTAGGATTACAGGTGTGAATTGCCAGTCTCCAGATCACATGTAATCCTTATTTGAGATAGTTAAAAAATGTTGTTTGAATATAATAGCTTGTGCATTCCCCAATTGCTGAGACCACAGGAAAAATTGGAAGTTCCTAATAATTTCATTTGTAGCATATAACTGAAATGTAACTATACCAGGTTTGTCATGTTTATTATTTGATTTGGCTTCAAATTGCATATCTCTCACTTTCATAAACAAGTAAATACATGCTTCCATTTTAGCAAAACTTGCATGTTTTTTTTTCTCATAAATCCAGCAAGGGGCTGAGAATACAGCATAGTCTTAATGGCTGAGATGGTCTTTAACTGCTAAAAGGAAAATATTCTAAACAACATCTAGTATCCATGGTAACATGCAGCTCAGCCTTTTCTGTTCATAAGGAAGAAATTATTTCCATTTATTTACACTTCCAAGGATTTCATGCATTTGTAATGTTTTTTATTGAACTTAAATCTGGCATTGCCTGCTAAATTACTTTTCATTCATCTTATATCATAAAATAAATGAGTTCCCATATTAGAAAAATACTCTATACTTGAAGTGAAAAATGAGTATTATAAAGGAAAATCAAATTATTGATATTAGTGACACGCAACCTTGTTTTCCCCTTGACAAAATGTGAAAGTATGTGATTAAAAATCATATGTAGTTGGATTTTTGTCATTACGATATTCTTGTTCACATAGTTTTCAAGTTTATACAGAATTAATGAATTAAATAACTGACCCTACTAGACATAAGGAAACAAGTGAAATATAAAGTCATCCCACTTTTATTCATTGTTTCTTAATATAACATTGCAAACAATTTGTTCTTTCTTGTCTTCTCCTTTCCTTCTTTCGCCTGGTCTACACCTCACTTTCCCTTCTCCATTTTCCTCCTCCTCTTGCACCTCTGTTCTACAGCTCAAAGCATAAATAACTGGAACAATTTCTCTAGATCAGTGAATTAGAAAAGGAGAATATTAGACCTGATGATGTAAGGTAGTATCTGCTTTAAAAAAAAAAGCCAGCTCACTGTCTTCAATATTCTATAAAGTACATGAATTTCTCATGGCTAATACACTTGCTCCCTTCTCAAATGTCTTAAGCTACTATCCTGTACAGTCAGCTCAGTAGTGATCCCTCTTTAATTAAATCTGCATTCGGACTCTGTGATGTAAAGAGCTTTTGATAAGCAAAAACATCATGCATAATCTGTTCATTTGATGCTTAAAAAATAAAAGCAATATCAATTTAATTTCAAGGCTTTCCCTTTTCCTTTCATTCTCTGTCACCCTAAACACTTGGATTTCTTCCACAACAGAGATTGACAGACAGCCTTCACCAATATTTCACTGGGTATTTGAATTTCATCTCTCTCTCCACCTCCACAGAGAGGCCAGGATATATAAATCCATTCTAGTCATGCTATAAAGGATGGGACCCACACTGAGACTGTCTGGCTATGGAGTAGAGTTATGTCAGCAACTAAACTGACATAACTCTTCTGAATGCTTCAGATATGCACTGATGTCACCTGACTCTAAGTCTGTGCACAGATCACTTATGCTTTGGATAAATTTGTTTTTTCTTTTTCTGTGGGACTTATACTAGTTCATCTATAGTATGGATCTCAGGCACCTTAGCTTTACTCTCTAAAGTTATCTAATATTTTAATAAACTCTTTCTCCATTCTCCATATCAAAGACAATGATTCCTTGTACTTGGAAATTATTTCTTCATATATTTCTATTGTACAAACTAAGTGAGCCCGTCACAAGTGTTTCATGCCAGCAGTTTTGGCCTCTGAGAAAGCTGAGATCTGAGGATTGCGGCTCAAGCCAGGCCAGGATAAGAAAGTCTGCAAGATTCTCATCTCCACTGAACCACCAAATAGCTGGAAATGTAGCTGGGCAAAGGAGGTTCACCTCTGTATTCCTAGCTACTCAGGAGGCTGAGATCTGAGGACTGCAATTTGAAACTAGCCTGGGTAGTAAAGTCTGTAAGACTAATCTCCAATTAACCACCACAAAATGTTGAAGTAGAGCGGTAGCTCAAGTGGCTGAGTGTTAGTGCTGAGCTAAAAAGTGCACAGGGACAGCGCCTAGGCCCAGAGTTTAAGACCAAGGACCAGCACCTCCCCCCAAAAAATAAAAATAAATGAAACAGAGCTGGATGTAGGTGGGAGGGAGGTATAGCTCCTGTAGTACAGTGCCATCCTTGAGTGACAAAACTAAGCGATAGCAGCTAAGCCATAAGTTCAAGCTCTAGCACTAGCATAAACAAAACAAAACAAATTGTACTTTGTTATCTCTCATCTCCTTTGCTGTCCCTTGGGTATCTCATATTGTTGCAGTATCTCACTTTGTTATCTGATATATGGAATTTATTTGTATTTCATTATTTCAAATTTGATAGGGAAGGGGGGAAAACCAAGACGGGTGGGGGGGTGGGTGGGAGGGTAATAGGTACCAAGACCTGTGAAAAGGTATCAATATATGTGAATTAATGCACCTATCATCTGGCAAATATCATGTAACCCTTTTATTAATTACAATAAAAATGTTAAATTAAAAAAAAACAAATGAAAATTAAATGAATCAGCCACATTAAAAAAACTTGCATATGCATTTTATAATAGTTTTCTTCATAAGTGCCAGTATTTGGAAGCAATCAAGATTTTTCCCAGTAGGTGAATTGGTAAACATTGGTTGATATGTACCACGGAATATTACTCAGGAATAAAAATAATGAGCTATCACACCATGAAAAAACATGAACAATCTTTAAACATATATTGTTGAATGAAAGATATCATTTTGAAAAAACTATATACAATAAAATTTCAACTACATGACCTTTTGGAAAAGGTAAAGCTGGTAAGACATTAAAAAGGTCAGGGCTTGCTAGAAGTAATAGGAGGAAGAGAGAATTCAATCAGCCAAGCACACAGGGGCTTTGGGGGCAATAAAACAACTGTGTAGAATACTGAAATGGCAGATACATGACATTCCACATTTGTCAAAGTCCATCAACCTATAAGGAAAGATTAAACACTAATCTTAGGACTAGTACACCAATATATACCCACTCTAAAGTTTTAACTCTACCATCAGAACATTATAAAAAATATTCTTTTCTAATTATTTTAAATGCAATTCTTCATATAGGCCTGGGGATGAGATTCCTTTAATTCCTGGAGTTTTTTAGAAGTGTGGTTTTATTACTTGCAAATATATATAACCCTTAGTCAATATGCTCTAAGATTTATTGGAATGAATTGATGATTGACTTGAGCGATACTTCACAGTGTAAGTTCTGGGTAGAGAGAGGTTGTTTTACATACTTCTAGAACCATGCTGAATACACTAGAAAATACACAACTTCCTTGAAAACCAGAAGTTGGTTCACATGGTTACGACTTAAGGAATCTTGCTAAAAATGTATAAACACCTCTCTCTCTCTCTCTCTCTCTCTCTCTCTCTCTCTCTCTCTCTCTCTCTCTCTCTCTCTCTCTCTCTCTCTTTCTCTCTCCTCTCTCTCTCTCTCTCTCTCTCTCTCTCTTTCTCTCTCCTCTCTCTCTCTCTCTCTCTCTCTCTCTCTCTCTCTCTCTCTCTCTCTCTCTTTCTCACTGCAATCTCAGTTAAAAACCTCTTGAAATAGGGAAGAAAATAAGCATTCAGTTTTAGCATGAAAGAGTGAGTACATTACTGAGCTTACCTTGTCTGGATATGGAAATTGTTGGTGGTTCCTGTGTGCTCATAGTCATGAATAGCAGCAGCAAAGACCATTGCTAAGATTTCCAGTTCCGTGAGCCAGTGCTAGGAGAATGAAGAAAGAGCTCATCAGCTTTGTTAAGGAGACATCATACTGTCTTTTCATAAAGGCAGCCGACATGCAAAATAATATCAAATATGTACTTGAAATAAATTTTCTTTGCTTCTATTAATGGTGTAGTAGATACTTTGTCAAGTCCACAACTGTTTCTTGGTTTTGTCAGTTCCACAATTTCAAATCAAAATAAAATTCTTTGTCAATTTAAAAAGAGATTTTTTAAACTTTATTGTTGGGGTGATGTACAGGGTGTTGCAGTTACATTGATCAGGTAGTGGGTACACTACTTCTTGAATACTGTTACCCCTTTCCATGTTTTTCTCCCACTTTTCCTTCCCCCACCCCCTCCTATTCATCTTGTTTTTCCCTTAACTTTCCTAAAAAGAGACAATTTTCTATAATTTAAAAGATTAACTCTGACTGGAGTTTGATTTCACAGCCCTACCAGTTTGAGTTCTTAGGAAATCAATCATGGACAAGCGATTTCCTTTAACAAACACCTTATCATAGTTAAAGCATATTTTTAAATAATTGTAGAAGAGTCTAATATGAGAAATATTTCTTTCTAAAAGCTGAAAATATTTTTGTTCATGAGATAAGCTAAATTTTTTCTTTACATTTAAGATTTAGAACAGTTTCTTAGGATAGACCCAATTTTCTAATAATAGCTTATATATGACCATGCAATTAAACTTAATTATGGGGACAGGAGTTTGTTCTAGTAGTAGAGAGCTTACTTAGCATGCATGAAGACCCGGGTTTAATTCCTTGGTACCACATACATAGAAAAAGCTGGAAGTGGTGCTGAGGCTCAAGTGGTAGAGCTCTAGCCTTGAGAAAGCCCAAGGATAGTGCTTAGGCCCTGAGTTTTAGCCACAGGACTGGCAAGAAAATACATAAATAAAATAAACTCATAAAAAATCTTAAAAGTGATCATTGTAAATATCCAAAACCATATTCTACATGTACATTGTTTGTTCTGTCATCAACTAAATGACTAAACAAAATGTTCTTTTTTATTTTTTTTTTAGTGTTGGAGTAATGTATAGAGGGGTTTCAGTTACATTCTCCAGACAGTAAGATAGTAGGTACATTACTTCTCACACATTAATATCCCTTCTCATGTTTTTGTCCTCATTTCCCTCCCCAAATCCCCTCCCAATCATCTTGTTTCCCCCTTCCCTTTCCTATTCAAATAAACAAATAAATGCCCAAAGTCAGATACAGTAAAAAAAACATGAGATTAACCAAAGGGCAACCAAAGAGAAGACGAATAACATAGTACATTAAGAACAACAATCACACAAGATAAAGCTCTTGTTTCCATATCCTAGAGATTCTTTCATTTAATCTCATCCTATATGACCTTATGTACCCAGCTAAACAAAGTTTTCTATTAATGTAGGAGTTTTCGTACTATTTCAAATTTTTGGATCACACTTCCTATAACATTTTTGTTGCACTGTTCAATATAGCAACCAGTTGTAAAAATTTAAATAAAAAATAAATATCGAATATATCTGAATTTAGTTTTAAAGTAAAAGCCATATTCATGTGCTTGCTAATGTGGAAGCTGTTTATCATATAGAACAGCACAGATCCAATTTCCTGGTCACACAAAGTTCTTTAGGGTAGCAATGGAAGTGAACAGAACTTGTGTTCAGAATGCAGGATCCAAAATGATACCACGTTTTCTATTAATGGTCATTTTCCGATGCAATTGAAGCAAAGGACTTTGTGTAAAACAACAGAAAAAATATATCATAAAAGCTATGTGCATCCTTAGTCAAAAACTAACAGGAAAAATGGCAATCTAAACACAGGTAAAAAAAAGCTGTTTTATAACAGTGAATTTTGGGAGAAGAATGGATAGATAGATAGATAGATAGATAGATAGATAGATAGATAGATGATAGATAGATAGATAATTTAAATGCAGGGTCAGGGAAAAAATAAGTTTAAATATGGAGAGCAAGTTAGAATTACAAGGTAGTGGCACTGTGTTGGAGAGACAAGTGCAGTCAACTTAAAAAGGGATTGGAGATTATTGGAACAATTGATAGCCTGCCTTGATTATAATTAATCAATTTGTATAAAAAGTAATAGGTGTCAAAATGGAGAAAGTGACAACTCTTGATTTCAGAGTCGTCAAGGGCATCATCATATTCCTCTTTGCTTCCTTCAAAGAACCTATGGTGATATTTGACACATATCATGGGCGTGTTACTTATTGGATTGTATTTTACTAGTTGTACATAGAAGAAGGAAGCATGGAGCAGTTGCAGGTTCATGGATTTTTAATCTCTACTGATACATAGAAAAGTAACATTGAATTAGTGACGGTTCCTCTATGCTTTTTATTAAAAGCTAAAGGTTAACCTATGTGTTGCTCCTACCACAGCCTTGTCATGTCGTTAAACAAATGACATTTTACTGAACATACCATGTTTAGGGCATTCAATCTGGAAAATAATAGCCAATGTATCTTAACTGATTGTCAAATACTTTCCATTTGTATGGCTAGAGTAGAATAACTGCTTCAAACAAATGGAGCTAATATAACTAGCTGTTCTGTGTGTGGATATATTTGTCAGTAAAAAAAAAACTGATCACATTCATGGCCTGCTTTATTTATTTTTAAAGATATTTTTTAATAGAAGGGTTACCTTATATTTGCCAGATAGACAGTGCATTACTTCACAAACATTTCTACCCTTTCTCATGTTTTTGTTGCCATTTCCCCCCCATCTTGTTTTCCTCCCTTCCCTATCCAATTTCAAATAACCAGATAAGCATATATACATATATCAGATAACAAGGTAAGCTACTGTAACAATATGGGATAACCAAGGGACAACAAAAGAGATGAAAAATGACATAGTATATTAAGAACAACAATCACACATTATGTGGGTCTTGTTTCTATATCCTGGAGGTCCTTTCATTTAGCCTCATCCTGTATGGCCTTATGTATCTAGGTTTTCCTCTATTGTAAACCTGCTAGGAGAGACCAAGGTTTATACAAATTATGACAAATGAGGGAAACCACTGAGATGTGGTATCTATACACAATGGAATTCTATGCCACTGTCAGAAAGAACAGCATTGCCTCATTTGTAAGGAAATGAAAAGACTTAGAAAAAAATCATATTAAGTGAAGTAAGCCAGAGTCAAAGGAACATAGGCTCAATGGTTTTCCTCATGGCCTGTTTTATGAAGTGAAGTGATATGGAGTCTCCAATGCTCCTGTTGAGATTGTGGAATTAGACACCACGAAGTGAACAAAAATTGAATTAAACCAGTTTTAGTATCCTCACAAACCCATTGTTTTATTAAACTATATTTATTTGGGGAGAAATATCACATATTTTCTTAATGAATTTCTACTGGTTGTATTTATGTATGGATTTATGTATTTTTACTAGTTCTAAAAGCATGTATATATACTATAATAAGATGAACTATAAAGCTATAAGAGCAAAAGGAAAACTAGAAAATTAGAGATGGAATGTAATTAGAGAGCATGGGTATTTAAAATTATTATCATTCAGGCTGTCAAAATTGATTATGAATGCATTTCCTGTTTTTTCTCTGATTAATCTCTCTTCCCATAATTAAAATTTGGTCTATGAGTCCCATTTATTTAGTGATTTATTTGTGATTAAGTTCATATTACAGAATAGTTTGGAAAGGGAGAAGCACTGCACTTTCACAATTGAAAGAGTATGTGTGTGTGCTAGTAAAAGGAGAATTTCAGATTGATGATTAGCTTTTACCTGCTGATTCACTTTATGCTGATGTCAAGTGAGACTTCTAACTCAGCAATGCTTAAATTTGTGAATTTTAAAATAAATCCTAAGGACTAGCTAAAGACTGAGAGTGAACTACATCACTCTTCCTGCCTAGGACAGCAGGCAGTAAAAACTGAGGGTTAGCTGGTTCCCAGTGGACAGAAGGATTAAAATAAGGAATAACAAGAGGAATGTACATTCCGTTTCATCTAAAATGCTATCTACATATTGCCTAGAGCAATGCTCTGGCAGATTTTGCTCCAAAGTACACAGTCCATAATATGTATTGTTGGTGATAACAGAGAAGTGAGAGAGGGAGCCAATACCAATGACTCTGTCTACCATTTGCTAGGTAAATATCACGATTCTAGATGCCAGGGATAACAAGCTGAATCCTAAAGAATTGTATCCACAGGCCAAAGTTTACAAAGCCAATTGGTGACAAATAGGAATTCAAATGAGTTGATCTGATTCCAAGATTTCTCTTCCACCTATAGACCACAAGAAAAGAAGGAGACTTCATTTTTCTAAGAACAGACTAGAATTTGGAAATTCAAAACAGAATTTAGAACTAATTAGGAATTAAAAATAGAATTATTAATGAATTAGAAATTCAAAATAGAATTTGTAACTGGATATTTGAAGGCATAAAATTAATAGAGCTTTGATTTAAGATATAGTTTTAAATCTGAATTCTTATATGTGATAAAGCATACATTAAGTGTGAATTTCAGAAAAAAATTATATTGACAGCATTGTTCCTAGTCTACCTACAAGAGCATAATTCATAACTCCTTTAACCTGAAATTATGGGATTAAACAATTTTTATCTGTTTCCCTTTGAATAGGCCCACGTGGTTTTTTGTCATTTGCCAGAATAGAAACTTGTACATTATAATAATTAATCACAAGGTGTTAATAACTGAGTGTCACCCTCTATGTTGGGAGTTTTATAAATATGGCACATATTGCAAATATGACTCCTCATTACCATTTTGTAAGGTGACCACTAACCATACTTTACTCATAATGGAGCCAAAGTACAGAGAGCTCGTGCATTAGGAATGAATAAGATGAGCTATGAAGCTATAAAAGTAAAAATAAAATTAGAAATTAGAGATGGAATTCCCAAAGTTATGCATTCATTTTCTGAGTTAGAAGTCTCACGTGATATCAGCATAAAATGAATCAGCAGAGCATGGTGTCACATTTATGGATGGTTCTCTTTCAAGCCACACACTTCATTCTTCCTAATTGTTGCACGAGAAACCATTTATAAGAAAAGAATTCTCCCATCATTTGCAGAAGGATGACACACTATAGATTTATCATAGAAAAAAACGAGTCATTTTTAAGTGTAGACAATTGCTTTGGGGCATAGTCAGTGGACTACAAGTTCCAAAGGAAATAGAATGCAAGTCAACTCTCTTTTAAAGGAGAGTGTTGGAGAGAAAGGAGCCATGAAGCCTCAAGTGCAAGTGTTCTCTGGCCAAATCCTGGTCGATAATTCTATATTTAGAGACAGCTGGAGATAGTTGGGTAGCACTCAGTCAAATGTGGCTCTTTAGCAAATAGACTGAATTTCTGCACATCAGTGTCACCATAGCACAGGGTGACAAGTTAATCAAGTGACAGGGGAGAGAGGAGAGAAGCAGCTGTGTCAGCACCAAGGCTGTCAACCCAGTCTTCATGTATCCTTTATGACATGAAAAAACAGAACAACAATGGCTTCATCTCAATCCCTTTCAGGCAATGGTCATCATAGCATCTCTCAGGTGACAAGCTGCATTAGTCAGCTGACATTGTTTATTTGCTACAGTAGTGTTCCATAAATGTCAAACTGTCGGGCCATCCTGAAATAGCATGGCATCAATTGAAACACTGAAATAAATGATCTTGGCTTCTCTATACCAAACCTGACAGGTGAGAAAATACTGACAGGGTTTAACTAAAGAATATTTTCTGTAATGCTTTTTGTCCCTAAAGAACCAACTTACTCACATATGAAAATGAGTATTCATCTATCTCTACCATTTCATCTAAAGAAAAGCCTCTTAAAATGACTCTCCAATAACTGTCAGGCTGGCAGTGCAACCTTGTTTTGACAGACATTGTCAACATATTTGTGAATTCATTCTGTCTTCTCTTTCACCGTCTATTGTAAAATGACTCCATATTCTTTAATTTGAATGCATTTTCCTGATGCATTTAGATGAGATGAAAGGTCTACCATCAAGATTATTTTTGTCACAGCCACACTAATGGATGAATGAAGAGCAAACATTTGCAACAGGATGAATAAAATCAGAAACTAGTTGACATCACAGTCTTGTAAAACAAAGGTAGTTTCATTTAGGTGTGAAAAATCACAACCATCACAGAAAGTAGGTATATGAAAATACAAATGGAGTCAACTCTCTCGAAGGCATGGCAGTGGGACCAGATTTCCATGTCTTCCAGGGAGGAGGGAATGGTTTATTATGTTCTGCAGCAAGTCTTTCTTAGAAGTCTAGGTGTAAAGTTATATCATGGATTTTAATTTGCTATTTACACAGTAATATGACCTTCCCTCCATCTTTTCCATTTTAATCTTCAAACCAAAGGTTCTGGAACTAAAATAGTAGACTGATATTTAGCTTTCTTTATATTTGTAGCAAGCAAACAAAAACAAAATAAATGCACTTGAGGGGAATAAAATTTAAGGTGATGGGAGCTTGAGAGTTTGGCCTAGTGGTAGAGTGCTTGCCTAGCATACAAAAAGACGTGGGTTCGACTCCTCGGTACCACATACATAGAAAAAAGCTGGAAGTGGTGCTAGAAGTGGTAGAGTACTAGCCTTGAGGAAAGCTGTAGGACAGTGCTCAGGCCTTGAGTTCAAGCCCCAGGACTGGCAAAAAAAAATTAAGGTGATAAATTGTGGTTACATCTGGACTGAACTACCACATACTTTTGCATTTCACATCCAAATATAGAATACAATTTGTTACACTGAATTAGGAATTGCTTTTCTACTTCATTTTGCTTTCAAGTAGCCTAGTTAGTTCAGCTTCCATTTCAGAATGATATTTAATTTTGCCAGTTTTAGTTAACTTTTTGAAAGCCACACAATAAAGGACAGAGAAAATTGCCTCACACTTGAAAGAAAACTAACCTTATGGTCAGATTCAGGGTAAAGGCATTAGAAATCAGAAAGCAACTTGTTCTAAACAGAAAGATGCTAAAGCAAATTCCTGCAATTGTTACAGTCAGGCCCCCCTTCTTTTCATAGTAGTGATATAACATTGACATCAAACCAAATAAAATCAAAGTTTCAGAATTAGCTGTGACAATGAACCCTTATTAAATAAAAAAAGAAGAATTTATCAGTAGGTATATGCAATGCATATGTGCTAGAAATTAACTTAGCTAGGAATTAACTTAACTAAGAATGTAAAGGACATTTTTGATGAAAAACTTTAAAACCTTAAAACCTTAAAGCAGAACTGAGGAAATGGAAAAACATCCCGTGCTCCTGGATTGGAAGAATCATCATGGTGAAAATGACAATCTTGCCAAGGGCTATCTACAAATTCAACGCAATAGCCATCAATATCCCAATGTCATTCTTTAAAGAAATAGAAGCGGCAATCCAAAATTTCATATGGAATAATGAAAGACCCCGTATAGCAAAAACACTTCTTAGCAGAAAGAACAGCATAGGAGGAATTTCAATACCAAACTTTAGACTCCATTACAAAGCTATAGTGACCAAAACAGCTTGGTACTGGCACAAGAACAGGACCAGGCCTGAAGTCCAATGGAATAGAACTGAGGACCCAGACATTAACCCACAGACATATGGCCAACTAATCTTTGATAAGGGAGCAAAAAAAAAAATAGAATGGAAGAAAGACAATCTCTTCAACAAATGGTGCTGGCAGAACTGGTTAAACACCTGCAGAAAACTAAAGTTGGATCCTTCTTTGTCACCCTGCACCAGGATTAACTCCAAATGGATCAAAGACCTCGAGGTAAAAGCTGACACACTGAAAACTTTACAAGAAGGAATAGGAGATACACTAGGTCTCCTTGGCACAGGTTGAAACTTTCTTAATAAGGACGCAGAAACACAACAAATCAGAGAAAGTCTGGATAAGTGGGACTGCATTAAACTGTAGAGCTTCTGTATGGCAAAGGACATAGCTAGTAAATTAATTAGGAAGCCTACAGAGTGGGAGAAGATCTTCACTAACCATACAATGGACAAAGGCCTCATATCTAAAATATATCAACAGCTCAAAAAATTGAATCACTCCAAAACTAATCTCCAAAGAAACAACCATCCCATTAAAAGATGGGCCAAAGACTTAAAAGAGAGTCTTCTCTGAAGAAGAAATAAGAATGGTCTACAGACATATGAAGAAATGCTTGACATCTCTGGTCATAAAAGAAATGCAAATTTAAACAACTCTAAGATTCCACCTCACTCCAATTAGAATGGCCAGGATCAAGAAATCTAATAACAACAGATGCTGGAGGGGATGTGGCCAGGAGGGATCACTACTACACTGTTGGTGGGAGTGCAAACTCGTTCAACCACTATGGAAAGCAGTATGGCAGTTCCTCAAAAGACTAAACATAGAGCTCCCCTATGACCCAGCAATTCCACTACTTGGCATTTACCCAACCATCCAGAAACAAGGACATACTAAATCCACTAGCACAGTGATGTTCATTGCAGCACTATTTACCATAGCAAAGATATGGAACCAACCCAGATGTCCCTCAGTTGATGAGTGGATCAACAAGATGTGGTATTTATACACAATGGAATTCTATGCTGCTGTCAGAAAGAACTACATTGCCTGATTTGTAAGGAAATGGAAAGACTTAGAAAAAAATCATATTAAGTGAAGTAAGCCAGACTCAAAGGAACATAGGCTCAATATTCTCCCTTATTTGTCATAATTAGTAGAAACCTTGGGCTCTCCTAGCAGAGATTTGCTAGAACAAAATCTAGATACATAAGGCTATATAGTATGATGCTAAATGTAAGTACCTCCAGGATATAGAAACAAAAGCCATATATATAAGTGATTGTTGTCCTTAATGTACTATGTTATCTCTCATCTCTTTTGCCGTCCCTTGGTTATCTCATATTGTTACAATATTTCACTTTGTTATCTGATATATTTTATATGTGCTTAATTGGTTATTTGCAATTGGATAGGGAAGGAGGGAGATGAAAATGAGCGGGGGGCGGAGGGGCTTAGGAGGAAAGGGAAATGGGGACCATGACATGAGAAAGGGCATCAGTGTTTGTGAATTAATGCACCTTCTCTCTGGTGAATATAATGTAAGCCTTCTGTTAATTACAACAAAAATATATGGAAAAAAGAAGTGCACTGCAAAACTAAAAACAAAACAATACAAAACAAAAGAAGAATTTGTCAGTAGGTATATGTGCTAGAAAGAGAAGCATGTAGAAGCTTAAATATAATGCTTTTTAAATTTTCATTTAAAAAATTACTTTGTAATCTTGTCATGGACTATTTATTATAGACATGTAATGAAATTTTTATATAAAAAATCTTGCCAGGTGCCAGTGGCTCATGCCTGTAATCCTTAGCTACTCAGGTGACTAAGATCTGAGGATCCTGCTTCAAAGCCATTTGAGCAGTGAAGTCTATGAGACTTCAATTAACCACCAGAAACCCGGAAGTGGTGTTGTGGTTTAATATGGAAGAGTGCTAGTCTTGAGTAAAAAAGCTCAGAGACAGAGTTCTAGGACTTGATTCCAAGGCCCATGACTGACAAAACCAAAATTTTAAATTCTCAGCTATTCTTCCAGACAAAAGCTACATCAACTGTAGAAAAGACAACTGAAGCACCAAGGACAGCATGCCCAGCCTTCAGTGTTGCCAGTCCCTATTTGGGACTGTTTTATTATTACTATTATTATTTTGTTTCACTTTTCCACAAACATTTGAGACACAGCAACAGATTATGTTTTTCTAGGCTGCTACGGGGTTTTGTTTTTGTTTTTGTCAGTCATGGAGTTTGAACTCTGGGCCTGTGTGCTGTCCCTGAGCTCTTCAGCTCAAGTGTATTGTACTACCACTTGAGCCACAGCACTGCTTCTGGTTTTCTGGTGGATAATTAGAGATAAAGGTCTCATGGATCACAGTCTCCTAAATAACTAGGATTACAGGTGTGTACTATCAGCCTCTGACTAGGCTGCTAAGTTTTGATTTTAATTAATTAGTTATATTACTAGTTAGTTCATCCATTTATTAATCATCCATTTAGTGATTTTCATACTGTGTATGTATATTTGTATGCATACATGCATATACACACATATATGTACACATATGTGTGCATACACACATATAAATACATAAATATATATACAAATAGAAGATAAATTGGAACATGAGTTGGGAATGGGATCTCAGCACATGATATATGAATTGGTGCAATTTATTAAGAGGTTAAGAAAAATGAAGAGCAGATAGCTTTATATGGTAACCAAATTACAATTTTGGATGAATCATCACGAATGGTTTTTATGTATAACAAATAGAAGAGTTGTTCGTTCAACCACTATGGAAAGCAGTGTGGCAGTGCCTCAAAAGGCTAAACATAGAACTCCCCTATGACCCAGCAATTCCACTCCTTGGCATTTACCCAACCACCAAGAAACAAGGACATACTAAATCCACTAGCACAACAATGTTCATTGCAGCACTATTCACCATAGCAAAGATATGGAACCAACCCAGATGTCCCTCAGTTGATGAGTGGATCAACAAGTTGTGGTATTTGTACACAATGGAATTCTATGCTGCTGTCAGAAAGAATGACATCGACCCATTTGTTAGGAAATGGAAAGACTTAGAAAAAATCATATTAAGTGAAGTAAGCCAGACTCAAAGGAACTCAGGCTCAATGGTTTCCCTCATTCGTCATAATCAGTAGAAACCTTGGGCTCTACTAGCAGAGATCTGCAATAGAGCAAAATCTTGATACATAAGGCCATATACTGTGAAGCTAATTGAAAGGACCTCCAGGATATTAAAACAAAAGCCATATAATGAATGATTGTTGTCCTTAATGTACTATGTTGTCTCTCATCTCCTTTGCTGTCCCTTGGTTATCTCATATTGTTATAGTATCTCACTTTGTTATCTGATATATTGAATTTATTTGTATTTGGATATTTGAAATTTGATAGGGAAGGGGGGAAAACCAAGATGGGTCGGGGGTGTGGGGGGGGAGGGAAATGGGTACCAAGACATGTGAAAGGGTATCAATGTATGTGAATTAATGCACCTTCTATCTGGCAAATATCATGCAACCCTTTTACTAATTACAATAAAAAAATTAAAATATGAAAAAAAACAACAAAAGAAAAACAAATAGAAGAGTTGTTTTCTGGGGGAAAATCCCATAATTATGATAATTTTCTATCTATGCTAGCCTTGTAGAATCATGCATTATCTTTGAGGTCATCTTTGCCTACTAGTGGCAAGTGATTTACTTGGTACCAAATGCAGTTGCTCATGTACAATGATGCCATATCAAGGAATTTTGGGTCTGAAAGGAACAGCTTATATAAGTTTGAATGCCAGAGGCTTGTGTCAATAGATAGGGTTAGGGTTTGGTTTCTAAAATCTAAGCAGTTAGGTAATGAGTAGAATGAGGTTTGGTGAAATATTCCATTTGCAAGCATCTGATGTCATTATCTCAGCCTAGATTGGCGTGGTCTATTTCCCTTTGAATCCACCTTAACTTGGAACCTTTAGAATGTGGGCTGCTTCTTCCTTTTCTCCATCTAGAGTCATCCTTAGCTCTAAGATTATAGAAGCTCCAAGTCTTATACTCACTGCTCTCCAGGGATGTGTATTGGTCAGTCATCAACTCCCTCATCCACTGAATCAATCAGATACAAAGAGAAAACATTTGAAAATTTTATATGAATAATCCCTCCAAATGCTTATAAGCATTGGATTCTGATTATCAATATAAGTTAAAAGGAAAATCTCTTAAGGTTAATTTAGCAGAACATGAAGAGTGAAGGAAGAGAGAAGAGTGCTAACACTTATTTAGAAGATCTTTTCACATTTTCTTTTTCTTGTTATTTAGTTTTTTTGTTTTTGTTTTTCTGACTGATCCCAATGGAAAAAGGAATTTTACTATATAGAAAATTGATAGATTGTCCAATTGCTGTAATACTAATCTGTTTGAGTTTTATTTTTAAATATCTGTTTTATTACATTAAATTGTTTAAGTAGTGCTGGTTTTTGATTTCAGGATATCGGATTGAATAAATGAAATACTTATTTTATGTACTGTGTTCATGGCTGTTACTGAGACATGAACTGAATCTGATGTTCTCAACCAACAATCTTCAGTCAAAGGCTGTCTTACCATGATACCTGTATGAAGCATTACATAGTGCACTGTTTGAGTGACATCAGCGGCATGAATCAGATTGTGATATGGATTTCTGTACTTGCTATAACCAACTTCTAAAGCTTCTGCAAAGGAAATTAGGCAGGAAACAGGAATCTGTGGAAAGTAAAGAATTGTGGTTATATTTTGGCCAAAAACAAAGCAGCATAGATGTGAGCACAGTGTTTGAGGATAAGACCCATTGATAAATCCAATGTGGGCAGTAGTTTGGTTTTCTTGTAAGTTGAATCTTGACTGTTCTAAAAATTCCCATCATGTAGATCACTAATCTGTTAGTTTTCAATACTGTGAAAGATTGAAACCTCAAGTGTTTAATCCATATGGAATAACAGCCTTCCCATATCATATAGTTTACCATTTGTTATATCTTCCAGAGGCTATTTTATTTGTTTGTACTGCGAACTGAACTCTCAAACTCTCATGAACCTTCTATCCTTTGAGCTATACTCCTAGTTCAAGGCTAGATCTTAAAAAGTAAAAAAATTGAGTTAAAATTAAATAGAAAATCTATAGTTTTACTGTATGTAGTATAAAGACTAAAGTAACTTTCAGGGTTGGGAATTTGGCCTACTGGTAGAGTGCTTGCCTAGCATGCACAAAGACCCGGTTTGATTCCTCGGTATCACATACATAGAAAAAAAGGCAGAAGTGGTGCTGAGGCTCAAGTAGTAGAGCTCTGGCCTTGAGAAAGCTCAAGGATAATGCTCAGGCCCAGAGCTCAAGCCCAGGACTGGCAAAAACAAAAATAAAAAACAAACAAAAGAGATAACTTTCAGTACTTTGTGGTTATAAATAAGCCCTGTTGCAGATTGCTCAAAAGTATAGATCAAATCTATTCATTAGATATGTCCAAAGGAAGTGATTTATAATCTCAATCATTTCAGTTTAGGAAAAACTGTGTGTAAGCCACCTTAGGTAGCACATATGTCTAAGCCTACCACTTGAAGACTGAGGTAGGAGGATAGAGAATTCAATGACTTAAACCAAGCTAGCCTGAATTCTCATACATAGTGAGGAGATGGGGGAAGGGAGGCAAGGAGGAAGGGAGGGAGGAGGAGAGGGAGAGAAAACAAAAAGGAAAGAAGGAAGGGAGGGAGGGAAGGAGGGAGAGAGGGAGGGAGGGAGGGAGGGAAGGAAGGAAAGAATAAAGAGAAAGATAAAATGACCAAAGGAAAGGAGGGAAGGAGGGAGGGAGAGAGGAAAGCAGGCAAGCTACCAATAAAATTTATTCAGTGTTTTAAGAACACTGAAGAGCCATCATTCTTCTGGACATAGCTTCCTGTCTCTTGATGAGTGTTGTACATACAGGTGAGGGAATGTCAGCATTTTATATGGATTTGAACTCTCCTGGTCTAATATTTTCCAAATGCATACGTAGATAGTCAGTGAGTTGTAGAGAATGGTTCTACTCACTTTCCTAATGTGTGACTGCTAACTAGAAACAATCTAAAATAATACATTTTAATAGTATTTTACATGTGTTCCATGTCTCTGACCTTGAAGCGGTTGATAAGATCGTATCTGGTAAAAAGTTCATAAATCATGAACTTCAAACTATGTTCTCCACTTGCTTCATTTAGGGCAAATACATCAAAAGACCATTTATCAACATCCTATAAAGAAGAAAAAAGAATAAATATTTTAGGTATAGCATTATAGAGTTTTGTTTTTTGTGGGGGAAATTATTTGAAGGGTTAGGCCTTGTGCATCCAGTACGTGGTCTTTCAGTTCAGTATAGGAGGCCACATTTTACCAGAACCCACTATGAGCAGGCCACATGTATTACACTATAATGCTTGAATAAACGGATGCAATAAACATGATCACACTATAATGTGTTCTTTATCTTTATTATCTTTAAGTTCCTGCCATAAGCCAGCTTCTCAGAATGGTTCACATTTTAAGGTGCATGACATCAGTGTGAATATAGAGGAAAGATAGCTCCCTAATTTCTTTCACCTACTGAAATGCTGCATTGTTTGAAATAGTTTCAAAGTCACGAAGTTGGTTTAAGGATTTTCTGTCACCTGTCTTCCTGATCACTTATTCTGGTCTAGGCTGCTTCATTTAAATGTTTCCCAAGGAACAGATGGTGAGAAAAAGAAGCTGATCATTGCCCTTTCCTGCAATTCCCTGCCGAAGCAGGAAGACCTGTAGAAAGTCGGGTACAGTAACAGTGGCAGGCAGGGCAGTACGCAAAGAAATCCAGCCACCATAGGTAAATATTCCAACCTCTTCAATTAAATCACAGTTTTGCTTTACAAATCGAAAGAACTGCATTAGATGCTAAGATTAAGTATTGCATTATGTCAGGCATCCAAGGATGGCCCGAGTTCTTAGCAAAGGAGTTCTAAGTTTACACAGCAGATTTAGCACTGAAGAATAAACATTTTGCATTTAAATAGTGAGTGTTCAGAATTTCATTGTTTTAGTATTTTTGACCTTCTGAAAGTTAATGCTAGGTACTATAACATGATTAGCCTGATGAATCTGATCAATTAGTATTCTAAAAATTGCTTTAAAATTGCTTCTTTTGAAAGACATAGTGATCCGTCTCAAAGGGTGTCTTTAACCACTTGAAGTCAGTAGGCACTGAAGTATTTCTTGCTGTACGGGTACGCCATTCTTAAATCTCCACATTAGTCTTTAGCTTGGTGCTGAAACACTTGCTTTATCCATTTTTAAATGGAAAATCTTTTCTGAACATGCTGTTAGGACAGTTTTTACCATTAGTAAAGCTCAGAGGAGGCCAGCCAATCTTTTATCACATTCCAAAGCTAACATGGAAAAGTTAGTTCAGAACTTCAAGAGTGCTATTTACAATTCCAGCTCTGGGGTTCCAACCGAGTAAGGGGTCAGCTCTCTGTTTCTGGGGGAGTTTTATAAACAAGGATGATTTACATTTGAAAATGACTGCAGATGCTATCAGATTAAGAACAAACAAGACAATGTTTCTCAGAGAATACATTATTTAATTAAAATATTCCTTCCTCAGAGGAATTTCCTCTTTTTCAACCTTATGTTCATATGTTTTAAACTAAACTACATTTTAGAAAAACTTGTTCTTTTCCAACAAAATATTTTAAGCAGACTTTTTTAAAATGCATAAAACAAGAAATACATAGCAATTGAACACAGTTGAGAAAAACAAGATATACATTGCCACAAAAAAGAGGACGAATTAATATGCTCTTATGTGACACTTCTGTGACAGTTTATTTGTTGTAGTTTTAAAAATATATTTAAAGCATCCAATAAAATTTATTGACCTTTTTAAGTTAGTAAGATTTACATCTAATATGTAACATATAAGCAAAGTAAATGAAGAGGGTTCTCAAAACAAAACTAAAATATAAAAATAAGCAATATAAATCTGACATAGTTAAAGTGTATAATAAATCAGAATAAAGCAATCCAATTGCTTTGTTGGATGCTTTGAAGTTGTTTTAGAAGGCAAAGTTGAGTTCCCATAACCAAATTGAGAAAGAGCAAAAAAGGCTAAGCTGAGAGAATCTAATAACATTTAGGATAATATGTTCATGAATGTCACACACACATGTACAATGAGAGAAAAGAGCCCGCGAGCTCCTCATTTCACCTTCAACTCTCATTGCTTTTAACATATATGACACTGTATTGTACCTCAGAATAGGGTGACCTGAGGAAAAAGCAAAGAGTTAGATCAACTTACTTTTCATTTTGTTTCTTAATTTTACTCATACATTGCATTTTCTCAGACCTAAGATTCTAAATTATTTTCTTCTATAAAATTTTTATTTCAACATAGACTAAAACACCTTTTATAATGAATTTAATTCTGTCATAATACATAAAACAAATGTGCACATCCTGACAAGTAACAGTGTCATCTTAAAATGGAATTAAAAATTAACTTAAATAAAACTTGATGATATCATACATATACATGAATCCTCACATATCTTGTGGTTTAGGATGCACTCTATTTTGTAAATGGTTAAAATAATTTTAAAGTTCCAATATGTAGTCTATGACAAAGACTTATTTCCTTCCAGGCATATTAAGACTCCTAGCCTCCATACTGAGGCTAAGATGGTTTTTTAATGACTATTTCATAAATGAAAAGGTGAATGAAATAAATAAAAGTATTTTACCTTCAATGTTACAATGACAGCAGCTGGATATGCCAAGCCAACAACATGGTAGCTTTTTCTGTACATCCTAGGAAAGATGAATATGTATATATAAACCTCATTTGTTCAATGTTATTTTTAGAAATAACGGAAAAGATTATTCTTGACTTGTTCATCTTGAATTGCTAGCTACAGATTTCCTTTGTGGTGACAATAATTATAGCCACCTTTTGTCTGTCTATAGTGTCTGTCGTGTACTCACAAACATGCTTTAAAGTGATTTTAGTTTCCATGTAAGTATACTTTCCCTTAGATTTTGTTTAATTGAAAGATGGGGAGTACGTTGTATATTTAAAAAACACTTTCTTGTAGTCTATTGTATAGATGACAGCAGTGTTTTCTTGTTTGTTGTCCATTTATAAGCCAAAATAGAGTTTGGAAACGGAATATCATGACCATGTTCCCTTCATAGATTGTTCTTTTCCCCTCTTCTTTCTTTTTTCTCTTTTTCTTTCTTTCCTTCTCCCTTCCTCCCTTTCTTGCTTCTTTCCTTCCTTTCTTTGTTTTTCTTCTTCCTTCCCTCCCTCTCTCCCTTCCCCCTTTCTTCCTTCCTTCCTTCTTTCCTTTTTCTTTTCTTCTTTCATTCCTTCCCTTCCTTCCTTTTTCTCTTTCATTTTCTCTCTCTTTTCCTTTCTTTGCTTTTGTCATTATCATTTCTTCCAATTTTCCTTCTGTTGTTAAGGGAAGATTATATTGATAAAATTCTTGTTTCCTCAATTTGTCATTCAAAGTTAGTTAATAAAGACTAGTTAGAAACAAAAAATGTTCTCATTTCTATAATAACAAAGATACTTTCATTAATCAGTAATTTTACTCTTTACTTTCTCCTGGGCAACCAAACTCACATAAACCAAATATAAGAACCCCTCCACACATTACTCACGCATAGATAGCTTGTGTTTGATAAAATGTAAGATTCATGATTCCTTCACAAATTTTGGGAAGAAATAATTTATTTATTATTTATGTCTTTTAAATTTTTAGTGTTTTGAAAGTTTTATTAGAACACAACAATTACTTTGTTTACATGAAGTCTTTTTAACAGCAAAGTTGAATACCTCTAATATTCACCAAAAGTTCTAAAATACTTATTTTTAATAATTTATAGGTGATATTGGCTGGCTTTTGTTATAGGTTACTTTTTTTGTAGTGCTGGAAGTGGGATCCAGGACTTTGCAAGTATTAATGTATATACATATTAATTTGTATTCATAGACTTCCTCACCATCAAACAAAATTATATGGACAACATAATAATAACAACATAATTTGTTTATCTACGGGCATGAAAACAATTGATATATGAAAATTCTCTGCATCTAAACTCAGTGGAAAATGATATCTTATCTGAATCAATATACCATCTATTAAAAGCATAGAAGAAATATACCATCTATTAAAAGCATAGAAGAAATATACCATCTATTAAAAGTATAAGAAATATTAGTTTCTATGAATATGTCATTTATGTTTTAAAAATATAATAGGAATCATGCGGTTTGTCATGTTTACTTGTAAATCCTAACTTCCTGAAAGCTCAGAGTTAAAATATTGTTTGTAATTGTATGTCTTCAGCATGCTTTCTTGCTAGAATGTCTCTTCTATTTGTTATCTTTAATTTTTAATTTTATTTTAAATGCCTATAATCATTTCTGGATATAGTTGAAGAGGTGAAACAAAATTACTGTATTAGATTTTGGACTACTTTACCAATAAAAATGCTTCTATTTATAAGTTGAGAAAATACTTCTAATATTACAGAACAAGAAAAGTACTCATCACACTACAAAAGATCTAGAAAGTAACTAATGTCAATCTGGCTACTTAGCTATGTGCATTTTTTAAAAAATAAGAACAGTCTTCACCTGTTTTTCTAGTTATTATTAGTATAAAAAATGAAGGTATAATGAGAGAAAAACAGCTACAAGCAACGAGAAGTTTGATACAAGAACCAATCAGCACTAAGAGAATTCAAAATACAAACTAAGCCAGTTTGATTCATAGCACAAAATAGAGCACATGCTTTGAATCACAGGCTAGTCACTCAGCAGCTAATTTGTTTCAATCATTTGTAAACTGAGAATTAGAGATTTTTATGAAGAATAATGAACTTAAATGCCTGGCATGATATGATAAATGCTCACTATAAGAAAGTATTACTAATATTACTTAACCATTCTTATTACCCATTGGTCCCATTGGTTCCAACTCAATTATTCAGAACCACTGGGGCTCTTCAAGCAAGCGAGTTTCTTTCAGGACTAGGTTGGAAAAGCTGATGTCATTATTCTTTCTCAGGGGTATTGTAAAAAAAAAAAAAAGGACTGAGGATTACCTTTGTGAAAAGAATGAGAAGTTCTCCCAGTTATAGTCAGGAATAGAATTCTACAGTGGGAAATTAGAAAACTAGATAAAAATTAAGGTGACTTTTCCAGAAAATCAATTAAGCATAAAAGAAACTAATACAACTGTTTGACATTTTTCCAAGTAAATGAGCTATCACAAAGTGGAAAAAGAGCAATGAATTTCTGGGATCCTACAGGTGGAAAAACTGGTAGATTATTTTTGAAAGTTTTTGCTGTAATTCAAGAACATAATTCAAAACCTTATAAAAGCAAAGCAAAACACTATCCTATTCTGGTCACTGTTAGAAAACTTTCTAGACTGTAAAGAGTAAAGGGAAAAACCTCATTGTTTACATGTGCTTATGTCAAAGGTGAACCTTGGAAAGCCTAAGGTGAGAAAGCAAGAAGACTTCAAAAAGACTTCTAATTTTTAGGACTGAAGATAAATATATTTGAAAAATCAAGACAAACAAGCTAATGGGGATTCAACAGTGATAAAGTATTTCATTTCTAAAAGTTCTAGGCATATTATTTTTAGGACTGCCTAAAACTCTTATTACTTCATGTACATTTTGTTATTTCTATGAGATGATTAAATAAAATTTGATTTAGGTAGCACAAAAATTGAAATTTTGTCTACCAATATTATTTTCATGGATTCTTCATGACTATTTTTCTTAGTATATCATTTGAGATTATTTTAAAATTACCTTGAGTAGTCATAAAAAGGAGTTTCCATTTAACAAAGCAGTTTATGAATACAATATATCTTCTCAATGGAAATGCAGATTATTTTGATTTTCACGCACAATTTATATTTTATTCAGTTTGGGAAGTTCTACAATTTAGTCTTAAATGAAGAAGATAAATAAATATTGCTGCAAAAAAATCAAATATGGGGCTGGGATGTAGCTCAGTGGCAAAGCGCTTGCCTAGGAAGTGCAACGTCCTGGGTTCGATCCCCAGTGCCAAAAAAGAAAAGACAAAAAAAAAATCAAATATGTTCATTCATTTGTGATTCTCTTACTGACTTCCTGAAGTAATATTTAGATATTTTAAAAACAGTAACTGCCACATACATGGCTAAGTTGATTTGACTTAATTTTTTTTTACTGGCTTGGGACTGTCCTTGGACAATTTTTGCTCAAGGCTAGTACTCTGTCACTTAAGTCACTGCACCATTTCTAGCTTTTTCTGAGTATGTAGTACTAAAGGAATTGAACCCAGAGTTTCATGGATGTTAAATGAGCATTCTACCACTAGGCTGCACTCCCGGCCCTGATTTGATTTTTTTTTAAAACTTTTTATATCTTAGATGTGCTTTGTCTGAGCTCTGATTTTTTTGCCTCAGATTTATGACAAAACCTTGTAGAAGTAGAATAGGATTATGAAAATCAGACCATTTACTTTTAAGGTTCTCTTACATAAGGCCATTACATATGGTTAGGAAATCTGCAAAACAACTTGAATAATCATTCCAGGGCTGTATTTTAGGTGATTTATCCATGACACAAGTTCTTAGTCTTCGTATATTGTGGTTACATCTTTTAATTGCACAGTATTCTTGTAATACACTCCTATTCACAATTTAGAAACCCAAGTATCCTTCCCTCCTTGTTTTTTTGTTGGAGGTCATGTGTAGTAGGTACAAAACTTTATCCCTTCCACGTTTTCCTCCTTTTCTAAAATTCTGAAGTATTTTAGAGAAATCTTTTTGATATATAATTCGATGTAATTATGTTTTAGTCTAAAGGACTTCTGATATTTAGTTCTCAATTTGATTAGACTTGTTTGTTTTGGGTCTTTATTTTCTACATTTAGTACTGAACATTTATTTCCTAGAAAGAAAAGTTAAAAGTTAAAGGAAGGTACATTTGGGTCATAGAAGTATGTGTTTTGCATTGGGAACTGGTGATTTGAATTGTGTGGGCAGGAGAGGGTTATACTCTTATTTCATTGACAGAAATGCCAAGTGAAAACCATAAAAAGCAACTAAAGCCAAAATCCAAACTATATAAAATCCTCAAAAATGGAAACAACAAAATTACCTTTTTTCTTATGACATAAAGATAAAAGAAAGAAGAGCAAAAACTGCCTACTGACTGAAAAGCAGATTGTCAACTCATTGTAGAATTTATTTTGTAGTACATTAATTACACTTGATCGAAGCAAGGTTAGTTCTATCATATCTAAATGTGTTAGAAGTATTTTTATAACAAAAGCCTTTAGTTTTAGTCAATCTAATATGAAAAAAAAACATTTGGGACAAAGTTGTTTTTTTTCTCAAGTAATCAAGTTTATCATGAGCTCCTACACCTTTTCTTTCTACTTATAATCAAGATAACCTTTTTCTTAGTGGGTAAATTATAGTGCTCTCATAGTTTTTACTCAGTGGACATATTTGTGACCTTTCAGATTTTGTTGTATTGAGATACAAACAAGTTTGTTTACCTTTCCACAAAAATGCCAGCTTGAACTGCATGAACAATGCTTCGGAATTTTGGCTTTTCCTCAGGTTTTTTTTTCGTCATCCCCATTTTCCGTGTAAAGGTGGAAGCCAACCAGTCCCGGACTTCCGAGGGGACAGAGTCAGTCTGAATATCACTGAGCTCATCTTCAGTATCCAGCAGCCTTCTGCAAATACATGCACAGCTTGAACATCGGGAAGAATACAGAAATCAGGCATTGCAACGAGATTTTTTAAATAGTACATTTACCAGGAACACTATTTCAAAATACTGTGTTACCATCTTAGGCAGCTCTCAGTTGCTCTGATTTACTTCTGAAGGCAATAACCAAGCAATAAACTAGAGTAGTTGTGGCTTCTACATACTGACGTGCAATGATACAAATCAAGATATACTGCTTATTAATACCACTATGAGTGCCAGGAGTTTGGCATAGTGGTAGAATGTGTGCCTTGGATTCAGGAAGACCCAGGTTCAAGTTTTCCATACCATATACAAAGAAAAACAAGAAGTAATGCTGTGGCTCAAGTGGTACAGCTCTAGCTTTGAGAAAGCCCACGGACAGCGCTCAGGCCCTGAGTTCAAGCCCCCAGAACTGGCTAAAAAACAAAATATCATTATGATACCACTCAAATAATGACTAAGGAATGATTGAGGAGATATTTCACAACTACATTTATGCCATTAAAGGAAGTAACAACGACAAAAATGAAAGAGCTGATGGCACAATTATATTTGATCATCTCTGTATAGGTTATTTGAATAAGATTTTATTGATTCTGAGAGTAATTTGCAGATGCTATTTCATCGACTAAACTTATCTACATTTTGGGAAAATAGTAACCTAAATTCTGTGAACAGTTTCTCTAGTATCAACACCACAGATTTTTTTATTTTGTATTTTTTATTCATTTATTGATTACTATATAGCAAAGGTTCCTGCAACATAAGTAAGATAAAGAATACATTTCATTTTTGTTTTGCCAGTCATGGGGTTTGAATTTACAGCCTGAGCACTGTCCTTGGATACTTTTTGTTCAAGGCTAGGGCTCTGACACTTAAGCCACAGCATCACTTCCAGCTTTTTTCTGTATATGTGGTATACAGCAATCAAACCCAGGGCTTTGTGCATGCAAGCCACGCACTCTACCACCAGGCCACATTCCTGGCCTATATTTCTTTTTGAACAATGTCCCTCCTCTCACTCTCCCAATTTTTCCTCCTGTCCCCTCCACAGTTGTATAATTTATTTACAATGTAGTATCTAGTGAGTACCTCTGCTGCATTTGTTCCCCCATGGTCCCACTATTTCTGTATCCCAGGACCAGCAGAAATAAGTGAATGAATTTATGTATGAATGCACGAATAAGAGAAGAAAATAGAAACAATGCAAACAATAAAAATTCAGAATATTATAAGAGAATATTTTGCAAACCTTTATGCCAATGAATTGGAGAAGCGAGGAGTAATGGAAACATTCCTAACATCAATTTACCTAAACTGAATAAAAAAGATCTGAACCAATTTAATAGAGGTATAGCATAAAATGAAAAGGCAATCAAATTCCAACCACCTAACAAAAGCCAAGGATTGGAAGGATTTACAATTGAATTATGTAAGGATTTCAAAGGAGAACTCACACTACTACTCCTTAAACTCTTCAATGAAATTGAAAGGGAAATAGCACTTCCAAATTTATTTGATGAAGCCAGTGTAACACTCATCCTAAAATCAGACAGGGACTCACTGAAGAAAGAGAACTACAGAACCATCTTTTTGATGAACATTGGTGCAAAACTGATCAATAAAATTCTGGCCAAATGGCTTCATCCATCAACAAAAACAAACCAAAAAACAAAAATACAAAACATAGGGCTGGGAGCATAGCCTAGTGATAGAGTGCTTGCTTAGTATACACAAAACCCTGGGTTCGATCCCTCAGTACTACATACTCAAAAAATGCCAGAAGTGGCGATGTGGCTCAAGTGGCAGAGCACTGCCTTGGGCAAAAAATCCAAGGCCCAAGCTCTGAGTTCAAGCCCAAGGAATAGTTAAAAAAATCATGCACTAGGATTCATTTCAGGGATGCAAATTTAATTCAATATATATGTCTTCAATAAATGTAATCCAATTCATCAACAGAATCAAAGACAAGAACTACATGATTATCTCAACAGAGGTTAAGAAAAAGTTGACATGATTCAAAACTCCTTTGTGATAAAAGCTCTGGAGAAGCTAGGAATCTATAAAACTTTGCTCAATGTACTAAAGAAGAAAACTATCCCTCATTGCAGATGGCATGATCCTGTATTTAAAGAACCCCACAGATTCTGCCCACAAAGTTATTTGAGCTCATCTGAAGCTTTGGCAAAATAGCAGGATATAAAATCAAAAATTGGTAGCAAAAACAATGAGAAACAATTGAGACTGAAATCAGGAAAGCAACTCCATTTGTAATAGCCTCAAAAAAGTTTAGGAATTAACCAAAGATGTGAAGGACTTCACCTGTGAAAACTTTAAAAATATGGAAAAATAAATTAAAGCATACGTAAGGAAATGGGGGGAAAAAAAAAACTTGCCTTCTACTGGATTGTAAGAGTCCATATCATGAAGGTGGCGATGTTGCTCAGTGCATTTTGCAAATTCACTGCGATACTCCTAAAAATTCCAACAGCATTCTTCAATTAAAAAAAACAAAACAAAAAACATGGGCTGGGAGGTTGGCCTAGTGGTAGAGTGTTTGCCTAGCATGCACAAAGACCCGGGTTCAATTCCTTGGTACCACATACATAGAAAAAAACAGAAATGATGCTATGGCTCAAGTGACAGAGTGCTAGCTTTTGAGGGAAAAGCCCAAGGACAGTGCTCAGGCCCCTGAATTCAGGCCCCAGAACTGGCAAAGAAAGAAAGAAAGAAAGAAAGAAAGAAAGAAAGAAAGAAAGAAAGAAAGAAAGAAAGAAAGAAAGAAAGAAAGAAAGAAAGAAAGAAACAAACAAACAAAGAAAGCAGTCAAAAAATTCATTTGAAATAGCAAAAGACCCCAAATGACAAAAATAATCCTTAGCAGGATAAACAGTGTTGGAAGAATATTATTACCAAACTTAAAACGTTATTACAAAACCATAGTACTAAAAGCTAGGGACTGGCACAAAAATAGGCCTGAGAACATATGGATAAGAATAGAAGACCCAGAAATGAACTGATAGTCCATTAGCCAGCTAATATTTGATAAGAGAGCCAAAATGCAGATTGGAAGAAAGACAGCTTCTTTAACAAATGTTTCTGGCAAAATTGGCTAGCCACATGCGAACAACTGAACCGACATCCTTATATATCATCCTACACCAGAATCAATTACAAATGGATCAAAGACTTCAATGTAAGTTCAGGTATCAAGAAAATACTAAAGGCCAGCTTAGGGAAAATATTAGAATTCCTAGACAGAGTTGAAACTTCCTAAGTAAAGATCCAGAATCACTATAAATCAAAGACTGGATAAGTGAGATTGCCTCAAACAGAAGAGTTTGTACATGGCAAAGGATATTGCTAACAAGGTAAATGGAAAGCCCACAGAATGGGAGAAGAGTTTCACTAGCTATGCAGTGAAGACCTCATATTTAATACTTAGGGCTCAAAAAATAAATCCCCAAAAATAAACCCTCAAAGAAACAACAGCCTAATTAATAGATGGGCTAAAGATTTAAAGAGAGACCTCTCACAAGAAGATGTAAAGATGGCCATGAAGAACTGTTCAACATGTCCGGCCATAAATGAAATGTAAATCAAAGCAACATTGAGATTCCAGCTCACCCTAGTTAGAATGGCATTATCAAGAAACCAACAGGCTGGGAATTTGGCCTAGTGGCAGAGTGCTTGCTTAGCATGCATGAAGACTAGGGTTCAATTCCTCAGTACCACATACATACAAAAAAGTATTGCATCTGGGTTTTACTAGATGAGCCCAAAAGTGGTGATGTGGCTCAAGTGGTAGAGCTCTCACCTTGAGAAAGCCCAAGGACAGTGCTCAGACCCTCAGGACTGTTTTGTTTAAAAAACAAAAAAAGAAAACCAACAACAGCAATAGTAGTGCTATAGCTAAAGAGAACTCTGCTAAAATTTTGGTGGGAGTGTAAACTTATTAACTTTTTCTGAAGATAATTGATCGTTGTACTAATATTCTTACATAAAAAGCTCACAAATACCTTCCTTTCTCTGGAAGGGGTCCTCTGATCCTTATTTTTCTATCTTTTTACATTTTCAGTTGAAATTATTTTTTTCAGCAAGGTAACTTCATTTTAAGGCTTTGACTTTATTTCTTTTTTTCATCTATTTTTATTGTAATTAATAGAAGGCTTACATTATATTCACCAGATAGAATGTACATTACTTCACAAACATTCATACCCTTTCTCATGTCTTGGTCCCATTTCCCTCTCCCCACCCCCACCCCTCATCTTGTTTCCCCCCTTCCCTATCCTATTTTAAATAACCAAATAAACATATACCCAATATATCAGATAACAAGGTGAAATACTGTAACAATATGAGATAACCAAGGGACAGCAAAAGAGATGAGAGATAACATAGTGCATTAAGAACAACAATCACTCATTAGATGGCTTTTGTTTCTATGTCCTAGAGGTCCTTTCATTTAGCGTCATACTGTATGGCCTCCCATAGCTAGGTTTTGCCCTACTGTAAATCTCTTCTAGGAGAGCCCAAGGTTTCTACTGAGTATGTCAAATGAGGGAAACCATTGAGCCTATGTTCCTTTGACTCTGGCTTACTTGAAATTATTTTTATATGGATACTGTGTCAGCTCTTCATCTATTTATCTTTTTTCATATGGCATTGATCATATATGTATGGAGGGCATTTTGTTGCTAAACAAAAGGCTGAAAGGACTGGGGGAATGTCCACAGCAGACAAGAAAGGAATTTAAATGTGAGTCAGGATATAAGGATCTAAGAACTGTTTTCAATTTCCCTTCCTGTCAGCTGGCAAAAAAAAAAAAAAAGGGCAACACCAGATCTGCTTCTCAATGATTCTTCTGTGCAGCATAGTTGCAGCCTGCTCTGGGCGTATCTTCCTCTGTCTATGCATCTGTGTCTGCTGCTGCAGTCTCTGCAATGAGAGGTATCTATTGCCAGCGAATAGATCATGATCATTGTATTCTGAGGCAAGGAGTTTCCGCTTTTTCTTATGAGAATTAGTGTCAGGTTCTAGAGAATTGTCTACTCTGTTCTCCCTACCTAACAACAACTATAAAAATATTCATCAGTATTTTAAATTGAAATGTTTTATATATGTTTTTATTTATGTTTATATAATATTTTACTTAAGAAAAATTGTAATTGCATATACTTTTTGTACCATTAGCCAAAGTACTCAGCATTTCTTTCTTTTTTAATTGTATTTTGTTGTCAGATAATGTATAGAGGGGTTATAGTTATACTCATCAGGTAATGGGTGCATTACTTCTTGAACCTTGATACCCCTTTTCATGTTTTTGTCTCCCTTTCTCTCCCCTCAGGCCCTCCCCATCATCTTTGCATTTCTGTCAAATACTATTTTATATTCATATACTAATGCAACAGATTTTTACAAAAATTCCTAAGAAATGCACTTATAAATTTAGCAGATGAATTACAATAAAGATTCCTGTTTGGAAAAAAAAAAGTTGAAAGAGAGATGTATAATACCCACATATTAGCAAAGTTTAAAACTCAATCTACTTAATGGCATATATTTCTCTGGCCTCTTCCTTTTCCCTTTATATTTTGTTTTTCTCTCCCAGTTTCCACCTTGTTCTTGTTTACCTTCCTCCTCCAAGGGCTCCTCAAGTGCTATTTGAGCAGGCTGAACAAGAAATACATGAAAACTACAATGTAAACCTGGTTTCTCTATAAACAAGAAATTATCATAAGCAATTCTCCCACATTTGTTAAAAAAAACCCTGGATACTGACAGATCATGTCAATAAAGTACACACTTGATGTGTCCATCATTTCATTTATCAAACTTAAATTTGTGTAAGTGGATTTATAAAAATGATTTCTCAAATAATAGTGTGTTTCTCTTTTCTCCTCCTGTTAAGCAGAGTAGGTTTTCTACACCGTGAGTGCTCTGAAGTCCTTAGGGTGTAAGAAATTCATAATATGAGCATAGATATTGGTGCACTTTCCTTAGGAATTCTTTTTTAAGCTTTTTTAAATCGTAGTTAATAGAGGGTTTACCGTTATATTCGTCAGAGAGAAGGAGCATTACTTCACACACATTGATACCCCTTCTCATGTTTTTGTCCCCATTTCCCTCCCCCACTTAATGTACTGTGCATACAAAGTGTATAAGCAAAATTCAACACTGTTGACCTCTGAAATGCTTTCACTATTTGATCTTGCTTTTATTTTTAGTTTCACTAGAAAAAAGGCAGTAAAGGGCAGTTACATGTGGGTTGCGTGTTTAGGGGTGACAAGCAAGCTGTGAAAACTGACCCTGCATCTGATTAGTGATCAACTGATTCTTAGAAGCTATTTATATTCCAGATTTTTTTTCTTGCAGTCAGATGCCACATCTCCCAAAGGACTTATATTTTGAAGGAGAAAGTTTTCATGGAAAGGGAAATAAAGGAAGCCACAGAAGGAGAGGTCATGGGATTTTGACTCTAAAGTTATATGTCAGTGAAAATATTTCTGACCACAGCCTACTCTTGGAAAATAGTTATATCCAAGTAACCATACAGATATTTTCAATGCAATTGGTGCCACTGTCACACTTATTATTATTTCGCATACTATTATAGTTCAAGTGTAGGAAGTGATTAAGAGGAGCTGGCTTCTCATGTCTGAAATTGCCTTTCATCAGGGTACCATTCATAACAAGGCAGGTTTCATCAAGCAACTTATGCCATCAGTTCTGCCTCTGATGTTTGATGGCCCCAGGAGAGGATTACATTTATTTCAATTAGGACATAATTAAAACTTTTAGAGCATTTATTAGGTGATAAACACCTTCTTTCTCCTTCTACCTTTTAATAAATTTCATAAAGGATTGACACATTGGTTTAAAGTGAGAATGCTCAACTTGTTATATGACAGGGTTGGGACAAGTGGCTGTGGCTGTCCTGCTCTTACTCTTGCCTGGTCCTTTCTTATAAGTGTCACACAGAAGCAGGTACACACCAGGCACCATTATGTCTAGCCTTTGAATGTAGCTGCATCTGGTTAACTCTTTGCGATGGAGGGCTGTAAACATTAACAGTGTCCTGGTCTCTGAAAGGAAAGACCAAAGAAGAAATCTAAGGCTTGGCACCCTGGCTTGGAGAACTTTGGGTAGAGAATTCTAGGATCTCAGTGCCCAAATATGACAAAGGAATACTTTGAATAGGGCAGGAAATTCTGGGGCCTAACACTCACTGGAGAGATACACACCAAAAGAATGCTGTTGATGGGATTCTCAGTGAAACTTGATATTCAGGAAAATGACTCCACTGGCTCAGAGCTAAGGGTACTACTAAATTCTATGTTTGTTGTAACCAAGCCTTTTCAGGACAGGTAGGGGAATTAAGAAAAGGATCATCTGTCTATAACATGGATATTCTTTGGAGCAAATGGTACCCTCACTGGGGGAACCATTGTTATTATTGGTTCAGTCAACTCATCTATCTATCTATCTATCATCTATCTATCTATCATCTATCTCAAGTTACCAGCACCCACTCCTCCAAACCATAAAGGTAATATTAATCCTTCACTCTGCCATCAGAACAAAGGATAGATACATATAGTATATAGTGATGTGATTTTATTGCTCATACTCTTAACCAGGTAAGGAACCAAGTTTTAACTCAATGAATCCTTATAATACTTGAGAGATGTTTCCTAGAACCCATTCCTAACAGTTGTCAGGTAATACTGATTATGCTTGTTTAGAGACATACATTGTGAGAGCTTTGTATTAAGAGATGTCACAAAAAGTCTACAGAGAGAGAGAGAGAGAGAGAGAGAGAGAGAGAGAGAGAGAGAGAGAGAGAGAGAGAGAGAGAGAGAGAGAGAGAGAGAAACAGAGACAGAGAGACAGAGACAGAGACAGACAGAGAGAGAGGGAGGGAGAGAGGGAGGGAGGGAGAGGGAGAGAACATGGAAATTTGATGTGTTATCAAAAGAATGTTGTTCACAGCTTATGTGTGAGATGATTTTGTACTGGACACTTTGCTGATAAGTAAATTAAGGCACAGCCACTGTAAATGATGTGTTCAGTCATATAATTAGGAGTGACGGTGCCAAATTTTGAATGTAAGTCCATCTCACATGAATTATTTTCTTAAAGTACCCAGGCTACTTTTATATTCAGTCAAAAATAAATAGAGGCAATTGGTATTCTCTATCCAATCCAGCCTTGAAATTTAGGTTTAAAATTCATTTCTAAAAAATCTAAAAGAAGTTTGTTCTAAAGCTGGATGGCGGTGGCTCCCTCCTATCTACTCAGGAGGCCAAGATCTGAGGATCAAGGTTCAAAGCCAGCCCAGGCACAAAAGGACCTGAGACTCTTATCTCCAATTAACTACTAGAAAATGAGAAAGTGGAGCTTGGCTCAAGGGTAGGGTGGTAGCCTTGAGCTGAAGAGCTCAGGGATAACGCCCAGGCCAAGTTCAAGCCCCATGACCAACAAAAAAAAAAAAAGGGAAAGAGAGAGAGAAGTTTGTTCTAGTACCAAGTTTTGGGGTGGGTTTACCTCCAAAGCTGGTGTCTGAATCATTTTCATATGAAAAATAAAACATATCTAGATCACAAACATTCTAAATAACTTTGAAGAGCAATAAATTAAATGTCAAAAATTGAAAATCCATATCCATTACCAGTAACCTACTTCTAAGTGCTAATTACACTGGACTTAATATTTGAGGTCAAAGCTAAAACATGCTTACATAGTTATTGCTCTGTTGTATTTTAAAAAAAGGATTTAAAATCACAATTTTCAATAACATTTTTAGCTTTCTTTCCTACTTCTGTCAACCATATAGTTTCAATCAATATTTCCTCTGGTTCTATTAGGCTTAAAAAAAAAAACATGAGAAGATGGCCATGCATGCAGTCTGAATATTCAGTGAAGTCACTTAAGCGGATATTAGCTCAATTCCTAAGAGACAAATCTTGGCTTAAAAATGAGTTTGACTAAGGATAGTATTGAAATCAGATGTGGTTTTAAACAAATTAAGGCCCAAGAAGGACTCAGTGTCTCTTCTGATCCTACCCACACAAGCAGAGACTCTGGAAGAAGGAGAGCTGGTCTACCAGCTCAGAAGGAGTACCAGGAGTTTTGGGGGAAGGTTATGAGAAGGAGTCAAGTTACTTGAATGCTAGGACCATGATTATGATTTTGCAGTCTTGGGGACTGAAATGGGGAAGATGGGTAAGGAAGAAAACTACCCCAAGCCTCACTGCTGACTTTTGCCCTCCAATCAGGATGTTTTGTTGACTGAAAATAGCTTTACAATATTCCTTCAGGCACAAAGCTCAATATTTTACTTATTACTGAAGTTTTGATTAAGAACTATCCTCTACGGTTTGAAAAAATGTCTCTAGAGTCAGATTCCTGGCTTCATCACTTACTGGTTCATCTTGGGAAAGGCTTACTCTGTGTATTTCACTTTGCTTGTCAGCACAGCCCAGAGGTTAAGAAAAGTCTTCTTATGGGTACAGTTATGTGTGCTTAAATGTACAGAAAGCACTTAGAAGTGTCTGCTAGGTAGGTAGACCTTGGGGAATCCCCAGTTAGTTATATATCTTCAGGAATAATCAAAGAATGTATCAGTGTGGGAGAAATAATGCACCTACTATCTGGTGAATAGAACTGTAAGCCCTCTATATATTACAACTAAAAAACAATGACAGGAATTAACGCAGCAGAACATGGTTCTTTATTTCTAAAATAAGAAAAATAAATTCGTGTTTAGTAATTTATATAGAGAAAAACTACACTGATGAAGGGGAAAAATAAATAAATGGTGATGGCAGTCCAAAATAAATGTACTTAACTATACTGAGTTGTACACTTAAAAACTATGAAAACAATGAACTATACAATATTTGGGTAGGATCAGGAGGGAAAAACTGGGAGAGGCAAAATAAGGGATGACATTGTCCAAAAAGAATTGGTAACTGGCTTATGTAACCCCTCTGCACATGACCTTTACAATAACAATAAAAACATTAAAAATATTAAAATGGCAAATTTTTATTATTCATGTTTTATCTCAGTAAAATAATATTTATCTAACATTGACCTCCTGTTTTTCAGAAAAAATTATGATTTTTTTTTAATCAGAAACTTGAACTATAAGAAAAAGGCACTCCATGTTCGATCTACTTGTGTCCTTTTGGGGACTGCTAAAAGCCATAGCAGAAAGGAAAAGAGTGTGGCTGTATACTAGAAAAATTACCTAAGAAGGCTGTATGGCTTTTAAGACCAAGGAGAGGCAATGATACTGCAAATTAAGTATAACCCTTGCTCCCTAGTACCTAAAACATTCAGTGAGTTATTGCTAATCTCCACATTACCACTCCAGTTCCAGGAAATTTCCATGGGAAGTAAGAAAAGGCAATGCATCCAGTACAAAATCATCTCAGACATAACTTGGGGCAAGTCTTGATTACACATCAAATTTCTAAGTTAAATTTCCATGCTGTCTCTCTGTCTCTCTGTCTCTGTCTCTCTCTGTCTCTCTCTGTCTCTCTGTCTCTGTCTCTCTCTGTCTGTCTCTCTGTCTCTCTGTATCTCTCTCTCTCTCTCTCTCTGTCTCTCTGTCTCTCTCTCTCTCTCTCTCTCTCTCTCTCTCTCTCTCTCTCTCTCTCTCTCTCTCTCTCTCTCTCTCTCTCTCTCTCTCTCTCTCTCTCCCCCCCCGTAGTCTTTTTGTGACATCCCTTAATACAAAGCTCTCAATGTATGTCTTTAGATAAGCATAATCAGCATTACCTGACAACTGTCAGGAATGGGTTCTAAGAAACATCTCTCAAGTTAGAAATTCCAGGATTGGAACTCATAACCCACTTTTAACAAGTCCTCTAGGTAATTTTGATGTTTATTAAACTCATGTTTGAGAACCATTGTTTTCCATTAATCTTTGTCAACAAACAGAATCTTCCCAATAGGAAAATGAAACTTAGTTCTGCTCTGTATCTAGAACATAGAGTTACTGCTTATTTTCATGTCCCTTATTTCACTGAGAGGTGGACAATGATGATGAATTCAGTGGAAATGCTGGAGAATCATAGGAAAAGAATCCCTGTGAGGGTACAGAGGGGATTATCTGTATGCTGCTGGATTGTTAAATTTAAAACTCAATTTCTCAAGTGAGCAGGGGAGAAGAATGAACACACAATCTGAGTTTACTCACAAGAAAGAAGTGGGGGGGGGAGATAAGGAATCTTATCTTTCCTTTCCCCTTTCCCCTCCTTTCCTTTCCCCTCCTTTCCTTTCCTTTCCCCTCCTTTCCTTTCCTTTCCTTTCCTTTCCTTTCCTTTCCTTTCCTTTCCTTTCCTTTCCTTTTGTGACAGTCCTCGGTCTTGAACTCAGCTCGGTTACTATCCTTGAGCTTCATTGGCTCAGGGCTAGTGCTGTGCCACTTTCAGATTTTTCTGAGTAGTTTATTGGAGATAAAAGTGTCAAGGATTTTCCTGCCTCAGCTGGCTTCAACCAATGATCCTCAGATCTCAGCTTCCTAAATAGCTAGAATTAAATACAGGCATGATCCTCCAGTGTCCAGCAAGAATCTTTCTTTTTAATCCCACAAGGCCAAAATGGTGGTGATGAGAGCATCAGGGACATAGCAATAGTCAAGCAGAACAGTAAGGTGATCATCAGTATATAGAGAAGTGGCTTTATAATTACTTATTGAATGAATTAACAAAAATATAATAGAATAGTTAGAGAGTACAATCATGGAAAGCTAAAATTTATTTAGGTGTTTAGTAACAGTCCACTGACGAATACAGGCATTTTTTTGTTTGTAACTTTAAAAATGATTGTTTTATTTATTAATATTTTCAGATTTCCCTTCACGTATGACAATATGGTACAAAAAAGATTTTTGAAAAGCTGGGTGCCAATGGCTTATGCATGTAGTCTTAGGAGGCTGAGATCTGAAGATCACAGTTGGAAGCCAGTCAGAGCAGAAAAGTCTCTGAGAGACTCTGACGTGTAATTAACCACTGAAAAGTGGGTGGTGGCACAGTGGTCCAAGTGGTAGGGTGCTAACCTTGATCAGAGGAGTTCAAGGACAATCCTCAGGCCCTGAGTTCAAGCCTCACAACCGCCACCAACAACAAAAAGTTAAAAAAAGTCTTCATATGACCATATGCCATTTTATAGACAGCATGATATAAATTGCCAATTCAAATTACATTTGACATTGAGGTATGAAAAATAGCCATTTCTTGATTTTTGTACCAAACTCTGGGTCCTATAGAAGAATGATCCCAGCAAATAAGTTAGAAGAATGTATGATGATTCAGAATACAGCTATAATCCCTGTCATTAGGTAAAGATGCTAGAGGCTAATGAAGAGGAGTCAAGAAGGAGAGCAGGATGGGCACTGAATATTGCTTGACTTCTGCACCTCTAAATCCATGAGGAGGGCAATGGAGTATTGCATATAAGTATTAAGAATCCATAAGCAGAAGTTTGCTGAATGTTCTGCTCTTTTCCAGCTGATAAAACTGAAGGATAATGAGATCCTAGTGCAGAGTCTATCTGCAGCCTCATAACCAGCCCTAATGAAGTTGACATGAGAAAAAGTGAGATAGACAACAGAAGCAACATAGTAAAATTAGGCTTTAAAATAGGCTTGCTGGTGGAATTCAGAATCTTTTAATAAAATGATTTGTGAAGAATAGACGCTAGGCCTGCTCTATTTGAGTTTGAACTTTTCTCTTACTTTCAATATATGTGATCCCAAAGAAGTCAGAATATTTAGGGGAAATATATGCCACATATGCATTATCTAAGGTATCATACTGCCTTAGATCTGTCAAATCATTTTCATTGTTTATGTCATTATTATAAGGGAAAATAACATATTTTTCAAATCCAGGAGACATAGTCATTTATATTTTACTGGTTCAAAAATATCACAATAGTAAGATCTTATTTAATATATGGAATTGTTCCATCAGTCTTTTCTCAAAAGATCTGGTCAGGTTTGTTTTTGTTCCTTTTCTCTAGTGAGGCTGTTTTTACATGTTTATGTAAAGTAACATACCACAGATGGATAGAAACTATAAAAACCAATCAAAAGTTGTATGACTTTTTCCAAGCTTTCTTTTCACACTCCATCTATATAGGGTGAGAACAGCCCACAAACACAGCCTTCTAAACAGCCACCTTCCCCACAACTCCTACTATGAAAATGGAATTCATAATTTCCTTTTTAACGAATCTTACAAATCAGAACTTACTTTTTAACAATTCACTGAACAATGCCTTCACATATTTCCATCTAACTGACAGTTTCCACGGAGTCTCTTCCACATGGAAACAATCTATAAATATAAACGCCCATATTTGAAATAAGTAAATAATGAACAGCTCCTTCTTTTCATTCTCCTCATGGCCAGGATAGTTTAGTAGTAAGCAAGTCTGGAAAGACCACAGAATTCCAGAATAAGGAAGAACTAGGATTTCATCTTCCATGTGAGAAAGGCAATGACTAGAGATAAAATAATAATAATCTCTTGCCCAGGGATTAACTCGTGGAAGGTAAACCAGGGAAGGATTGTTGAACTTCAAATCAAGGGATTTTTTCTCAGTGCCCCACACAAATCTAGTCCAAGTTTTCTTACATGTGGTTCAAATATAAATATATTAGTTTTCAAAATAAAAGCACAATTGCTGTTTAATAAAACTCTCTTCCATTCACAATATTAAGCAACTGATTTAAATAGAATTGACCTTGTACCTGATTCCTGCAATATTTGTATATTCAGTTCCCGCAGGAACACTGATTAAAAGATAAGCAAATGATCTGACTAGAGCTCTAAAATATCACACACATGCGCGTGCGTGCGCGCGCGCGCACACACACACACACACACACACACACACACACACACACACACACACACTGAATCCTCTGGGAGAGAAAAATATTTCCATGGCTGCTGGATTTGACAGTAGGAAGATGTAAAGACTGGGTGTGCTTTCATCGTCTTACTACAAGCCAAAGCATGAGAGCAAACAACACAGACTTTCTGTACACATCGTTTGTGTCCTGAATCAACCTGTTTTTGTAGCTAGCACTAGTCATTGGTGTAAGGGCAATGAGGACTAATAAATTAACCATATGTTCAGTTCTTTCTATTGTTTTTTACGCTCCTGTCAAAGGCACAGGCATGAGTCACTGTGATCATAAAATGAGGGTTAGAATGATTAACTGCTAAGAGTTTGCAATTTTTCTCTTTTCTAGATAACTTCTTGACTTAATCTTTCTATAAAACAACTTTTATTCCAGGTATCTTGTTTAATTTTTCATTTTTATGTGACAGATGCCAGTCTTCCATCCAAAAACAAGATGGAAAAATCAAATTAAAACCTTTTTCAACTATAAGTCTTCATAGATGTTCCACCTCCTTTATTTCTTATACTAGCAAACTCTTGAAAAAGTAGTTTATGCTGTTTTATTCATGAAGCCACTCCTCATTACTTCCCTATACTATAATAATATGGCTAGTGGAAGTTTCTATTTCTAGACACTATATTTCAGTAATTGTGTGTGTGCCATCCATCTTCTCCTTGAAGCATTTGATGCACAACACACACACACACACACACACACACACACACACACACACACACACACACACACAACTGGGGCTCTATCTCAAGCCTTGAGTTTTGTCCCTTAGTTTTCTGCCTCATGGCTGACACATGAACCACAGCACCACTTCAGGCTTTTTGGTTATTAATTGGACATGAGAGTTTCACAGACTTTTCTGTCCAAGTTGAATTTGAACCAGGATTCTCAGACATCATCTTCCCAGGTTGCTGCTGGGTTGTAGACATGAGCCATAGCACCCAGCTTTATGTAGCTTTTTTTAAAGCAACCCTGCTTGCTATTTTGTCCTTTCAATTCCTCAGATATGATGCCTTTTTATGTATCTATTTAGATTCTCCTCTCATGCCTGTAATCCTAGCTATGTAGGATGCTGAGATCTGAGACTCCTCTCCAATTAACCACAAGAAACTGTACGTGGTGCTGTGTTAACCTTGAGCAGAAGAGCTTAGGGACAGTACCCAGGTCCTGAGTTCAAGCTCAATGACTGGCCAAAAAATTAAAACAGGAAATCTTCCTCTGTAGTCTTTCTAATCCCTTCTGCATAGATTGCTCTTCTTTTGTTTCATAACCTTTTTGAGTAAATCTTCTGTTTACACTAAAATACACTGAAGCTCTGTTCTGACATACAAAGTGGAACAATAGGATTCCAGTAGACTAGCCTTCTCTGAACAGTAGCATTCAGAGAGTTTGTTAGGAGCACAGCTGCATCACTGAATATACTGAGTTGTTTAGAATTCGTCGGGTTTCCCCGCCGCCCCCACCCCCAAACACAGCCCTACTCTCAAGCACTCTGTTCCTTTCTCTTCAGATCCTGAACTCAGCTTAGGAATTATGTTGAAAGGATTTCTACAGGGAATTTTAAACTGGTTTCTGTGAGGTATGCATCGGGACCTTAGGGGATGCAGTGGGATGCTTGGTAGGGTACCCCTTTGAAAGGACTTGACTTGATGACTCTGAAAATATTTATCAGTAAGGCTTTATAGAAGTTACACATGATTTGAGAAGGGGTAGTAATGTTTGTGAAGTAATGCACCTTCTATCTGGTGAATATAATGTAACCCTTCTATTAATTATAAAAATTATAAATCAAAACAAAGAAGTTACTCATGATTTAGCTTCAACTCGGGAACTTAAGGAAGCTCATGACCCTATATTTAGTCAGACTCGAGGCAAAAGGAGGTAACCTGCCTAGAAACTGTTCAGCTAGCACTGGCTGGCTGTGAGACTGGTGAAATAAGTATACTTCTTCTTGACAGTCTCAAAATCTTTACATGAGGAACATATCCAAATAGCAAAAAAAGAGAGAGTATTGAAGACTGGCATAAAGGAAAATGCTTTTAAAGCATCCAAGACACAACTCATGTCTCTAAACATCGTCATTACACTATCCATGCCCGTATAACCAGCACGTCACACGCATTTTCATCTAAGTCCTCTTGTTAGGAGATACAGCCATAAGAATGGATTGGAAAGCTATGCCAGAGAATGAATACATTCACATTTGGAAACACCTGCAAGTCTAGTTATATTAAGTAATGTCAAGGTTCTTCATCTAAAGAACACTCCATTTCTACCAGACCAAATTTTTGAAGTACTGAATTATATCAATGCATTTGTATCAACATTTCTGTTCTTTTGTGCTTGGCTTCAATTCCCTGCATCTAGAGCTTAACATTTTCACTTCAAGATCAAAAGCTGTTGTTAAGAAATTATTTTATATCTTCAGTATAAAACATGAATTATGTATCTTAATGTATTATGTATACCCCAAATGTGAAGGATTCTTGAATGTTATTAGTACAGAGAAAAATAATGGTTATCACCCAACTTTCAGTCTATCAGAATTTTGCAACACTTAATTTAATTCTGTATCAGCCATTATAAAGCGAGCATTGTCTCCATTTTATGAATAATAAATCTAAATAGTATAGATGTTATTAACTTTCTTGAAGAAAGAGAATATGAAACAGAGGATCCAGGCTTTAAATAGCCACTCTTTCTTATCCCGGAATCTGTACTCTAACTACAATAATAAGGTTCACATTGACAAAAATAAAGTTATAAATTTGTCTGTTTAGATCTAGTAAGCGCACTGTCCATCTTGGAAAGCACACCACCCAGCCAGCCAGCTGCCTCCACTGCTCTTCATGAGACCAGAGGGGCTAGTTTACTTGGCAGTGTCACAACTGAAATAAGGACAGATTTTGTTTTCCTTTTAAGTTACTTGTTTCTGGCTTGCAAATGTGCAACCCTGAAACATAATAGCCTCTAGAGGCCTATCTAAAAACAAGACTCATAAAATATTGGCATTTACATATGAAACTGTCTTTATAAAAACAACAAACTGTCATAATCACTAGGGAATTTTGCTATTATTTCCACAAAGGTCAGAATTTAATTTCTATCAGAAGAACTACTTCTATTTGTTTCTGAAAAGAAGAAGAAGAAGAAGAAGAAGAAGAAGAAGAAGAAGAAGAAGAAGAAGAAGGAGGAGGAGGAGGAGGAGGAGGAGGAGGAGGAGGAGGAGGAGGAGGAGGAGGAGGAGGAGGAGGAGGAGGAGGAGGAGGAGGGGGAGGAGGACAAAGAAGAAGAAGAAGAAGAAGAAGAAGAAGAAGAAGAAGAAGAAGAAGAAGAAGAAGAAGAAGAAGAAGAAGAGGAGGAGGAGGAGGAGGAGGAGGAGGAGGAGGAGGAGGAGGAGGAGGAGGAGAAGAAGAAGAAGAACAAAGAAGAAGAAGAAGAAGAAGAAGAAGAAGAAGAAGAAGAAGAAGAAGAAGAAGAAGAAGAAGAAATCAAGAATCTGTGTTTTAATGGAAACATTTCAATCAGTGATGCTTTGTAAGAAGATCTACGTGTGTATGCACACATTTATTTTCAATCAATTAAGCACTTATTTTATCATGACTTATTGTTTTTTTGAAACTGCAGCCAACTCTAAACCATACCTCTCTTTACTATTCACTGAATTTATTTTTTTTCTAGGAGGAATTTTCCACTAAAAAGTATTATGTTGAAAATTAACTGTACAACTTGTAGGTGGGGATGGAGGGAAATCTAGGAGGGAATGAGGGACAAGTGGCATTTTACACGAAGGAATGTACTCATTACCAGACTTACAGAACTGTAACCCCTCTACACATAATATACAATGCTACTTTAATAATTATACACACAGGCTGGGATGCAGCTTAAAGACAAAATGCTTGCCTAGCAGTTGCAACATCCTAGGTTCAATTCCTAGTACTAAAAATGAAAAGACAAAAGCGATTATACTTATGCATTCATGTCTACAGAACTATCCTCTGCTTACTTCTGTATCATTCTACATGTATAGGAAATCAAACCACATTAAGTATTGTTTAAAATTTGTGTATATATGTGTGTTTGATATTCACAAGATACTATGTTAGAAATTGACTTTATAACTTTAGGAGAAGGGGAATCAAGGGGAAGGGAAAATGAGACAAAATGAGAGAGGGTATAAAATGTATGACAAGAATCATATTCATTTTCTTACTGATACAATTGCAAAACCTCTGCATCACCTTTACAATAAAAACTTTCAGGTAAAAATAAATAAATAAATAAATAAAATTTCCTAGGTTGGTACTTTGGCCATAAAATCACAGCTCTGGGAAGATTCTTAGGAGGTAATCCAGTGGCCCGCTGAGACATATCTCTCTGAGTACAGGTCTCTAATCAAGTGAACTCTTGAGTTATAGCACTTGACATGGTATGAATACTCCCCTTGGCAGATGTCAAGACATAAAGACATAATCATTGAAGGTAAAGGTGTGAAAAAAGTGAGAAGGAGCCCCTCAGAAACCACCATGTGGTTCTATGCTAAAACAGGAATGAGGGTGAGAAATGTGTTAAGCAGTTAGATGGTCAGTGCCCTAATCCCACTGCTGAATCTGTCCTCTTGGATAACCTATGTGTGTGTTTCTGTGATGTACTTCCCTCACAGATAAAAGGGCAATAACATAGTTGTTAATCTAATAGACTCACAGGGGTGTTTAATGAAGTTTAGCTCTCATTAGTAAAATTCACACAAAAATAATCACTCTGTAGAAAGAGACTAAAATGATTTTTGGAACATGGTATAAATGTGATAGCATTATCAATCTAATTCTTTAAATACTGGTGCTAGATCACCACCTGTGAGTGAAAAACAGTGCTGCTATGGAGGAATTGAAAGAAAATATGAAAACTTATTGTTTGAATGAAAAGTAAGAATGATACGGGTAGGGATGTTTTATTATGAGGGCTGAAAAAGGGTAAGTATCTACCATGAAGCAGTAAAATATTGTGCTTAATCCCTTATTTTTCCTATGATAGAGCAATTTTCAAATGAGAAGGAACTGTACTTTAAATATCACCTATGTTTAAACCAGTCAAGGATCATGGATAACTAAGTTAGAAAAATATCCCTGAAGTTTATTAATCTTAAGGACAAGAAATACAACATAAGGAGAAATAAATAAAGCACAGAATAAACCATCTATTGAATTAATTATAGGAACTACAGCCTAGTATTATGTCATTAAATGATGAATGAGATAAATCTCAAAACAGTTCCTAAAGTAAATATTCTTTAAGTTTTGTAAATAAAATGTGAGGTCAAGGACTGACTGAAGAAACAGACCTATTAAGATCAACTTGTGAAAAGTAAAAAGCATACATGGAAACAAATAAATGAGCTACAAGAGCAATATCAGATTTATTTATTCACATATTTTATCTTTACTAATCTTGAATATTGTGCAGATTAAAAACATTGGAAATAAACCATTATAGCAATTAAACACAGTACTATGTCCCCATCCCTCTTAACACACTTATTTATTTATTTATTCATTCATTCATTTATTTTTAGTTAGTTAGTGCTAGTCCAGGGACTTGAACTCAGGGCCTGGGTGGTGTCCTTAAGATTTTTGGCTAACGGATAGCATTTTTCCTTCCTTTTCTGCCTTTCCTTTCTTTCTTTCTTCCTTCCTTCCCCCTCTCCCTCTCATTCTTGTGCTGAATTTATGACTGTCAGCACTCACTTGGTTTTGTCACCTAAAGCTGGCACACTACCAGTTGAATCACACTCCCTTTTCTGGCTCTTTGTTGCTTACTTGGAGGTGGGTCTCATAGACTCACCTGCCCAGGCTAGATTTAACCAAAAATTTCGGCCTGCTGAATAGCTAGCATTACAGATATGAGCCACTAGCACCTAGAATATAATCATGGTTTTTGTTTGTTTGTTTGTTTTGCTGGTCCTGAGCCTTGAACTCAGGGGCCCAGGTACTGTCCTTGACCTTTCTCAAGGCTAGCACTCTAACACTTGAGCCACAGCACCACTTCTAGCTTTTTCTGTGTATGTGGTACTGAGGAACGGAACCCAGGACTTCGTGCAGCTAGGCAAGCACTCTACCACGAGGCCACACTCCTGGACCCTAATCGTGTTTTAATTGAGATGCTGTCCATTCTGAGTATCAAGGAAGAAGCCCCTGCATTGAAGCCTTCACTGTGACTTTTTTTTCTGTTTATTACTGGTGAAAATTCTGTTCACTAGTGAAAATTCTCCTCAGTGGACTAACAAGTTCAAAATCAGATAGAAGAACATTTCTAGGTTGGGTGAAATAAAGCAAACTGCAAGGCCATGCATGTTATAGGTTAGTTTCCATGAAAGGAAGTTGGGAAATATAAAATAAAAAATTTAATGCATTACTAGAAAACTTCAGGGATGTAATGGAGAATGGAATAGATTGGGACTGTGATGGAGACAAAAAGTTCATGAAATCCTTTTCATTATCTTGATTTTGCAATGATGTGAAACTATTACCTGACAAATATTACATGCATGTGCATGTATAGTGCAATACACAAAGAATAATGAAACTTTTACATTACATTTAACTGAATATCTCTTATCTTCCCTATGCTCAGATCTAACAGGTAAAGACTCCTGCAGAAGGTCTGGCTGGGTGAGATGTTAACTCTTCTAACGCTGATAGTCCAGCATTAATGTCAGGACCTCCAGGATAAGGCAACAAGAGCTATATAATGTATGATGGCTGTTCTTAATGTACTATGTGACTTCTCATCTCTTTTGTTGTCCCTTGGTTGTTTTCATATTGTTACGGTATCTTACCTTGTTATTTGGTATATTGTATATACGTTTATTTGTTTATTTGAAATAGGAAAGGAAAGGGGGGAAAACAAGACGAGGGGATAGATGGGGTAAGGGAAATGGGGACAAAACATGAGAAGGGGTATCAATGTGTGTGAAGTAATGGACCTTCTGTCTGGCGAATGACTGTAACACCTCTATTAATTGCAATAAAAATACATGAAAAAATAAAAATAAAAAAACAAGGGGACAAAGGGCCTTCTAGGTAGATAATGTTTTTCTGCTATCTGCATAACAGATCCCCCAGTCCTGGAGTTTTCTCTCAGCTCCTCTCTGGAGACCTTCTTGTGAGTCTCTCTTCTGTAGCTTTGAGAAAGTCAGCCTTATTTTGGCCAAATTCTAGAAGTGTAAATTTTTCCATCAGGTTCCCTCTTGGCTCTGATTTCAACATGTAAGCCTCCATAACTTGTCACCTTTGTCTTTTATGAAGTGAAAACAAAAAGGCACTCTCAGGACCATTCAAATACCAAGAGGACACTGGACAAGTCTCCTGAGTTTGCAAACATCCAATTGAGAGTTGGTGGTTTGGCTGGAAGCCACAGTATCAGATTAACAACCCTCTTCAAACAAGTCTCTATTTCTTACCTCCTTATCCCTTTGTTGACTGATGCTGTATTTGAGGGACAACATTTTGGGAAATGTTTGCTAAGCAACATGTCCATACAGAATTTTGTGAGGTTGTGAGGGCATATTACACCCAATTTTCTCAGAAGGAACTTTGCAAAAACTGTAAAACCTACACTTACAAGTCTGAGCTTAAGAATAGTTAAGCCAGAGAAGAGATTAAAATTATTTTTCATTTGATAACTTTACTGTTGGGCTACTTTATCATATTTCAGTATTCAGAATAAAATGGGTGTTTAAAAATCATAGCCCAATTAATTCGCTACATGAAATAGTTCAATTTCAAATTTTGTAAGATGTCTGCTTTGCTTCCCTACTAATGTTACTTTCCTGTTTGAGAAAAAGGCGGCACGCAATAAGGGTAAAGTGGGGAGGCGGTGAAGACGCACCTTGTCTCATCAATGTAGACAGCCTCCAGCACGGATGCTGCATACTCAATGTTCTTCTTCAGGTCTACGATGCTGACGTCACCCCTCTCCAGCTGCTTCACGAGGCACCGCAGTCTGTTTCAGAAAAGGAGCCAAAGAGAAAACTCCATTTATTATATTATGACCATGGAAAACAGTACAGGATTAAGCATGAACACTGAGCAAACATTTGACATCACTAGTTCCATATAGCTGCACTGAAATATATCCTGTTTTGGTATAATTAAAACCAGATTTTTTTCATAAAAAGCATTAGGGCTCATTACTAAAAATCGAGACCGTTTTGTAATCATATAAATGATAACTAGTTAAACATTAATGCCAGAAAAGAATCACAAATTCTCAATTCATTTACATGTACATGTAGAGGTGTTTCAGCTCAATAGTTTATGAATATGATATATCTTGGTCAGTGTCAGGTATAGACATTTTGAAAATATGATTTTACTCCCTTTGAGTGGCTGTACAAAAAGACTACCATTCAAACATCAGTTTATCAGTACAATGCATCATGATTGATTTCACTTCTGTCATTTCCCTCCCACCAACACTCCCGGTCAGGACCTCCCATCAGTTTTCTTCTGTACTCAACACTGTGTGTGTGTGTGTGTGTGTGTGTGTGTGTGTCTGTCTGTCTGTCTGTCTGTCTGTCTGTGTCTGTATCTGTGTCTGTGTGTGTGTGTGGCATGAAGCATCATAATGAGGATTAAAAGCAAATTAGTTGAAATTGATTCAACTATAAGAAGGATGAGAGAGTAGGTTAACAAGGATATTAAGATACAGAAAATTGCAGTGTTGAGTTAGCTACTACACAAGAAATTCCATGAGACCAAGGTGATAGTCTAAAGAGAGGAGCCAGACTAAAAGGATGTTCCTGAGCCAGAAAAAAAACAACAATAACAATGGTCGAACAATAAACAGAACAACTACTTATATGCACATTTATACCTGGTAGATTAAAGAAATACCTTTTTTTACAGCTAACCAGTGAATCTTCATTAGTATGACATAAAAAGATGACAAAGGTGAAATAACTTTAAGAAGAATGACAACCAGGGAGAAAACAAGAGCAAATATTCACAGCACATTTCTGAGAAAATTTATAATGAAATACAGTAATTGACTTAACAGATCCAGGATAAGAAAGCCAGTGCTTTCAAAGAGTAATATGAGAGAATCAAAACAGGTAACCTCCATCTAATCCCCCAGGAACCTTAGAGCAGCTCAGGAGGAACAGGGAGCAGAGGTTTCAGAGGGCAGCAAAGGTAAGGAGGCTTTATTCTGCCAAGGTCCGTTTGCATATTTGTCGCATCGTGGTCGTGATTGATGGGCCATACAAAAATGATCAGATATGAAGAGGTGGACTGCAGGCAGCAAATGAGAAATGCACATCTGTCTTGTCATGTAGGAAATGCTTTTTATATGATTTTGTAACCCACAGACTACATGCTCCCCACTCTTGCTAGTCTCTAAACAGAAGGATGTGGCCTTTATAATACTTTTGGATTGCTTACCCTGCATTGAAGGATTGCCTGAGAGACTGAACTGACCTCAGAGAAATGAAATTTTCAAGACTATTCATTGCTTACAGCTCAGAGAAGACCAGCACCCCCCCCCCGACTCCCTCCAGAGAAGTTCTCATAGATTGCCAAACCTCACTCTTCAATATTAATTATATTAATGGCCTATCTCAATTGTACTGGTCAGCGGGTACTCAAGTAGAAAACTTGAAACATGAAAGTCACAAACAAATGCCAACAAACAAATTAAAAAAATGTGGAAGTGATGGAAAATTACAGAAGGCAAAGAAAAACATGAACAGATGCAAAAAGCAAGAATATAACACCATCATTTTGTAAATGGAATGAATGGGGATGAAAGAAGTTTTGGAATTTAATGCCAAGAGTTTACACGAAAATGTCAAGGGAAGGAGGAAATGCTTGGTTATTCTGCTGAAAGGCAGACAGAAAACAGGGTGAAGTGGATACGACAGTCACAACGTTAAAATTAGTCAGTCGAGGAGGTCTAATCTACAGCTCACTGGAGTTCAATACTAAGGGAACACTGAGGAGATGGGGAGATTACCAGGGAAAAGGTCATTTTCCCAGAAGAAGTAAGATGTCCAGTGAGAGAGCCCATTAGAGCCACTTCCATGGGCACATAAGTTCTGAGTCACACAGAGCCTGACATTTGGGAGGCCATGCAATTTGTTTAGAGCTTTGAGGTCACCATCTTCAAGTTCTTAATATATTTCAAGAGACTAGTATTATTTTACACTGAGTATGTTACACGAATGATCTATCTAAAATTTCAAATTCAGACAAACTCAGGCAAGTTGGAGGATAAAATAACAGCACATTGAAATACTAAAAATTCCAAAAAATTGAGTTTCCATACATTCTCACTTTATTATTATTGTTGTGATTATTACCTTTAAGTATTTATACAAAGCAGTTTATGAATATAATGAATCTTGATCCATGTCATTCTCCCAATCCCTCCCAACTATATCCATTCACTCTTATATGGCAAGTCACTTGGAAATAAATTCAACAAAGCCGAGACATACAGAAAATGTATTACAAGTAAGAGGGAAGAGAAATCTCAGAAAAAAAGATGTGTGCTCAACAAATTAAAGGTTTGGACAAATGGGACTGCATTAAACTGCAGAGCTTCTGTATGGCAAAGGAAGTAGCTAGCAAGTTAAACAGAAATCCCACAGAGTGGGAGAAGATTTCATTAGTCATACAACAGACAAGGGCCTCATAACTAAAATATATCTACAGCTAAAACAAATCTTCAAAGAAACAACCATCCCATTAAATGGTGGGCCAAAGACTTGAAGATAGATTTCTCTGAAGAGGAATGGACTATGGATACATGAAAAATGCTCAATATTTCTGGCCATAAAAATGCAAATCAAAACAACTCTGAGATTCCACTTCACTCCAGTTAGAATGGCCATTATTAAGAAATCTGATAACATCAGATGCTGGAGGGGATGCAGCCAGGAGAGATCACTACTACACTGTTGGTGGAGTGCAAACTCGTTCAACCACTATGGAAAGCACTATGGCAGTTCCTCAAAAGACTAAACATAGAGCTCCCCTATGACCCAGCAATTCCACTCTTTGGCATTTACTCAATCGTCCAGAAACAAGGGCATACTAAATCCACTAGCACAATGATGTTCATTGCAGCATTATTTACCATACGGGAAGGAAATGGGGACAAAAACATGAGAAGGGGTATCAATGTGTGAGAAATAACGCACCTACTACCTGACAAATTTATGTAACTGTAAACCCTCTATACATTATCCTGACTATAAAAGAAAAAGATGTGTGCTCATTTCAGAAATTTGCTAGTTCAATTTAAGTAGTTAATATTGAAGCAAGAGTATGGAAGAAAAGAAAAAAGAATGGATGCAATAGGATGAGAATAAACAAAATGAATTCCAGGATATGAAACAAGAGGGTTGTCTTTGTGATTGTTGTTCTTAACCTACTGTGTGAAGTTATTTCCTTCCCCCGCCTTGTTTTCCCTTATGGGTTATCTCATGTTGTCACTGTATTTGACTTTGGTACCTAGAATATTGTGTGTACATTTATTTGTTTATTTGAAATGAGGAAGAGAAGGGGGAAAATAAGATGATTGGGAGGGGAATGGGGTGAGGGAAATTGGGAGAAAAACATGGGGAGGTGTATCAGTGTTGAAGAAGTAATGTACTCACTACTCATGAATGTAACGTTACCCACTCTATAGATGTAACTCTACACAACACTCTGCAATAAAATATAATGGTTAATAAATATATAAATAATAAAATCAATGGGTGCAGTGGTTCACATTTCTAAGTTCTAATCCAAAGTCAGCAATAACCCCCAATCAATATGTCCAGTGGGGTGATATATGCCTTTCATCTTCACTGTAAAGAGGTATAGATCACAGTCTGAAGCTACCTCTAGGCAAACACAAAAGACCCTAGTTAAAAAAGTTACAAAAGCTAAAAGATCTAGGGACATAGCTTACATTGTGTTTCATCTGTCTAACAATACATGCACACACACACACACACACACACACACACACACACAAAGTACATAGGAGGAAAGTCAGCAAAGGAAAACAAGTTGACAAACAATGGAACTGGCAGAATATTCCCAGCTCCTTTTTTCACTGACGTTTCAGTTGTCATTACAATTAAATATATTGTAAAGGGATAATCCTGAAATCTTAGAGGAAGAAAAGCATCATTTCTAAATAGTCAATAGTATCAGTATTTCATTGTCAAATGAATAACATCATTATTCACCCTGCTATAAATGCTAATAGCAAGAAAATAAGATATGCCTATCTCTTTTGAGAAGACCAGGATGTAGCACTAATAAGCAAGAGCTACCTCCTCTATTTCTATTCTTAATGTACACAGACAAAATCTCAACCTATAGGACACAAAGTAGTAAAATTATATTATCAGGGAATGCAGCTTTTCTTCCCGGACAAGGAAGAACTAAAAGAACTAGGCTACCAAGATTACTTCATGATAATTAACTTTTGATACTAATGAAAAGAATTTTAATGACATAGTTCTTTTTTAAAATAAAGTATGCAGTAGCTTGATCACAAATTAAGTAACTTATTTGAGAAGTTGTGTTCTTAATTGGTAGTTTTAGAATCACTGATCCTGAACACTTAATTGATAGAAAAAAAAGGCATAAAACTTCACATTGAAGGGCTAGGAGTTCAGCGTCGTGGTAAAATGCTTGCCTAGCATGCAGGAAGACCTCATACACAGAAAAAAAACTGGAAATGGTGCCGTGGCTCAAGGTGTAGAGCTCTAGCTTTGAGAAAGCCCTGAGTTCAAGTCCCAGGACTGCCAAAAAGAAAAAAGTTCACACTGAAGTAGAAGTAAACAGACTTTGAAAATGGCTGAAATATCCAAGAATCAGTTGACAGTGTTGTTGATCTACAATTGTCCTCCAGCTTGTTAAGACAACTGGTGAATGTTCCATACCTATCTACTGAACTAATTGGAAGTTAGCATGCTTGAAAGTTTGAGATAGAAGTTTTTTAGAAAAGAAAATATATATTTAAGAAAAAGAAAAGGAAATAGGGAATAGTTTTCAATATGGACATTCAATGAACTACCGTGGCAAAACTTGCTACCTTAAAAGCTGAGAATAAGGCAACATACTTGGAGTGGGCTTAGAAAATTCAAATAAGAATGTGATCTACACTGTCAGAGATCACACAAACAGAAACCTAGATATTACGTGAAATATCAGAGATGAAAGAGCTCCTGACACAAAGAGCAGAAAAACAATCAAGTCTACCTACTTCAGTCTGGAGGAAACAAAGCAATTTTAGCACCAGTTCTTCCAAAAAGAAAACTAAGCCTAACAGTTAAAGTCTTGGGTCTTTATTAAGGATGCTACCACAAATCACCATATGAGGGGTGAGGGCCCAGCTCAAAACAGCAGAATCCCCTCCCTACCAGTTCCAAGTTCTGGAGGATGGAATCTGGGCTTTACACTAAGGTCAGGAGACTCTGCCAGTGAAGGTCTTTTCTCTTCCCACTGCTTCTTGCAGAGTGGAAGGAGGGAAAGAGCTCTCTTTGACCTGTTTTATAAATTCACTGACCCTGTGCATTGAAAGCCTGGTCCTCACTACATAATCTCCTCCTCAAAGCCCTGCTTCTAGATCTCATTCACTCTGGAGAAGGATGATTTAGGAATCCTGCACTAAAGTTTTGGGGGAGACAAACAGAGTAAGTACCTTGGGAAATTGAATTAATGCAGAGCATTTCTAACATGATTTAAAATAATAGATTTGCAAAAAAGGGAAAACCTTAAAACAACTTTTAGAGAAATATGCATACAAAACTAAAAGTACATACCGAAAAGTCAACATGGAATTTCCCCTATTACAATAGATTACACAACATTAAAAAACTTAATAAAGAGAAACATTTCCACAACAGATACTATCTGGATACTTTTGTCACTCTGGATACTTAGCAAGAGGAAAATTGGTTCATTTAAAGAAGAGGCTCTTGAAAGTTCCTTCATTGGCATGCAGTTTGTAAGTAATCAAACTGAGTTTTGATAAACTGATTGAGAAGATGACGTTTATTGTGAAGATTGTTTGTATATATTGCCTCTTTTATTTAAAAAATTCTCCTTCTTCCCTCATTCTCTCTGTTTGCATGAATACGTGGGTTTCCAGAAATCACTAAGTTCAGATAACAACAAACCTCAGGTTTAATTTTGGTCTCCCCCGAAGGTATATTAACAAGGCTTCAATATGTACAATCTCTCAGGATCATTGTAAATAATTCTCTCCTTATGAGACTTTTTAGGAAAATTATCTTGATTTTTACAAGACAGTTTTGAGAATGGCATCATCACTGGAATAATGAGTTGCAAATTTAGGAAAACTAGGAATAGAAATGAAAAAAGGAAGGAAAAAATAATCCAAGTAAATTAGACAAAGTCTAACTAGAAAAACAAAACTTAATTTTTAATTTAATTCACCAAATTCATCACAGGGATGATGGGAGATGAGTTTTTAAGCAACTGGGAAATAGTTAGGATCCCTTAAATATTTACTTTTGGGGAGCTTTGTTTCACGTATTGTTCAAAATGTTCTGGGTCTGTCCTCTAATGCTCCTTCTCAACCCCCCAGAGCTCTTAGTGTGTGACAATCTTGTGTCTGACTTTGAACCTCCAAATTTGTAGTGTATTTATATAAAATCCTACAGTTTTTCTACTTTAAATTCACCTTTGGAGCTAGACAGTTTAAAATGCTGGACTGTTCATTTGTTAAACACAGCAGTAGCAGTAGTAGTAGTAGTAATAGTATTTTATTTTGATGTTTTCTTCAGTTAACTAGAACTTTCCTTTGAGGGTGTGATACTCTCTGAAGTTCTATAACACAGATACTGATTTTCTACTGCAATTTGGTTTTTCCCCACAGGAACAAACCATACTGAAAAAATGATAATGGACGCTTTATTTGGGTGATGCTTAAAGATCATTGCTTTTCAAAGGAACGATTTAAAACAATCTTGTGGAACAAATGATCACTGGTCTTGCAACAGCTTTGAAATGCTACCAATAAAATAACTAAGCAATCTCAGGAAAGTGTCCCCACATGAATGAGAAGGCAGTCGGAATCCTGATAAGCAACCAGTCCATGGTGGAGCCAGATGTTGGGCAGTTGTCATTGCCACTGCTTGATGGAAGAGCAATTGTGCATTGCAATCATCAGAGCTTTCTCCATCCAGAAGATAACTAATAAAATCAGTGGGTTGTAAAAATTGTCGACATGTTTAAAGAACTGTGAAGACAATAGTATTAAAAAAAAAAACACCTATGACTCTTAAGGGAGACTTAGACTGTATCCTCAGTTTGATTCAGTAAATATTGATGGAGAGGCAGAAAGTATTTTTTAATGTCATGAATAATCCAATGATAAATTCAGCTCTAACATTACAGCTGTTTATCTGTTTGTGTTTGTTTGTTTTTTAGGCAGGGTTTCAATACAGAGCCAGGGCCGGCCTCAAACTGATAATCCTTTTACTTAAAACCCCATGAGTGCTGCAATTACAGAAATTTATCAATATATCTGGTTAGTTTAAAAATTTAATAGTAAATACAGCTAAGAAATTTAATAGAAACAAGTTGAGATGAGGATATTCTCTTATTCTTTAAGTTGAAGCATGTATTATATATTTTTAGGAGATATGTCATGAGCATCCAGATCGACAGATAGGTAGTGTATGATCAAATATCTGTATTCTTAAATGTTTAGCATTTCCTTGTACAAGAAACCTTTGAATTTTTTTCTAGTTATCTTCATAAATATATTATGCCTGATAATATACCCCACATTTACCCTCTGTGCCAGAACTCATTCTTCCTATGAAGCTGAATATTGATACCTACAACCCAATTTTCATCCATACGCTATCCTTCCTCATTGCTAGGAATTTCAGGAGATTCTACTTATACATGTAAACATTTTGCTTTTATATATGAGTGAGAATATATGCTATTTTATGAAATTTTGTTACTTATGGATGTATGTGTAAATATATAAACAAACAAATTCTAAACACAAACATCACCCCCCTACACACGCACATATACTTATTCCAATAATTCAGTCTTTCGAAATATATAAATGATTTGCACAAACTATGAAGATAAAGTCCAAATGAATGTTTTTTGGGCATAGACACAGTTAATCCTGAAATTTTCTTTGTACCCTTTCTCACTTGATAAAATGTTAAAGTTACTTACTCTTCACTATCCAGCTAATGATAGAGAGCATGTCAGGGTGTGATCTAGAACCTGAGGTCTAGTCCCAGCACCTCAAAATATATTTTCCTCTCCAAGTCCATAAAGTTTAAATGGACAACTTTCCATGTCACCATTCTTTTTTTCATATATTTTTATTGCAATTAATAGAAGGGTTACATTATATTCACCAGATAGAAAGTGCATTACTTCACAAACACTCATAGTTTTTCTCATGTCTTGGTCCCCATTTCCCTCCCCCCACCCCTGCCCCTCATCTTGTTTTCTCCCCTTGCCTATCCTATTTTAAATAACCAAATAAACATAGACGCAATATATCAGGTGACAAGGTAAAATACTGTAACCATATGAAATAACCAAGGGACAGCAAAAGAGATGAGAGATAACATAGTACATTAAGGACAACAATCACTCATTAGATGGCTTTTGTTTCTATATCCTGGAGGTCCTTTCATTTAGCGTCATACTATATGGCCTTATGTATGTAGGTTTTGCTCTATTGTAAATCTCTTCTAGGAGAGCCCAAGGATTGTACTGATTATGACAAATAAGAGAAACCATTAAGCCTCTGTTCCTTTGAGTCTGGCTTCATGTCACCATTCTTAAAGATTAGTTAATCTAATAGTAAAATTAAAAGCCAGTGAACATCTGCTGAATGTCCACATATGTATAGCTAAGTAGATTCTACATTAAGTTTTAAATGGTATATTACAGTGATTCTCATGAAAAATTTCAATCACTAAATATTTCTTAGAATGCAAACTAATTGCTTATATTGTTATCTATTTTACAGTATACCTTGAGTGAGACAAGTCAAGACCTAAGGAATAAAGAGCGCATGGTATCCTTTATATGTGGTTATTAAATCCAAAGAGTACAAGAGCGAGGACTCAATAACTGCATACCCAAAGCTATGGACATGGTAATGGAAATATAAACATAACTATATAGACATAAAAACCTATGACTCTATAGACATAATGTTTTATTTCATAAATTAATATGTTTCTACGACCTACAAACCCTTAGCCTAATTTTGATTAAGTTCTAAATACTAAGTCCCAGTGATTGTAAATAGAGATTCCCCCCCTTGAACACTTGATTGTTAAACTTGTCATTTAAAATATGATGTAAAAATCAATGTTAATAAATTCTTTAATAAAAACAAACAAACAAAAAGAATGTAATTTTATCATGAGGAGAATCTGGGTTTGTATACACTCTCTTTTCCTCTCTTTCTCTGTCTCTTGTTCTCTCTGTGTGTCTCTGTCTCTTTCTTTCTTTTCTCTCTCTCTCTTTCTCTCTCTCTTTCTCACACACACATGCACATACACACGCACACGCACACACACACACACAGAACTTTACAACTCTGTAGCAACCTTCATTAAATGTCATACAGTACAAACTTTAAGATTTAAGAAAATGAAAATCACTAGGAAGCCATGGTTTAGCTTCTGCTATTATTTTATTTCTGAAACTGGCGTGTGTGTGTGTGTGTGTGTGTGTGTGTGTGTGTGTGTGTTAAATCTTTTCAACTAATCTCACAAAAGAATTAACAAATAGTCATCTATTTTACATAGAAAGATTCACATTGAAAATGGTTTTGGAAGGAGAGACATATTCATCTGAATGGAAATAAGTCATTCTTAGTAACTAGGGTCTTGACCTCAAATCAAAAGCTACAAAGAACCATCACTATAATTTGATGTTACTTTGATGAAAATGTAAAGATGATAAAGGAAGAGTACAGGTAAGGGAGAGTGTTTTAGGTTCAATTACTGGTTACCTTGAGCTCCATAGCAACAAACCCACACCTGTAGAAATATCATAGCTCTTAAAAACCTATTAAATATTTTAACATTGAATTCTAAAGATGGGATGCACCTTCAATGACACCACAAACCGAGTGTCACTTAGGATTAGGGGGAAATCGGAAGAGCAAGGGGAGGCTCTTCAATACAGTCACTACAATTAAGCAATATTCTGACTTTCTTTGGTTTTGTTTTAAAGTAGCTGGTGTCCTGGGAGAACACTAATGATTTGGGGTTGGAGCGGAGCAGGAGGCAACCACAAGACAAGAAGTTGGGGCCTAGGGAAGAATACAGGGGTACATGGACAAGAAGAATAGACACCCAAGTGTCTGTATGATTTAAATTGTAATTTGAGGTATATGAACATGAACAACTTTTTTAAAAGGTTATGATGAAAGCAATTTTGGGTAGATAGACAACCTGATTTTCAGCAAAAAAAGAACCTTATATACAAAATAGTATTTATAGTCATAAGCAATGAGCTGTTTCTGAGAATATTTCTGATTTACATATGGATATATCATTAAGCCATCACCAACTTCATGGACTCTTTGTCCTCAGTTTCCTGGACAGCAAAACCTTGAAACTTCTGGTCCTGCTCTCTGTACAGTGAACTCCTTCCTTCCTTCCTTCCTTCCTTCCTTCCTTCCTTCCTTCCTTCCTTCCTTCCTTCTTTCCTTCTTTCCTTCCTTCCTTCATTATCCTTTTCATTTTTTTGCTTTTCCTTGCTCTGTTTTTGGTGGCACTAATACTTGAACTCAGGGCCCTACACTTGTTAGGTAAGTACTTTACCATTTGTGTTTCACACTCAGCCATTTTGTGTTCATTGCTTTTCTAACAGGGTCTCAGATTTTTTTCCCCAGGTTTGCCTACATAGCTGGGTGTATACCATTGTATTCAACTTTTTATTTGAGATGAGGATTTGCAATTTTTCTTTCTTTTCTGGCCTCAAGCTGCAATACTCCTGATTCAGTCCTTTATGTAGCTAGGCATACAGATGTAGGTGAGTCATTTTCCTTAGTCCTTCTGGGAGTTTGTAATGCAGAGACTCTACATGGGCAGTCATACACTGATTTAAGTGTATAATGTGCTAACTTATAATATCACATCAGTCTCATAGAGAAATTTTCATTCATCTTGACATATAACATTTCTGGCATTCTGGAGTTTGAACTCAGGTTCTTAAGCTTGCAGAGCAGGCACTGTAATCCTGAGCCATCCCTCCAGGACTTTTATACTGCTTATTTTGACAAAGGGTCTTGCTTTTTAGCTGGGTCCACATCCAGACTGTGATCCTCCTCTTTTATCCATCACAACTGAGATGACTGCCTTTTGACATAATGACCCCTTCCTAATGGTCGAGATGAGGTCTCGTGAATTATTTGCCCAGGTTGGCACAAACTTAGTTCCTTTCAATTTCAGCATCCCAAGTATCTGAGATTATGGGTATTAGCCACTAAAGTAAGCTTTCCTTCATTTTATAATGAGGAATCTAACTCCAAGAGGTTAACATGCCAAAGATCACAACACTAAAAAACAGGTTCTTAAGTTGAACACTATTCAGTGTTTGCTATTGCGCTATTTTCCAAGCTAACCTTCTCCTACAGTTATCATTTCCAAACATATTTCCCTTAGCTTCAGAGAAAACATCTCCCCATGATCACATTCTCGCCTTGGCTTCAGTCCTTGGGGCTTGGTCATCACCGTCATCTATGCCATCAGAACGCCTGAGAACACGTCCTTATGCTTCTCCAAGCTCCGCATTGTCCACTTGCAAACACTTCCTCAGAATGTATTTCCTTCTTGCTCTTTCTGGCACTACCTTATTTGCTGTTAATTTTTCTTCCTTCTTCAGCTAAGTGTTTTTGCAATGTGATCAGCTGTGTGTATAATCCTCCCCTCCTAACCATTTCCTACATTCATGTTGACCTTGAACATGTCAGTTGTTTGGGCTCAGGGCAAGTTAGCATCTTGACAGTGTGTTTTCATGTTTCAGCATGGCCTTGTGTGTTTTCATGTTTCAGCATGGCCTTGTGGGCTTGTGCAATGAACCCCAGCAGGAAAATGTGTAGGAGCTGGATGAGGATAATGAGGAAACATATGTCAGGCCTGGCTTTGCAACATGATCCTTCAGATATCAGCCCTGGGTAGTTCAGATCACAGCTTATACACATATGGTGTGAGTCATCCTAAACCATGGAGATATGTACAACTGATTTTACTTAAACTTAACAGAAAAGCAGCAGATATGTGGGCCAGTACGCAAAAACTCAAGTCTGTATTGTTCTACACCTCTGTAAGGCTACAGATTCAAAACTATTACAACCCCGTTAATATTTTTTTCCTCTTCCTTTTTTTTTCTTTTTTCCTTTACTTGAGAATACTAGGGTTTGAATTCACAAGGTAGGCTCTGCACCAACCGAGCCACCTCACCAGGTTTTTCAGAGGGTCTCATTGTTTATACCTTGGTTGGCTTCAGACCATATCCTCCTCGCTAAGTTTTCTGTGTAGTTGGAATTATAGATATATAACACCTTGCGTGGAAGCCTTTTTAACTTGTTCACTTAATTGGCTACATTATTGGTAGATTTGATATGGGCAAGTTACATATCCTATGAAAGATTAAGTGTTTTGTTTTTCTCAAAAATTAGAAAATTGATAGCATCTGTTTCTCTTGGGTTGTCAAGAAAACAAAATGACATAATATATGTAATAAGGTTAAGCACAGTGACACAGTATGAGCCTAATTGCTGCTTGCTATTATATTTTCATTTTCCCTTGCCTAAAATATGCCACAAGATAGCTGGAAGCTCACTCAGAGATCTCAAAACCAGCCAATATCAGACAAGTCCCTCCACTTCCTTAGAATGTTGTAAATGTCAACTTACTTCAACCAGTTCACAAATTGACACAATAAGGTTCACAACTCACCTCTTCCTTTTTCCCTTGAGGTGTATTCAAGACTGCTTTTTAGCTTTTATATCTAAACACATTGCGGATCTATTACTTTTTCTCCATCCTTTCTACCACACATTTCATTTGATTGCCAGGCTAAGTTGTATTTCAGTTAACCATTGTAAGAAATAAAATCCTAATTCAAGAACAATATAATTACTTTTCAGTCCTAAGCAGCATCTGTGTGAGTTCCTGGTTAGTGAATGACTCAGAACTTCAGCTCCTCTGTCATGTGATGGCACTGCAGAACGTGGCAGGCATGGCCACTGTGGTCATATTAACTCAGAGAGTAGTTGGGAACAGAAAGCTTCATCGTGGACAGCTGTAGGTGGTTACCTGATAGCCACTCATATTCAGTGAGGGGAAATCAGCCATACAGTCGCTTCTAGCTTTCAAAGGGACTGGAAAAGCCGGTCTCAATGGGTGGCATGGAAGCCTTGTGCCAACTGGAGCAACTCCAGCATCAGTCTCCATGCTTCCAGCCTAGCCCTCCTGAAATCCAATTCCTGGCAAAATCTACAAGTGCACGTATGTAGGCATGTGCACATGTGTGTTAACCATAACTGAAATTATATCACTTCTGTGTTTAAAAGGTCCAGGATTTTCTAGCAGAATGTTGGTGGAAGTACAAGCTGTTCACCTCAAATTCATAGTCTCCCTCTGCTTTACCTTTCTGAACATCTCTCCGTGTCTTTATGGCGCACTGTCTGATACTCACACTGACTTCCCTTCAGTTCTTTGACCACCTAAATTTCTCCTCTTTGACGTCTTTTCTGATGGGGAGGTGGTTTTGTTTTTGTTTTTGTTTTTGCTGTATGCCTGACCTGAGGCTTGAAGTCAGTACTTGAACACTTTCCCTGAAGCTAATGCTGTACCACTTGCCGACAGCTCCATTTCCAGTTTCTTGGTGTTTCATTGGAGACAAGAGTCTCGTGGACTTTCCGGTGGGGCTGGCTTTGAACCATGATTGTCAGATCTCAGTGTCCCGGGTAGTTCACATTGCAGGCATGCATCAACAGTGACCAGATTCTTTGAGGTCTTTATACTAGATCTTATCTCCCTGAACACTCTGCCACAATCTTCCCGTGGTTGAGACCTTTCTCCCGCTAAGACTTTAATTGAAATGACATATTTCTTCAAGTCTTTCCCTGACAGTTTCATCTAAAATAGTCACCCACTGGTTTTCTACCACACTAGTCTATTTTAATATCGCATGTAGAATCTATGACAATTTGATGTTTATCCCAATCTCTTTATTATCTACCTATTTTCACAAGCAGAGAGCGATCCTCATGTAATTTATTCACCATTGACTTCTGTTATCTAAATTATTCTACTAACAGTGTTGAGCACATATCTGTGGTTTAGTAAAGTGTGAGCCATTAATAAATTTTGTTGATCTTCCTGTAAAAAGTTTGTGATCATCCCTTCAATCACCACTTCTGAGCTGAAAAAGTCAATACAGGGTTCTTTTTTTTTTTTTTTTTTAAGCTTGCACTGATCAGTGTTTATAGGAAAGAGCTAGATAAGAGGGGAAAATGCACAAATTGTTCTAAGAACTACAAAGCTATCTATAATCTATAATCTAACTGTATCCTCTTCCCCTTTCTTGTAAGAATGCATGGAACTCTGACATAGAAAATACAAAGTATTTTCTTCCAGCTTAGTCAGGATTTGATCATTTTTCAATGAAATATTATTTTTTCCATAAAGTAATAGTTTACTTGAATAAAACAACTTCTTCCAGTTTTGAACAAACCACAGCTATGTGTCCTAGAATGTTCTTTAGGTGAGTATTTTCCAAAGCCTCTCAAATCACTTGGGAGACAGGTGTCACATCAAAGGACACAGATACAGAGGAGTGGTGAGGACTTAAGAGCTGCAACAAGTTGAATTTCATGTGCATAAACATTTAAACTAGAGAGCAATCTCACTCCCTGTGTTTTAATATTCTATCTCCTCTTTAATCGCAAACACTTTTGTGTTTAGTTTTCTCTTCTGGTTTCAAGAAACAGCAGGCTTCAAGAGAAGCACTTTTGACACTGAACAGTAAAGGAATGTTCTTCAGTCTTTTTTAACTATAGCAGTTTGCTTAATTTCTTTCCTAGATATATAGGCTTAGAATTTATGATTGCCTCTTATCTACTAATAACAAATGTATAGTCTTTATTTTCAGTCTTTTGTTGATTCACTTATTAACCTTAATTTTCAAGCTTCATATTTACATTATCGTGCTAAATTGAAATCATTTTATTCAACTCTTTAAAGAAAATTTAACAAAATTAAAAAGATGAAACAGTGTAAATCAATTCACAATCACTTATAACAATTACAGAAATATTCAAAGAGAAAACATCTAAAAATATGATTTGACTTTGAAATAGAATTTGTCATATATGTATATGTAAGACTTTGCATATGTTTTTATTTTTTCCAAAAATGATATAATTTATTCATAATCATCCAATTTAAGTGAAAAAGTCTTAATTTTATTAGAAAAAATGCAAAATCTAAACAGTAAATATTTCTCCATCTCACAGAGTAACACATTAAAGCTATTTTTACTCATACAAAGTATGCTTAGTAATTAACTCAATGCATTATTTGTAATCAATTTTTTATTTACTAAGTGAAAAATGTATGTAGTAGAGGTTAGGAATGCTAGAACTTATTACTGCCAAATTCTGAGAAAGGAAAATACATTAGATTTGTAAGCATTATGTAAATCTAAACTTTTAAAAAAGATATAAAATAAGTAACTAACATGTTTAATGACAAATATGTCTGATATTTTGATGAAAACATTAAAGGTAGATGTATTTAACTTACTGTCTAGTAACATTAAAGGAAAGAAGAAACAAAGGTAGGATTAGCAGTAACTCTGATTAATATTCAAACATGGACAAGCTATGTCCCATAAATCTCTGCCCCGTAGAAAAATAAAGAATCAGTCTCCCTATGCCTGGCTGGAGTATCCTACCCATTTTCTCAGAACCATATTCCTTGGGCCTGGAATATGTCCTAATGATAGAGTCAGTCTAATATTGCATGAAGCACTGGGCTTGATTTCCCATGAACAAAAGCCACAAGTGGTGCTATGGCTCAAGTGGTAGAGCACCAGCCTTGAAAAAAAGTCAAGGATGGTGCCCAAGCCCTGATTTCAAGTCCCAGGACCAGAAAAATAAAAGAAGAATAAATTCCAGACCTTCACGCATGTCTTCAGATATTCTCAGAGAAAATTTCTGAGCATACCTACTCCAGGAAGACTGAGACCAAAACTAATTAGGCTTTGAGAAATGCATAAACTGTTTTCTGCAATGTAAGATTCATCTTGAATTACCAACGTATTATTATATGCCTTTCAAACAGAATTGGGTTTGCTTTGTATTTCTGCTTTTATATTTACCCCATCTTTGTTATGATGATGCTCCTTCATGACTATATTGCCTCTGAATTGTGTGCTCTTTGAAGCTTTGATTGTATCTATTTAAATCTAACTACAATCCACAAATTTTCAGAAGAAAAAGTACCCTATTGGGTGATTATAGAATTTGTTCAATTGATATAATTCCATAATAGTTTAGAGAAAAAAATTATAATAGGTAGAATATGTTTCCCAATAAGCAATTGCAATAGTTCAAGCACAGGATGGCAAAATATTTATAAATACAGTGCTAGAATCCCACTTCTAGGCATCTACCCAGAAACAAGGCCATACTAAATCTACTAGCACAACTATGCTCATTGCAGCACTATTCACCATAGCTAAGATATGGAACCAACCCAAATAGATGAATGGATCATGAAGATGTGGTATATTTAATACCATGGAATTTTATGCTACCATCAGAAAGAATGGCATTGTCATTTGTAAGGAAATAGGAAGACTTCGAAAAAATCATATTAATTGAAGTAAGCCAGACCCAAAGGAACATAAGCTCCATGGTTTCCCTCATTTGTAACAATTAATATACATTTAGGATTCTTCTAAAAGAGGACCATAATAGCTCAAAAGCTATATATATATGTATATATATATATGTGTGTGTGTGTATGTATATATATATGTATATATATATATATCCATCCATATAGGAGGAAGCTAAGTGAAATGAACTCCAGGATATGTAAATAAGAGGTTTATTTTTGTAATTGTTATTCTTAGTGTACTATGTGAAGCTATTTCTTTTCTTTTCCCCCTTAAGGTTTGTCTCATGTTGTTACTGTATCTGACTTTGGTACCTGGTATATTGTATATACATTTCTTTGTGTATTTGAAAATGGGAAGGTAAGGGAAAAAACAAGATGAGTGGGAGGGGGTCAGGAAGGGAAAGTGGGAGAAAAACATGCAAAGGGGTATCAATGTTCAAGAAGTAATGTACCCACTACCCAATGAATGTAACTGTAACCCCTCTGTACACCACCCCAACAATGAATTTTTTTAAAAAGACAGTGCTGAGGTCTAGAGAAAAAGTACTGCTGAATTTTAGAGAAAATTGCCATTTTCCTATTCATAGAACTGACATAGAGAAAATTTTTAAGAATCTTTCTTAATTAAATTTTTGTGTACAGCCTGAAGTACAAATATATCCATGTGTTCCCCTTCCCCAGATATTCTTTGGACGCCTTGGTGGGAGAAACAGATGGCCCAGGAAGTATGGTTGCTCCATATAGTTTCAGAAATGACATATGTCTCCATTTTTAAAAATAAGACTACTAGTACAGTATCATCTAAGAAAATATAGTGCATATTTAGAAATGTATAACAGTTCAGTGAAGATAAGAGGGACTTTGTGGGCTTGAGATGCTTATTGGGCATGCCTTGTATATGCTAATGGCTTCACAAGCATTCACTTTGTACATTTCTGGAGGAGCAGAAGCTGTTTTTCAAATAATCTCATGTTCAAGTATAGTTTCAGATATTTTGGAGAGGTTTTGGGTTGGTTATTTGTGTTAACCTATACTTGGTGCCTAGTTTTATAGCAATTAAATATCCTATCTTGTTGTGTGTAATGATTTGGTTAAACCTATGACATTTACAAAAAGAGAATTGCTTTACTAGTTTTCCTTTTAGCACAAGCTTTTATTTTGGTGGTGGTAGTTGTTTTATTGAACCTAAAGTATTACATGTCAGGCTACAGGGCTGCCACTGAGATACAGTAGTTACATTTAAAATTAAACTCATCTAATTAACACGAGACTTAAACATTTTTAGTCCAAATTTCTGCCTTGATTATCTATGCAAAAGGTTTTGGAGATAATTTAGGTTCAAAATTCATATTTTGTAAGTATTTGAAGTCTATTTAATAGTATACTTGGAATCTTGTCTAATCAAAATTATAGAATATTAAATAAAATATAAAACATCATAAGAAAATTATGAGAACTCAAATAACACAAAATAAATATTAGATGATGGATAAATATCAATTAGCTATTCCTCCAGGCTTATTAATCAGAAAATTCCAAAATAACTTTAACTAAAACAATCTGCTGTTTATTTAATTGTAGATTTTAATTAGAATGAAACACTAGTATTTCCATGGTGTGGTTATGCACTGACAATAATGGCACTGATAACTCACATATGAATAGAATTTTACAATTCACAAAGTACTGTTATACACACAATCTCAATTAGGCATGAAAAGAGCCTTGTGAGATAGATATACAACGTAGGTCACACATTCTTTTGCAAGGGAAAGTCGGAAGTTGTTCCTTCAGGTAGGCATATTAAAGTGATGTGGTCCTGTGCTTTACTTGTAATGTTACCTATAGTTTCCCTTCCACACATATTTTTATTAGTACCAATCAGTTGTACAAGGGGCTTCATTTTGTCATGTTCATATAACTTGCAAGCATTTTGAACAAACTCAACTCATCCTCTATCCTTCCTCATTCCCATTCCCCCTTCCCAACCAATCTCAACAGGCTTCAATGTTCCATTTTTATCATTATGAACCTGAAGTATTTCGATCATATTTCTTTCAGTTTATTTTTTATTATAGAGGTAATGTATAGAGGGGTTAAAGTTATATTACTTCTCACACATTGATACCCACTCTCATGTTTTTTTTTCCCCATAGCCCTCTTCCCATCCCCTCCCAAACATCTTTTCCCCCTTTCCTTTTCCTATTTCAAATAATCAAATAAACATATATAAAATATGCCAGGTAAAAAACTCAGATAGAGTAACAATATAAGATTAACCAAAGGGTTACAAAGGAGAAGAGAAATAACATAGTACAGTAAGAACAACAATTGTTCAAGGTAAAGCTCTTGTTTCTATATCCTAGAGATCCTTTCATTTAGCCTCATCCTATATGACCTTATGTATCTAGGTTTTGAGCTATTGTAATCCCCTGCATGGAGAGTCCTAGATGTGTACTAATTATTACAAATGAGGGAAACCATGGAGCCTATGTACCTTTGGGTCTGGCTTACTTCACTTAATATGATTTTTTCCAAGTCTTTCCATTTCCTTACAAATGGGGCGATGTCACTCTTTCTGATGGCAGCATAGAATTCCATTGTGTATAGACACAAAAAGAAATGCTCGACATCTCTGGCCATAAAAGAAATACAAACCAAAACAACTTTGAGATTTCACCTAACTCCAGTTAGAATGGCCAGGATCAAGAAATCTAATAACAACAGATGCTGGCGAAGAGAGATCACTACTACACTGTTGGTGGAAGTGCAACTTCGTTCAACCACTATGAAAAGCAGTATGGTGATTCCTCAAAGACTAAACATTCAGCTCCCATATGACCCAGCAATTCCACTCCTTGACATTTATCCAAAAGTCCAGAAACAAGGACATACAAAAGCCACTGGCAATGATGTTCATTGCAGCTCTGTTTACCATAGCGAAGATATGGAACCAACCCAGATGCCTTCCATAGATGATCAAGAAGATGTGGTATTTCAATCATATTTAACCTCACTCACTCTCTTCATTATCCCACCCTCCTCCAAATATGACTAATAATGTCTCTAGATATAACATGGTTTATATTCCTATTACTCTGTTTTTATTGTATGCCCATTGTTTAAAGGGGTTTCATCATGACATCTCACAGGTAATACTTTAATTGGATTGAATCTTTCACTTTCTCTCAGTTTCCCTATTTCTACCCTCTGTTATTCCACTGCTTTCACTAAGTTTTATTTTAGAATGTTCAGTACAGATGAAATGTATTTCACTGTCTAATATTTCTTTTCCTCACTTTTCTTATCTATTCACTGTCCTATAATTAAAGATATAGATATGTATAAATATTCACATATACATGTGTATCTATACATATGTGTGCTAAATTATGCCATATATAGATATAATCCTGTGCACATTTATGTATATGTTTAGCTTATATTTCTACACATGCACATGAGCAAATACCTGAGAAGGTGTTTCTGGTTAAAATAAACAACTGAACTGGTGAACTCAGGAAAGCTGATTGCTTACCCAATGTGAATGGACCACATCCAATCTATTGAGGGTCTAAATATAACAAAATAGCAGCAAAAGGTATTTGTCAACCTCATTCTTGCCTCTGTGTTTGAATCTGGACATCTGACTTCTGTAAGCCCTAGATGTGGATTTACAATAACAAAATGGCACCAGAAGGAATTTGCCAACCTCATTCTTGTCTGTATGTTTGAGTTTGGACATCAGGCTTCCCTAAGCCCTGGATGTGTATTTATGCTTTCACAGGTAGTGTTATATAGAATTGTGAACTTAAATAATATCACTGGCTTTTCCAGCTCTCACACATGTACACAGAAAAAGGTGGGGCTTCTCAAACTCCATAATCACATGAGTCAATTCCTCATAATGAATCTCCCCAAATAAATTCACACACATATTTACATATAGTTGTAGATGTACATTCCACACATGTATACAATGTATATTCCACTGTGTCTGTTCCTCATGCTAACAATACAGTGTATCCCTATTTGCATTCTGTTCTGCATTAAGAAAATGCAAAGTAACCGCACATCTCCAGAAGCACAAAGCTTCCATTGTCTTTTCTTTCTCTTATTTCATTATTGGAAAACAAATCTTACTTTCCTCCTTTTATCGTACTTTCCTCTACCCACATAAGAACACTGTCTTTGCTTGTTAAGCTGTATTTCTTGAGTGCAAAGGAAAAAATGATTATATATGATTATACACACACATGCACGCACGCACACACACACACACACATGCACAACACACGCACACACACACAATGAGGAAAAGGGTACTTCAAAAAATTCTGTGGGAACAACTGGATTTCCACATGCAGATGAATGAAATTTAATTGCAAATTTACCATAAGTAAAAATCAACCCAAAAGGATTACAGACTTAAATATGATATATGAATAGAAAACTATTTCAAAATCATAGGGGAAAACAAAACAGCATTTGTTTGAGCAATAATTACTTTGGATATATGACTCAAAAATTTCAATCAATATGTACCCAAAATAGACAACATGGTTGTGTAACATTCTAAAGCTCCTGCACTCATGAAGGATATAATGAAGTAAAAACAAAAGGTACAGAATATAAGAAAATATTTGCATGCTAAACACTATAGGATTAATATAAAAACATATAATAAACCATAAAACCTCCACAACATGAAATTAATCGATTTTAAAAGGGGAAATGACTTTAGTAGCCTTTTCCCCCCTAAATAAGACACAAATATCCAACAGATGTATTTTTAAATGTTCTATGTAACTACCCATTAGAAAAATAGAAATAAAAGTCACAATGAAAAATCTCTTCAAATCTGTTAGAACAGTTATTTTCACGAAGACAAAAAAGATAATAAACGTTGCTGAGTGCATTACGGAAAGTAACTATTGTGCACTATTGGCCCAAATGAAAATTAGTTCAGCCATTATGAAAAACAGCACAAAGATTCCTCAAATATTAACTGTAATTATTTTGAACATCTAACATTAAAGCATTGAAAAATCAAATTGAAAACAAAATTTGATGCATAATTTGCACTGGGGAAATTATTCTTTTTTCACAATGTAGGCCTTATTTATAATAATAGTATGTATAGGCTGAATAAATTAAAAATTATATGTAGGCTGATTAAATTAGAACAAAATCACCTCAGGCTTAGAGTACTCAGAAGGAAATATCACATGTAATACATGTTAAGACAGAGGCTTGAATAGGTCATTCTATAGACTCTAATGTTATAATTAAATCATTATATAACTAATACAAAAGGAATTACTTTCACTTAAGCTTAGTAAGGTTGGATGGGTTAATACAAACCATCACTGTAAATTTAAACTAGCAATTTAAATTTGAAATGCTGAATAAAACACATTGAGAAATAGTTCATAAAGAGCTTTAAGTACAACTTCAAGTTACTGGAAAAACATTTTTTTTCTGGCAATCCTGGGGCTTGACCACAGGGTCTGAGCATTGTTCGTGAGCTTTCTCAAGGTGAGTCCTTTACCACTTCAGCCATAGTTCTATTTCTGATCTTTTCTGTGTGTGTGGTACCATGGAATCAAACCCAGAACTTTGTGCATGCTAGGCAAATACTCTACCACTAGGCCACAAATTTGGCCCCTTAAAAAAAAAGGAAATGTGTAATGCAAGTAAAAGTTAACTAAACCCTTAAATAGGTCATATTTTCTTTCAATTCATTTATGCAGGTCAGTTATTAAAAAGGATGATTATATAAAATGAGGCAACTTAGAAATTAACATAAGAAGCTGGTGGCTCATGCCTTCAATCCTAGCTACTCAGGTGCTGAGATCTAAGGATCACAGTTTAAAGCCTGCCCAGACACAAAAAGTCCATAAGGCTCTTATCTCCAATAAATCACCAGAAAACAGGAAGTGCCACTGTGGCTCAAGTGGTAGAGCTCTACTCTTGAGGCGAAGAGCTTAGGGACAGCCCCAGGCCCAGAGGTCAAGCCCCACAACCAACCAAAAACAAATAAACAAACAAAAAATTAAAAATAAATAGGTAGCTAGACTAAAACAAAGCAAAATTTGGGACAGAAACAGCTTAAGAAACTTTAATGACGATATTGATTTGTTTAGTTGATCATGAGGAGTGTGCTATCTGGAAATGCTGCCAATCCCACCAACACCCAGAAGTTATTTAACCGAAAAATTTAACTGCCAGCCAATTGTGTACAGACGTAACATTTAATATACATCCTGAGTTGCATTTTAAAGTTTTAAAAAATAATATTTCTTATATCAAATTTGAGGCAAAATAAATACATTTTCCCAACAGTTATAAAACACTGTGTATCCAACAAAATTCCATCAACATTGACCAAAATTTAGCCTAATGGTATAATTTATCCACAAAGCACATGTCCATATTAGGAAATAATGTTTCCTATGTCCCTACTTTTTATTTCTACAATTTCTCATATTCTAATAGATATATATCTATTTTCAAATTTAGAGTCATTAATGTTATTTTGAAAAAAATGACAAAGTTGTTTGCATAGGTTGAAAAAAGGCTTGTAAACTAACCAAGCAAGTGTGTCAAGAACTCAAATTTTCTTTGCATGTAAGATGTTGGCTATTATTTCTGTATTTATGAGATTCGGTTGCTTTTTATTCTGGAAGGAGAAAATTCCTATTTTCTCTTTATGTATTTTTTTACTTGAAATGTTCTACATTAAGTATAAAATAAATTAGTTTGAGCCAAGAGCATGATCTAATGATAAAGTGCTTGCCCAGCAATCTTGAAGCCCTGAGTTTGATTCCCAGGTAGCACATATACAGGAAAAGTAGCAGCAAGTGGTGCTGTGGCTCAAGTTGTAGAATGTTAACCTTGAGAAGGCTCAAGGACATTGCCCAGGCCCTGAGTTCAAGTCCCAGAACTGGCAAAAAACAAAAATTTAAAAATTAAATTAATCTGACTGTTATATTTATATTGCGGTTTCATGGTTTCAGATTTGAGGATAATATGAAACATATTATGATGACAGTTCCATAATAATGGGTACTGAATTAAAAGATTTTTTTAAATTTTAAAATAAGTGTACAAGGAGTTTTTCTTTTTGGTGTTAGTCACACTGGGGATTGCAACCACAGTCTGTCTCATATGAGGCAGTACTCTACCACTGAGCCACATCCCCAGCCCCTTAACATATCCATTTATGTGTGTTCTGTGCATCTTGATAAAGTCATTCTTCCATCATTTCCCCCATTCTTTCTATTCTTCCCTCTTATAATTGGTTTATCGTTTAAAACATCCCCATTTCTAATAATGCAATATTGAATTTAGAAAAACTGACAAAACAACCACCCAGAAAATAAATATGTACTCTAGGTGCTATGAGAAAGTTAGAGGACTGGCTCCCTAGTGATGGAATTATAATTACCTGTTAATGTTGCAAATCATTTACTGTATACATTATTTCATTAATTATCATTGGAAAATATAAAAGATTAGTAAGAGTTTAACTTGAACAACAAATTAGTCATTCCAGCTAAATTTACATAATAAAAATGGGTAGAAACTTGAGTGCATGGACAGCAAATTGATAAAGAAAAAATTATTTTTGCTAACATATATAGCCGGGTGAAAAAAATGCACAGAAATACAACTGATGGAAGATAATTAAGGTACAATTATAACAGTGTTTCTGACAAAAAATAGAGAGAAGTGATTGATGGGAATACCTTAAGAGTAGTAGAAAGTTGCCCCAGAACTCAATAAATACTTAAAAAAATTGAATTTAAAGGCACTGAAAAGGTAATTTTGTAAAAGAGAGTGAGAGGATCGAAAAGTAATAAAGAACAGCAGATTGGTTTCATAGTAAGTCATTGACAGACAGCTCTAAGGTATAAAATGTGAGGAAGAAATGAGACAAGACACCATGAGCATACAAATAAGGATAAGACAACAATGAAACCTGCAGAAAGGAGAAACAAATCGAAATACTGAATTTTATTTTTTGAAATACAGTCTGTAATTCTAAACTTTAATATGATTTCTGCAATCTTTTGTTACTTTTACTAACCCAGATGCTAATACTGTACACTTAGCTATTAGCATAGTGGGTCTACAAAGAACAGACCATTCTCTGTGGATTACTTTTTTATAGGTAGTAGTTTATTAATATCTTTCCATAGAGAGGAATAAGACATGCAAAGAAAATGACTATTCACTTTAGAGGTATAGAGGGAACAATTAGCAAAGTTCAAACCTGTGGAAAAACATTTAACTTCCCCAGGAAAGTTAGCCAAAATTAAAATAAAAGAATTGTTTTGCTTTTGCAGAATTTTTTTCAAATGAATCCAAATGTGTCATCTCCTCCTTGCTTTATAAACCTTGAAAAGTAGCTTTAATATTATAGTAAACAGTATATATAATCTATTCTAAGTATATCTTGGAGTGGAAAGGCATCACGAAGGCCAAGCACTCCTGACCACATAACCACATTCGTCTTGGTGCTCAAGATTAACTCGCTTTAACTTTGTCTTGCATTATAGCAGCTTCTTAAACACAAACTTGATCCCTTACTTCTAGTAGAACCCAAGACATTCTAATGAATCTTGTTCATATGATTCTACCAGTGGCAAAGGCATTGTTATGGACTCTCCAAACTCAATTCCTTTCATAACTAAGAACTCAAATTACATTTCCAAGTGGTTTTGCAAATGAGTCATGTGACTTTTTCCTTGCCAATAAAGTACAAGCCAAAATAACAGATATAAGTTCGATTCCTGGCATTCAAAATCTCCCACTCAATCTGCCACACAAAAACTTTTTATCATTATTTTTCTTCCCTCATTCCAGATACATATAAAATAATGGGGAACCCCAAGGACAGTCCCCCTCTGAAACTTGGTCCCATGATTTATTGGCAGTTTACCGACAAATACTGCAGTAGACTGCCCTATGAAAGAGAAATATACCACCACCACAACAAGCCATATCACCTGTGATAACAATATAGCAGTAAAATTTCTTCAGTTAATATTATATACTTTTAATTTTTGCCAGTCCCGTGGCTTGAACTCAGAGCCTGGGCACTGTCTGAGCCACAGCACCACTTCTAGTTTTTTCTATTTATGTGATGCTGAGGAATTGAAACCAGATCTTCCTGCATGCTAAGCAAGCACTTTACCACTAGGCCAAACTCCAGGCTTTCTGACTTCTCTTTCTTGAGGTATTTTCTGAAGTGTCATTTAACTAGAAACACAATAATCTATAGTTTTCATGTCTGGCTTCCTTCACCAAGCATAGTACACAAAATTATATTATGTCAATATATTACTGAAGTTTGCTCCTTCTTATTATTGAGTACAATTCCTTTGTATTTTTGTAACAAAAAAACCTGATTAGCATCAAAATTTATAAACTCAAAAATTAAACTGTCACTCACTGTATAATATTTTCATTAAAAACTTGGAGAATATGTGTGTGTGCATGTATATGAGTACACACTCATACATAAATCATATAAATATATAAACACACATATGTATTAGGTGCACATAAGTCACACATAATTTTATATATGTGCAAAGTGTATTTGCACAGGCAAGTATAACACAAAGTAGAGAAGAAGTATTATTCTCACAATTTCAAATACGACTGTATAGTTCCAAAGACAAACAGTCTGGGAAATTCAGCATACCTTCTTGCCTCTGTGGCTTGGCAGAGTTGGGATAAACTCTCCCCATAAACACATTATTCCCACTGGGGACTGGTGATGGGAACCTGGCAGAGCTCTAACCACAAGTGACTTCAAAGCAGTAACAATCAGCCCAAAACTTTGGGTTAGCTCAGAGGAAATATGTGGATGCTTTCCAGATATAACCGAGTGTCTCCACGTAACTGAAGGACTTTATGGTAGGCAGGTGAATCTCAGTCCAAAGCATTTTGCCCAAGTTCATAAGAATGAAATGCATTATTGGTTATATTCTACTTCTTTCATGTAGGCAGTTAAAGTAGCAGATACTCCATGTAAATTGAGGTTATGTATGTGCTTAAATTAACAAGTATAGGGGCTGGGTGTTTGGTCTAGTGGTAAGAGTGCTTGCCTAGCATGCATGAAGACCCAGGTTCGATTCCTTGGTACCACATGCATAGAAAAAGCCAGAAGTGGTGCTGAGGCTCAAGATGTAGAGCTCTAGCCTTGAGAAAGTCCAAGGACAGTGCTCAGGCCCTGAGCTTAAGCCCAGGACTGGCAAAAAAAATACAAGTATAATGCTTTATAAAATTGTAATTATTTATTTATGTCATGGAACTTGAACTCTGGGCCTTGGCACTGTCCCTGAGCTCCTCAGCTCAAGGCTAGCATTCTACCACTTGAGCCACAATCTCACTTCCTGTTTTCTAGATGTTAATTGGATATTAGAGTCTCATGTTCTCTAGTGCCTGGGTTAGTTTTGAACTGCAGTCCTCAGATCTCAGGCTCCTGAGTAGCTAGAAATACAGGCATGAGTCATCGCGCCCAGCCCTGTAACGCATTTTTATAATAAACTACTTTATCTACATTTAAGGCTTATGAGGAATACACACATATATTCAAGGAGAGAACTTTCTCCAGATATAATTTTTTCACTCAAGGCTTGTGGTCAACTCCTTTAGCAACACCTATACTTCCATATTTTTCTTTTCCTTTATTGATGGCTAATTGAAGGAAAGTGTCATGGAGTTTACTTACCAGGAAGGCTTCAAACTATGATCCTCAAATCTCAGTTTGCTAAGTAGCTAGGATAATAGGTATGAACCACCAGTGTCCTACAAGAACTTCCAGATATTTATAATTCCATTAGATATTAAGAATGTAAACAGGGATTTTTATTTCTATTTATAGGGGGATACACTGAGATTCGAAGAATACAGGGGATTTACCAAGACTCCATGCCTCATAAGCAATCCAGTGTGACTGGTCATTTGAATCCTAATCTTGCCTAATCCTACCAAGCCTATCACATTCAGGATGGATTGTTCATTGTGCATTTTATTAATAGCTCACAATAGTCTTAAAAAAGTTGCTGGAGTCTTTACTTTGGGAACTGTTCAAAAAATAAAGAAAGAGGAGTTTGTTATAACTTGCATTCTCCTTCCTAGGTCATAGTACAAAATATTAATATATTATAATATCACTTCTAATAGATCTTACACACATTGAACACTCCAAATATATTTATACATTAAAAATTGTACGAATTGAGTACTGCTAATTGCTGAAAACTCAAAGGTAACATGTGAACATTTGTCAGATAGCTTTAAATTTAGAATTATATATGTGTTAAAAGCCATCAATTGAGGCCAGGAGTTTGGCCTAGTGGCAGAGTGCTTGCCTAGCATGCACAAAGGCCCGGGTTCCACATACATAGAGAAAAGCCAGAAGTGGTGCTGAGGCTCAAGTGGTAGAGCTCTAGCCTTGAGAAAGTCCAAGGACAGTGCTCAGGCCCTGAGCTCAAGCCCAGGACTGGCAAAAAAAAAAAAATCAATTGAACTCCAAGAAATAGAGGAAAAAGGTTTTGTCTTTTTGTTTTAATTTTTCTTTTTGCTTTTCTTTTTTGCTTTATTTTCTCCTTTGTCACTGTTTTTAATGCCTGTATCTCTTGTCTTACATGTATGTTTATCTATTTGGGGGAAAGAAAGAGGGAGCCCAGAAATGGTGGGGCCAAGGAAAACAGATGCAGCAGTGACACTCACTAGACACTATGTTGAAAATGGACTAAATAACTTGCGGAGGAAGATAGGGGGGTAAAATGAGGGAAGAGGGGACACTGTGCAAAAAGAAATGTACTTTTCAGACCCAAAGAAAATCAGGTTCCAAGATTTCCCTCATTTGTAATAATTGGAATATGTCTATGATATTAGCAGAGGATCACTGCAGCCCACTTGCTAGTGCATAGGACCATTCATAAAGAAGCATATCAAAATGAACTCTAGTATGTGGAAATAAGAGGTTCTCAAGTATGTCCTGTATGAAGTTATCTCTATTTTTTCTTTCAGTTTTCTGTATGATACTCACTAGACACTACGTTAGAAATTAACTTTGCAACGTCGGAAAGGAGGGGTTAGAGAAGGATAAGTGGGAGGAAAAAAAAGAGGGGTTAATGTTTAAGAAGAAATGTCCTCTCCACCTTACTTATGTAACTGTAACCCCCTTGCTCATCACCTGTACAATAGACATTTTTTAAAGTAGCATGAAAAAAGAGAAAAAAAGAAATGTACTCATTATGTGACTTACGTAACTGCAAACCCTCTTTACATCACCTTTACAATAACACTAAAAATTGCTATTTCTTTTAATAAAACAAATCGCTGTTATATGTCAACACATTCAAACAGTGAAAAATTGAGTATATCCTTTTGTAAGACTATCAGTATGGGCATGTTTTCATAGTTCTTCCTTTGACACGTCTGTGTTTAGGTTTGAAAGGTTTATGTTTTGGTTTCATCTTGCTTCCAAATAATAAGTTCCTGATTTGGATTTCAGACAATTCTAGTTATGCAATGCATCTTAATATACACAGTTAAACACATCCCCATTCTAACCAGATGTGAGCACTCTCACGCATTTATACTGTATGACATGTGTAGTGGTAGTGGTTGCAAAGTGGTTTTAAATATGTATACTCATTATTTTAAGAAAACAAATGTCCTTTGAACATTCTTATGTGCTTTTAAAATAAGGTAAGAGGATTGTTTGATTAAAACCACAATTGTTCTAGGGAAGACCTTCAGGAGGCAATATCTTTCTCTTCATTCACAATACCTTGATTATCCACTTCCAGGAACTATTGGTTCTCAACCACTGTAGCTGCAATCACATATCACTTGCCTACTAGCATCAGGTTCCGTGCATTCTGTGGTCAATGGAAAAATAAGAGGCTATGTTCCCACTCTCACAGACTAAACATATAGACAAGTGTTCTCTCAATCACCATGCACTGTGGTGAGAGTTAGAACAAACAAAAGCACAGATTTCTCAGAGAAGTCAAACAAAAAAATGTATGGCTCTTTCAGGCCAGATGACGCTAAAGATCTTTTTAAGGGGATTTGAGGGGCTTATCTTTGAAATAAGTACAGAAGGTGCTTATCAGGTAAAAAAGTGAAACCCACACATGCTAGATTAAACTGTGATAAAACTGCCACTGAGCTAGGACCCAAGAGCAGCACAGGTGGCTTTCCTTTTCATTTGTAGTTGACAGTTAAACATGCTTATATGCTAAGGTGGGGTGGAATCCAGATGTGGGTGTAGCTGGAACACAAGGAAAAATAAATAGGTAAAGAGGGGAGATATTATGTTATTATTTGCTGGCAATTTCAGGCTTGTTTTTGTGTAAAAGTATGATTATTTAACCCAATTAATGTATATAAGTATCTCCAATCTAAAGAAATTGGGAAATAAGACTCTGATAATGTTAAGTCAAATATCTCAAAATACCCAAACAAGCCAAACTGGGATCCAAATATTTTGGCTATCACACTTGTTTTCATACCCGCTTCTCACACTTTTAAAACCTTTATCTGCATTTCACAAACATTAGAACTTCATCCCCCTAGTTCCACAAATTCCAACATGTCTCTTTAGTACATTTCTGTATATTCTTACTGCCCAATAATTTCTAACTGTGCAGCTTGTAATAGAAATAAAATCATATATTCTATTTCCCAGCATAAAATTACAATGTTAATGATGCTTTATTTTAGCTTTTCCACAGTTCTCCTGCCTCATTTATCCCCTACTGAATCACCATTCCTGCTCACTGTTCCCTGGCTCAAGCTTTTCTACTGATGCCAAATGTGGAAAAATGCATTTTGCTGTTTACTACTTTCAATATTCTTTGTTTTAAAGAATTGCTATTTTGATACACCCAGACCCATATAATCAAGAAGCAGTTTTCACAGAAAGTGCTGGGATTAGGTGGTAGGCTCTTAGGCAGAAAATTAATAGTGTGATGCTAGCATGCTGGTTCCACACTCTCCTGGAGTTCTTTATCAAGATGCCCATATGACAATCATACAAATAAATTGGACCTCACCCACCGATTCAAGCTGGTAACAAGGACTCCCTTCCCTGCCATGAGACTCCGCCTCGGTAGCACTGTGATGATTGCCTGGGTTTCTAAACTTATGGAGAACACTGGTGGTCCTCATTTTCTCTGGAGAAACACCCCACTGATCTGCCTGGCCTGGGAAAAAAGACTGTATGGTTCATATCATTTCAGTCCACCTTAGTATTCTCAACATGCGTCACTCATCATCACCATCTTGTGTCCTCAGGATTCTTCCTATGTTTGCATCAATGCATTGAGGTCTGTTTTCTTTTACTCCATCTCTTCTTTCACTTTGTCCTTCAGGCTGCATGTCTAGAAAGTTTAAGGTCATTTCTCATCATGTGTTGAATTTCTCATTTTGGAATTTTTTAGTGTTATTAAATATAGAAAATCATGTCAAAACAAATGTTTTGCTTAATTCTATAAGAGCTTTATAAAATCACAATACAATAAGGTGAAGCTATAGGAACACTGAAAAACATCTAATCTTTACTTAACCTGGACACATCCTGAGTCTTTCTGATGACTGTGACATTGACAATATGAGTTCTCCGTGTCATAAAGATTTTTGTAAGTTCTCTAAATGGCTGAGCACTGGTGACTCATGCCTATAATCCTAGCTACTCAAGAGGGTACTGAAGATCACAGTTGGAAACCAACCCTGGGCAAGAAAGTCCATGAGCCTCTTACCACCAATAAAACTACAAAAGGAAGGAAGGAAGGAAGGGAAGATGAAGGGAAGGAGGGAGGGAGGAGAGAAAGAAAGAAACAAACAAAGAAACAAAGAGTGGGGAGGGCGTTATGCAACAAATTTAAACATTCTCACACTAGTCTTTCGCTTAATTTTACCTCTGAAATCAGTAATTGGATCTTTGTTTTCTGTAATACACAATAAAAGGATGGAATTATTGTGGACTTCAGGTATCCACATGAAGTTAGCCTCAACAATAATTTTTCAAACAGGAGTGAGAAGTGTGAGAAGAATGTTCAGGCCTTCTTTCCCGACCCGTTAGCTGAGTCATAAGATCGGCACAGCTGTTCCTTAGAAGCTGCCAGATGACTTCAGCTCCTGCTGACAAACTCAGCAACCCACCAAAGAACAGAAAGATGTCATTTCTCCAGAAGTTGCCATTATAGAACAAATATAAATGATACACATTGTTTCATTGACATGCAATGCAATTGCTTCCTATGGTGATAGACCATAAAATTCTGAATATTTATTCAGTCTCTACAGGATTTTGAGCAGTTTTCCACTTTCAAATTTCTTTCATCTTTAGAATAATATTATTGTACCCATGGTCTAGCTCCTACTGGTAGCTTTAACTGCTGGGTTCCCCTTGTACTACCTACATTTAATGACTTGCATTCAAAATTTACGAAAATCTAAGAGCCAGCTAAAAGCTACAGAAATTGGCATGGTTAATTGTAAGGACTGGACAAATAGTTATATAATACACAATTCTAGTAATGAATATGAGGAGGTTCTGACACTGAAATCAGTGTCAATGTAAGCTCAATATGGAGTCCTAGCTATTTCCTTTCTCACTGTATTTGGAGAAACAAGAATGCAGTTGGTTGGTTTAGCAGGTTACTTAACTGGAATAAGATGTACTAGGACAAGTGCGCCCTCATTCAGTACAACACTAGTGCAATATGCCAAATCTTCAGTGAGGGGTGGGATAAAGGCTTTCTGACCTTGCACAGGTCACATTGACCAGGAAGATAAGTGAAGAAAGCAAACTGAAAGAAGTATATGGCTTTACATAGACGCGGTCTGATGTTTAAAATAATAACATTTAAAATGCTATTGTAAATATGGACATAAATAAAAGCCTGATATTTTCTGAAATTGAAGCAACAAAATAGTTTTTAAAATATATTCTTATTTTAGTAAGTAAATACTGGAAATGGATAGTATTGCCTGTGAATTTGCACTTTTTGAAACTCAAGAAGACAAGCTTTTTAAAACGTTAGCTGTTGTTTTGGACATAAAGTCAGTTTTCTTAAGTTCTTAGCTACCTTTGGTTGAACAACTTGAAAACACTTTTCACAACATATATATGTTTATATTAATTTATGCATGGTGGTTGATAATACAACAGCATATTTTCTATTACTCTTGTTGATTTGTATCAATGAAATCTGATCTTCTAGGAATATATACCCTATCATATATTCCATATGTAAACTATTACAAATCTACTCTAGTTTACTTTTCACAGTGGGTATACAATCTATAAACATTAAATATCTTAACATCTTAGTATTTGTACATTTAATCTTTTGTAATCAATTATAATAAAGCACTTAAGGCAAATAAATCTGATTTTAATAAATAGTAAAAAATTTAGGGAAAATGACTGCTAATAACCTGTGTAGAGAGCATATATTTAAATCAGACAAATCTCTTGCATGTTGAGTAAGACAATGATATTTAATTTTTTTAAAAAAAAGTAATAATATTTTCAAGAAAGACCATTTGCTGGTGCCCTCTGATTACTTCCAGTTCATGAGATTCCAGGAAGAATTTCCCAGCCCTCCTGTGGTTCAACTTGGCACATTTCTTGCTAATTTGTATGTGAACGGACGTGGTGTCCCATTTGTAGTGGCTCAAAAGTTCTCCCTAAGGCAATATGTCAGAGCAAGCCTGGGCATTTCAATTGCAAATCAACATGTAGCAGTAAAAATTACGTATCTAAAATCTTAACACATTATACCCCTACACACACACACATACTCACACACACACACACACACACACATACACACACAACTCTAAGAGAGCTAATCTGTTCATAAATTCTTCAAATCACAGAATTTTTTTTTGTGAGTCATGGGGCTTGAACTAGGCCTAGGTGCTGTCCCTGGGCTCTTCAACTCAAGGCTACTGCCTTACCCTTGAGGGTAATTGGAGATAAGAGTCTCAGGTCTTTTTGTGCCCTGGCTGGCTTTGAACCTCAATCCTCAATTATCAGCCTCCTGATTAGGTAGGATTATAGAATTACAGACTTGAGCCACCACAACCACCACATCCGGCCACAGAAAATTTTTGAGTTCTTATTAACTGCAAGACATCATATTGATAATGAATTTCAATAATTAATGAAAAGGGGAAGGGAAAATATGGTAAATGTTCTATCATACAGATCTAAGATGAGACATAAAAATAAAAAATAATGGAATTTTTATTATTTTGACAAAAGTTAAAATGCCTTTTAATTTTTAACTGGGTTGCTTAACATGCTTTTTTTTAAATATTTGCACTGAAGATGCAGGGCTTCATAATGGATTTTCAAGTTAATCCTTTAAGACTCAATTCTGGGGCAACTACTGAGGATGCCCTCAAAAATCCCTGAAGCTGAGAGTTGTACATACTTTTTCCCTTTACCAGAATTCTCCAGATTTGCATATTTTATCTCTATAAGCTTCTAGGTAAGATTACATTTGAAGTAAGTTTGGGCCAATTACAAACCACTAGGCTAGGTGCTAAGTTATCTTCTGAGTTCATCATCCAACAGTTCTAGAAGGTATTTGGCTCTAGCTTTATAATTTCAAAAGACCCTTTAGAAGAGACTCTTGTGTTGCCATTAGTTTGTAGACGTTCAAGCGTCAAAGTCACATTGCTTATTGACATTTCTGTGTGGTTTGGGCAGATTAGACTTTCTTCCTGATTCTCAATCTTCTTTTTGTAAAAGAATTTACACTAACAGGATTAAATCAGTGTTGTATGAAGATTTCCTAGGATGATACTGAGCTTTCATAGCAAGATACGGACATAACTTCAGTTTTCATTGTTTCCAGAGTATCAGAAACCAAATTCATTCATGAGTCAGAATCTGTGTGTAATGAGTACATAATTACATGATTTGCCAATTGTTTAAATTTTTATCTTGTTTAGACTCTCCCCTTGAGATACTCGGAATACTTTATGTATTTTCACGATGTCATTTGCACTGAACTCTAGAGAGGTACATAGACACACACAAAGGTTTTAAACTTTTTCTTAAAAAAATTTATACTAAAGTAAATAAATTGTGCTCCCAGAAAATAATAACCAGGTTGTAAGTCAGAAGTCAAATCAGAGACTGCTCTTAAATGATGATGATATCAAAAGTACTTGACAGACTTCTAAACTGCATTTAGTTTCTTAAAAGCGAACTTTAGAACACCTAAGAGTATTCAACATTCTAGTGTTCTATGATATATTTATGTAATATAGTTATTCCACATTTTGGAAGTCTTGCAAAAAGTCTTTTCTGATTCATTACAATATTTACTATAAATATTATTTTGATCTTTTAAAAAATTTTATTGTCATGGTGATATATAGAGGGTTACAGTTACATTCATAAGGTAGTGAGCATATTAGTTCTTAAATATTGTTACCCCTTCACATGTTTTTCTCCCATTTTCCCTCCCCTTACCCCATCCCAAGTTGTAAAGTTCATTTCCAATATATTGTCTTGCGAATATCACTGTTACACTGGTTCACCCTATTTTGATCTTATGAGTTTTAACAGATCTAAATTAATTGTCTTTATAAAAATCTCAGACTTACAAATCAGTTCATGTGGTAGAAAATAAGTAACATTCCAAGGAGATGAGATACACATGTATTTTAAGGGACAAGGAAACACTATCAATTCCCCTTTTCTTTTGACTAATTAAAAACTCACTAGCTGGATGCTGGTGGCTTAGGCCAATAGTTCAAGGTACCCAGGAGGCTGAAATTTGAGGATTGCCATTTGAAGCCAGCCTGAATACGAAAGTCCATGAGACTCTCATTTCCCATTTACCACCAAAAGGCTGGAAGTGGAGTTGTGGTTCAAGTGGTAGAGTACTAGCTTTGAGGAAAAAGCTCAGGAAGAGCACTCAGGTTCTGAGGTTAAATGCCAGGACTGACATGCATCCACAGAAAGGCAAATGGACAGACAGACTGATAGATGGAGGTAGATCATATGCATGTGTATGTATATATATGTATATAATATGTTACATACATAGATATCTATCTATACATATATATACAATTTTATGGAAAAATGAAACAAAGTATGCCAAGTTCACTTCTTTCCCTAATAAAACATTAGTGATTTATCTCAATAGGAATGAAAGATTTAGCTACAAAAATGATAGAGAACTAATAATTATAATAATGTGAATTTTCTCTAAGAAAATCAGGCACTATCAGGAAGTTGAACACATAAGAGTCAGCCAGATAAACAAACAAAAAATCACAGAAAAGAATTTCTGACAAACATTACTCTTGTCCTAAAACCTAGCAAAAATATCTAGAGCCATTTTCATTTCTGAGTGAGGAAGGGAGCAATTTTGGGAAAACTTAGTGCCTATCAGATTGATACTGGAAAAGTCCATCTCCAGCCACATCCAGCATGTTCTTACCTCTCATGGTTCTCGTTCTTACCTGGAGAGATCCGTACTGCCTTAGCCACTGAGTAGAGCAGGTAGCACCAATGTACCACAGGAGAATGTTTACAGTAGGCGCAGCATCTCAGGGACCAAGAATGGCCTTTTGAAGCACCCCGCCCAGCCCCACAGCCAAAGACTATCACAACACTGCATATGTTATTGGAACAGTGAATAGTTATAGCACAGGGTTTCACAGTGGGTCAAAGACTCACCACAACAGCTAGGGAAGATTTATTTGAAGATGTTATAGGAAAGGAAAAGGCAGCCATGAATAACACTGGCACTAATTCTTAGCTTTAGGGAAAAGTAATGACATGTTTCCATGGGTCATTTCATTTGATCTCCAATATATTTCTCTGTGGGAAATAGTATAAGAAACATCATTTCGGGGTCATTTAGTTTATGGAGTAAGAAGTTCCTATGCTTCAGAAGGTAGGCAATAGTGAACAGAATTATGCAGCCATCATTCCCAACCAGAGTCTTGACTCTACCACGTTAGTCTAAAATTCTTATTTTGGGGTCCTACACATGACACAATCAATGTATATGCTTTTAGGCATATGTGAAAACTAATGATGTTCAATGTGAAAATGAAACACATAAATCATTTTAGTTCCTATATATAAAGAATTCTAAAATATGAGTACTTCTATATCATCATTACCTGTGAGAAAATTACAAACAGATGGAAATCAGAGACCTCCTATGTAATCTGAAAAATTTAGCCTTCCTATTCAATGCCAAGTACTTTGACTTTTTGCTTGATGCCAAGAATGCTCTATTTTTGTCATCTTAGCTTGTTTTTGCCATCACCTCGTGCATGAAGGTTGGGATTTTTGCCTCACATTTAAAGAAGAACAGAGCCAGACTTCAGTGAGGACCTGTTTCAACAGTGTGCGTATCCAACTCCAAATTCTTCTGTGGTTGTTCTTGGCACCTGTTCACCTCCCCATTCTCCAGCATAAGTGCTTTGCTCTCTCTATCCTCTACTTATGACACAGTTGACTGCCCTCTGTATAAGACCAAGTCATCTGAGATCAGTCATTCAGAAAAATATCAGTGGTTCTGTCTTGGGCAATGGTTTCAGTAAACATTGAGGTGTTTATTATGTGCCAGTTGCTTTCACAGAGGTTATCACAATAAATTCTGAGGTAGGTACTCTGACTTCTACGCTCAGAAAGGCTCAGTGATTTCCTCAGGGTCAATGGAAGTTTATTTCTGGGATTCAGACCAAGATTTTGAGGTCATTGTGGCTGGAGGAGAAGGAAGTGTGTGTGTGTGTGTGTGTCCCAGACTTGAACCCAGGGCTTGAGCACTGTTCTTAAGCTTTTTGTGCTCAAGGCTAGTGTTCTACCTTTTCAGTCACAGATTCACTTGTGGATTTTTAGTAGTTAATTGGAGATAGGAAATTTCATGTACTTTCCTGCCCAGGTTATCCTCAAACCACAAACTTCAGGTCTCAGCCTCCTTAGTTAAACATATTACCTGGCTGAGAACTTTTTTTAATGTACTCTAAATATCGAAAGCGAAGAAATGAGAAAGAATCCACAAAGGTCATTGAGATAAAGTGGTAAGTAGAACGATGGTAGAACCAGGTGGAGAAATGATTTCAAGATGAGAAGATCTGTCCCCTCAATACTGCTGGTGGTCACATGCACAACCTGAGGGGTGACCAGTGGACTTAGCAGTGCAAGGCCACTGAAGACTGACGGGAGCCTTTCCTTGTAGATATGGGTGCAAAGTCTGATTCAAAAGGGTTTAAAGCTGGGCTCAGTGGCTCACACCTGTAATCTAAGGATCTAAGGCTGAGATTTGAGGATCCCAGTTCAATACAAAGCCAAGAGACTCTTATCTCCAAATAATCACTAGAAAACGTGAAGTGGAGCTGTGGCTCAAGGTTAGGGCAGTAGCCTTGAGCTGAAGAGCTCAGGGACAGCACCCAGACCCCCAAATAAATAAATAAATAAATAAATAAATAAATAAATAAATAAATAAATAAATAAAGGATTTGGGACAAACTATAAGAAGAGGAAATAGTAGAAGCCCACAGTTAGAACACATAAGATTTGGTGATAAATGATGGAGATTGTGGAGCAAGTTGAAGAGAAATGTGGAATGTGCATCACCTAGAATTATATTAACATTGGATAAAGGTGTTTTTAAAATGTCTCTCATTCATCTGTACTAAGAACTTGTAATCAAGTCTACAGGAGAGATCTGGAAGCTCTAGGAACCTCAAGCAATTGTTATAAAACCAAAACACACACACACACCTCCTTTTCTTTATGTAAATGTGGGTTTGTTTCTAGGGAGCAAACCTTACCTGATTTGCAAAATGGGCTTGTATCTCAAAATGTAAAAGTTACCACTAAGACATAAAAAGTATAATAAAAATAAAGCAGTAGCAATTTAAGTATCATCCATTTCCAGAGCTATCATGATCTAGATTATTTTCTCAAGATACTGTTTATATGGTCGCACGATTAAGCTGCCAAGTTCTCTTTCCTCCTCTTAGCACATGTCATCCTGCCCAAATCTCTGTACTATTGTACACATTCTTCTTCTTTTTCTTTTTTTATGGGTCATGGGGCTTGAACTAGGCCTGAGCTCTTCAGCTCAAGATTACCAACCTACCATTGAGTCACAGCGCCACTTTCTGTTTTCTAGTGATTGATTGGGGATAAGAGTTTCATGTTCTTTAGTGCACAGGCTGGCTTTGAACAATGATCCTCAGATCTCAGCCTCCTGAGTAGCTAGAGTTACAGGAGTGAGCCACTGGACTTGAGCTCTTCAGCTCAAGGCTACTGCCTTAGCCATGGGCCTAGGCATTGTCCCTGAGCTCCTCAGCTCAAGGCTACTGCCTTAGCCATGGGCCTAGGCATTGTCCCTGAGCTCCTCAGCTCAAGGCTACTGCCCTACCCTTGAGCCAAGCCCCAGTTCCCATTTTCTAGAGGTTAATTAGAGATAAAGGTCTCAGTTCCTTTTGTGCCTGGGCTAGCTTTGAACCTCAATCCTCAGATCTCAGCCTCCAGGTAGTTAGGATTAAAGGCGTGAGCCACAGCTCACTGCTCACATTCTTCTTTTGTCTGGGAACTTTCGCTGCTCCTTTAATCATAAAGTTTAGCCTCTCACTCTCTTTAGATATCTGCTCAAGCATCTACTTATCAACTGTACTTCCTAGGTCCTACCTACATACACTAGAACAGCAGTCCTCCAGGAATCAAACCTGCCTCTTGACTCCAGTTCATTGTCTTTCCTCTTGTTCACCTCTTTAGTCACGCTTGTATTCATTCACATGCTTATTGGTTATTTTAGACATACTCTACTGTGCAAACCTCTATAAGGGATTTGGCTTTTTAAAAAAAAAATCTCAGCTTTTCAATCATTGCCTAACATGGAGTGATTGTACACTAATCATTAAGTGTTGAATGAGTCTTAAATGACCATCAATTATTTCTTGGATTACATCAATGAAGAATCCATTAAGATGTAACTGGTTTTGGAAGGTCTATGGTCCTACTTGTATTTCATCTACCATATTCTATTGCCCCTCTTCTCACCCTCTCCATGTTCTTTGTCTCACTCTGTGTGTGTGTGTAGGATTTTTTTAATTTAATTTTGTTGTCAAGGTGATATATAGAGAGGGTTACTACTACATTCATAAGGTAATGAGGACATGTCCTTTAGAAACAGTCATACCCATTCTCACCCCCCACCCCAGTTTGTCTCATTCTGCAATGCTATCAGGAAGCCTATTCAAGTGCCTCCTGGTCCTGAGCTGTTCTTTCCGTTGTTTGCTCTCTGGCTGTTGCTGTGGCTGTGTGACAGGCTGTGTGGATGGTTTCTTGACCCTGCTTCCAGTTCTTGATCGCCTTACCTCTCTCCCCTCTGTCATCTCTCTTCCACCCCAGCACCTCTACAAAGGGATCTCTCAAAAGGTCACAGATAACCTCACTGCCAACCTGTCTCATTTTAGAACTCAAAACATAAACAACTATGCTTGGCCTCGCTGGCTAGCTTCTTGGCGTTTCTCCCATTACTCTCTTGGTTCTGCTCCATCTTTTTGAACCTCTCTCCCACACTCTCCTGTAGGGTCTCATTTGCAGGCTTTAATAGCCTGCCCCTTAGGGTCATCTCACTCTACATGTTCCTCTTGGAGCTCTAATTTATTCTCAGAACTTCTCCTGGGAGCTAGGAATGGCTGGTTTCCAGATTCCATGCTCCATCTTGTGTCGGATTCCAGAGACACATTTTTACCAGCTCATTCTCTACCAGGAAGAATGTGAACTCACTGGAGCTTATCTACTTAGTTTGTATCCCTGAAATGCTCTTTATAATGGGAAAATGGAGATGGACAGTCATAACAACTGAGCTAGTATCACAGGGATAGAGAGTAGCTGCCCAGAAGCATCATAATTCAGGATTTGAATATTATCTTGGAGTAAGCTACTTTTCTGTATCTTATTTCACTTATCAACAAAAGGAGATAAAAGTAAAGTCCCAACATTATGAGTAAGCTGTGTGGATGCAACATACATATAAAATATTTAAGAGAACTTAATAACTGGACACTGTGAATGATAAATCAATATTAAGCCTTACTGTTTTTTCTAAAGCTTGAGTTTGCATCATTTGTGTATAATAATGTGAACACACACAAGCTCAACAAAAAAATCTGCCTAGAATATATACAATCAGCACAACCAAGTAGAAATTCAAACTTCTCTTGAAATTTAAGTGTAATCAGAGTATAATGTATAATAATATACATTATTTAAGTATAATCTTTCAATAGAAGATACTAAAACCAAAAAAAAGCCTGTTCTCCTTCCCTATACAGGGTTAGACTTTTTCCTATCTATAAAGGTTAAGTACTGTTTGTTTGTTTGTGTGTTTGTGTTTGTTGTTTTTTTATGGTCTTGGGACTTGAACTCAGAGCCTGGGTGCTGTCTGTGTCTCAAGGCCTTTGCTCTACCACTTTGTACCATAGGGCCACTTGTGGATTTCAGGTGATTAATTAGAGATAACAGTTTCATAGACTTTCCCACTGGTACTGAACTCCTCAGAGCCTAAGCTTCTGAGTAGCTGGATTACAGGCATGAGCCATAGGCTAATTATTACCATTGTCAATTTTTTACTAAATTTGTGTTGTTGTCTTATAGATGAAAGCAGGATGATCCTTTGTATTGCATTAAAGGTAAATGTAGGAGTTCATTCTCAATAATAATCAAGAGTGTCTTCCCACTGTCATAGAAAAGATAATGTCTGTCAAAGTATCACACATTGACCAAAATTTTACTAATTTAATTTTGTCCTAATCAACTTCCTCTCATTTGACTTTCTAGCTTCTGTAGACCTGTGATATTATATTATTTTGTATATGATTTTAAATTATATTTACTTTTAAGCTTTATAGATAAAATTTTATGAAGATATAATATTCTTTCTTGAAAATTCTAAATAATCCATTAATTCTCACAAAAGTCCTTCATTTTGTTGTTCCATTTTGCTTGTCCTTCAGCAGTTTCTACCAGTACCATCTTGTCAAAAGTAAAACTACAACCAAACACCAAGTCATTCCATGTTGTACAACACTGAGCTCTTTTTCTTTCTTGAATGGGACTAAAAGGAAAATAAGGATGCTGGATACAGCAACATTTCCACTAGAATCTTGGCTCCACTACCAACTATCTGGTCTGAGATTCCTTAGTCTATTTCTTGGCCTTAGGTCTTGGTAAAACAGGCATATAGTACCATTTACCAAGGAACTCATAAGACAAGCTTGGAAAATGCTTCTATTAATGCCAGTTCATTTGAACTGACATGACACTTGCATTCTTGCTGGATGAACACTTAACATGTTACCATGCATAAGCATCAATGAAACCAAACTGCTTCTCTCATCAAGGCCGTCAAACACATGGTGTTCCATGTCTCATAGCCAGGAGGCAAGACCTAAATAACTTGGTTCTGTTATCACTATCATTAATAGCATCACTGGCAGAAAGCAATATGTTACTGTCAACTATAGTGCATTTGATGCAATGTTTAAACCCTAAAGTTATTTAATTTTTTTGTCAATCATGAGGCTTGAACTCGGCATCTGGTACATTTCCTGAGCTTTTTACTTTTTTATTGTAGTTAATAGAGGGGTTACAGTTATATATATCAAACAGAAGGTGCATTAGTTCACACACATTGATACCCATTCTCATGTTTTTGTCCCCATTTCCCTCTCCACATTCTGTCCCCTCATCTTGTTTTCCCCCTTCCCTTTCCTATTTCAAATAAACAAATAAATGTACATACAATATACCAGACAACAAGGTAAGATACTGTAACAACATGGAAATAACCAAGGGACAACAAAAGAGATGAGAAATAACACAGCATATTAAGAACATCAATCACACATTATATAGCTCTTGTTTCCATATCTTGGAAGTCCATTCATTTAGCCTCGTCCTATATGGCCTATGTATATAGGTTTTGAGCTATTGTAATCCTGTGCTAAGAGATTCCAAGGTTTGTACAAATGAAGGAAACCATGCAGCACAATTTACCATAGCAAAGATATGGCACCAACCCAGATGCCCTTCAGTAGATGATTGGATCAAGAAGATGTGGTATTTATACACAATGGAATTCTATGCTCCTATCAGAAAGAATGCCATGATCAAGAAATCTAATAACAACAGATTCTGGAGGGGATGCGGCCAGGAGGGATCACTACTACACTGTTGGTGGGAGTGCAAACTCGTTCAATCACTGTGGAAAGCAGTATGGCAGTGCCTCAAAAGGCTAAACATAGAACTCCCCTATGACCCAGCAATTCCACTACTTGGCATTTACCCAATCGTCCAGAAACAAGGACATACTAAATCCACTAGCACAACAATGTTCATTGTAGCACTATTTACCATAGCAAAGATATGGAACCAACCCAGATGTCCCTCAGTTGATGGGTGGATCAACAAGTTGTGGTATTTGTACACAATGGAATTCTATGCTGCTGTCGGAAAGAATGACATCACCCCATTTGTAAGGAAATGGAAAGACTTAGAAAAGATCATATTAAGTGAAGTAAGCCAGACTCAAAGGAACGTAGGCTCATTTGTCTCTGAATTTTTAGCTCAAGATTATTGTTCTATCATTTTGAGTCACAGTGCCACTTCCGGTTAATTGGAGTTAAGAGTCTTATGGAGTTTATTTCAATTACCATCTTTTTATGTGGACCTTTGTTCATAGCTATTGAGCCATTGCAATCCTCTGCTTGGAAAATCCTAGACATATACTAATTACTACAAATGAGGGAAACCATGGAGCCTATCCTTTTATTCAGAGTTAATTTTCTAAACATAGTTTATTCCTCTATAACAATGGAAAAATTTAGAAAAAAGAATGATACAGATAAAATATGTTGTTTCCTAAACGTGTAAGGTTTTAAGAAGGCCAATCACAAATTTCTACCATTGTAATTGCTACAAGTTCATGATTGTCCTTACATATAGAGAGGAAAGGTAAAATGAGAAGAATACAAAGCATATTGAATTAGGAAAATAATCAAAATAACAAACAGGCTATTGCCTAGGAAAAGCTAGGGAAGATCTAGCAAATATAAAATGAACCAAAGAGACAATTTAAACAATGATACGATTCCTCATTTGAACAAGTATTTGGGGTCTAATTCAATGACATCAAGTTCCATAAAACCTCAGTGAAATTCTCAGACCAGTTTTCAGGGTCTTTAAATAATTGATAATGTGAAGTATACCCGTTTTTTGAGACTGTCCTTGCACACAATTTGGATTCATGAAGTGAAGGCGCTCATTGGAATTGTTACTCTGCTGATTTTCAAGTAGACTGTCTCATTTTCAGTAACAAATTTTTTTCAGTTGTTCTTTCTTTTTTTTTAATTGTGATTAATAGAGAGTTACATTATATTCACCAGATAGAAGGTGCATAACTTCACAAACATTGATACCCTTTTTCATGACATGGTCCCCATGTCCCTCCCACCCTCCCCCCACTCATCTTTATTTCCTCTCTTCCCTATCCAATTTCAAATAACCAATTAAAATATAAAATATATCAGATAACAAGGTGAAATATTGTAACAATATGAGATAACAAAGGGATGGCAAAAGAGATGAGAGACAACATAGTACATTAAGAACAACAATCACTCATTATATGGCTTTTGTTTCCTTATCCTGGCAGTCCTTACATTTAGTGTCATACTATTTGGCCTTATGTCTCTAGATTTTGTTCTGTTGTAAATCTCTGCTAGGAGAGCCCAAGGTTTCTACTGATTATGACAAATGAGGGAGACTATTGGGCCTATGTTCCTTTGAGTCTGGCTTACTTCATTTAATATGATTTTTCTAAGCTTTTCCATTTCCTTACAAATGGGGCGATGTCATTCTTTCTGACAGCAGCATAGAATTCCATTGTGTATAAATACCACATCTTGTTGATCCACTCATCAACTGAGGGACATCTGGGTTGGTTCCATATCTTTGCTATGGTAAACAGTACTGCAATAAACATCGTTGTGCTAGTGGATTTAGTCTGAGCCTATTTTTTTGGGGTCTGGCTTGCTTCATTTGATATGACTTTTTCATATGTCTTTCCATTTCCTTATGAATGGGGTAATGATTTGTTTGTTCGTTTTTAAATGTACTGTGCGAAGTTCTTTATCTTGTTTTCATTTTTTTTCCTTTGCTTTATCCTCTGCTGTCATTGCCTTTGATTTTGGTACCTTGTGTATGGTATATATATTTAGCTGTTTGGGGGAATAACAAAATGGTGAGACAAAGGACAAATGGTAAACCAATGAAACAGCTATACTCACAAGGCACCATTTTGAAAATGAACTTACTACTTGTGAGGGAAGAAAGGCATGGGAAAGGGAAATGGGAGAAAAAATGAGGAGGGGTAACAATGTCACTGAGATTATACTGGTAAATGTAACTTTTTTTGAAAAAAATTAGACTGTAACATGCACTGTTGATTTCTATTTTCATGGTTTCTATTAGAAGTTTCACAGAGCAACCAAGTATAATACTCAAGAAGATAACTTCCATAAGGCTCCCTCTCCACCTCCTTTCTTTCTCTGTTGTACTAAGCTAAAGGCCTTGTTTTTTAACACTCACTTCACAAAATACCTCTTATAAGGTAGCCCAAAATGGAAAGCTTGGAATTAGAAACAGAATAGAAGAAAAAATTAAAAAGGAAAGTAGCCCTTAATTAGAGCTCTCATCTTCAGGTTTTCAAGTAGGCAGAAAGTAGTTAAGAGCTTTCCCTGAAAATTGTATGATGATAGTGCATATAGTTTTAAAAACCCTGAAATACAAGGCAAGATAAGTAGTTTTTGAGAGCTCTGAGATTAAATGAGAAGGAAATTAACTAATATATAGTTGTTGAAAGTAATGTAATGATGATGAATATTTTGACATATCAAATGGTTTAATCATAGGAAAAAAATCTTTACTTCTACTTTAGAAGTCTTTTAAAGTAATATAAAAGATCTCTTTCTTTGTGGCAGACAAGAACATGGCTGAAAGCAGATGTCCATTAGGGAGAAAATGACAAGCATGATCACAGCCTTCGCTCTTTCTTAAGACAGAGAATGATCTTTTAAGAGACATTTTAGGAAGATGAAGTTCACCTTCGTTGACATCCAGAAGCCCTGTGGTTGATGTAACAGAGAATATGTGAAAGTCACCAGAAAGACTCAGAAATAAGACCAGTCACTTTGCAATCTGGCATACAGTCTTCAAATTTAGAAACTATAAATACATACACTATGTAATCAACTTGTACCCCAATTTTACACAGTCTAGTACAAATGCTAAGCACAATTTTAGTACTTATTTACATTCATAGGATTTATACATACATTCAAACATCATCTTGGATGTTCAGAGTGTCACACAGATAGTGGTCTATTGATTTTGGTCTATTGATTTCTTCCTCCTATTAACCCTGTAATATTCATGTCAGGGTTACTAGTTGTACAAACATGGGGAAGTCAAATGGAATTGTAAGATCACAACATTCTCATTTGCAAAATGGAGCATCTGGGTGGATAATAACAATTTTTGTGCTACAAATTATACCTTAAGCCACCATTTCCTCAAAGATGTTTCCAAAGTATAAGTTTCATTTATATTAGAGACTGGATATTGTGTTTCTTTGCATTCTTTGTATGCTCAGCCTTTTTTTTTTGTCAGACAGCATCCTTGAACTCAGGGACTGAGTGCTGTTCCTGAGCTCTTTTGCTCAAGGCCTCCTGATTAGCTAGGATGACAGGTTTGAGACACTGTCGCCTGGTCATGCTCAAGCAGTTTTAAGATAGTAGTACTAAGTATGTGAGGAACTCAATTGTCCACCAGGAAAAAAAGCCCACAATTTCATTACTAATTGATACTCTATGTCAGTTTTATAAACATCGTTATCTTTCATCCCCCACGCTCATCAAATATAGGGAGAAATTTGGCCAAAAATAATTCTCTTCATTTCAATAAACTGAGAGCCAAATTCACTAGGACTAGGGTTCTACTGAAGTTACAGGACTCAGAAGAAGTTAATCTTTCTTAAGAAATCGTACACTGTCGGATAGTATTTGTCAACCACACAGACATTGTAAGCCATCTGAGAACAAGAACCTACAGGAGGAAAGTGGGTCTGTGGCTCAGAGTGGTAGAGCACTAGTCTTGAGAAAAAAGAGCCCAGGAACAGTCCCTAGGCCCTGAGTTCAAGCCCCATAGCTGACAAAGAAAAAAAATCCTGCAGGGGCAAGGAAATAGGAGCGGGAGAGGGAAAAACATACTCATTGATCACTCAAAAGTTCTGTTTAGCACTGATGGTGGGAACTGATCATTATTATGCATGCAGCTCCGACTCCTAACTGCTCAATATAAAGTTCATAGTTATCCTAGCTAGCCAACATAATTAATTAAATCACTTATTTACTTACTTAGATCATAACCCTTCTTACTTCATCCACGTCTTTATCCACGTCAAGCCAGGCATTACAACTTTCTCTCTTTCAGTACAGGGATTTTGAATATCACATGGCCACTGAACACTTCATGCTCATGATACTAATTCTGTCTTCGAAGGTTCACAGTGTGCTTTGAATTGGGAAGCAAATCTTAACTTCAGGGTCAAGTTGACAATATTTGAATTTCTGTAGTACTTATTAAAATGCTAGACACATTGAAGACACCTGAGAAAGTGAACAAGTGATTACAGAGCAAGTGATTACATGTTGAATACATGGAAAAATAATAGGAGAATTAAAAATGCCCAATACCTAGCATGTGCTTGAGCATGAATGTATTCAATATTTGTTAAATGAGCTGAAATTCTGAACAATTAAAAAAAGGTCTGATAGAGATGTGAGAAGAACAGGAGGGAGAGCAGGAAAAGATGCTCTTGGGAACCTAGTATTTTGTTATAAAATACTAAATTTAAGCAGAACAATAGAGGGGGTTCTTTATGTCCTTAAAATTTCCCCTATAGGATAATATATACCACAGTTAGTAGAGGTATAATGTCAATATGACAAATGTTTATCTCTCCAGCTATTTGTCAATGGGAACTAGGTAAATGAGATTAATATTGCTTCTGAAAATAGTTTAAAGTTAAAATAAATTAAAGCCTTCACAAATTCAGCATAGTGTATCAGGATCATCAAAATAATATAGAATAGGAATATTGGAGATGATAGGAATTCAGAACGGTAGGCTCATATTAATTAATTACATTCTTATTACTAAGGTACTTGCTCATATGAGATAGTTGTGAACGTGAACTTCACATGGACCTGGAAGGAAATGTTTGAGCCCAGGAGCTTCTAAATGAATTACTTGGTCCCTTTCTGTGCTGGAGAAGTAGAAATGCTACTTACCTTGATCTGACCTTACATGTAATATACATATATCAAAATAAACTGCTCTCTAGAAATATGCATATATATTATGATAATATTTGCTAGAAATTTAAAAAACCTAACAAAGAAAATATTGTGAATATTTATGTAAAAGGCTAAAGCAATAAAATACGACAGGAGAGTTAAAGTGTTTGATAAAATATTCCTATAATTAAGAATTAGAAGATACCACCACAGATATATAAACTAGAAGCTACATGCATGTATATAGATATGTGTACTGCATCATAATTGTATTATATGCATATAATGCACACATACATATAACAAGATGTTAGAGCTATTAAGTAGAAATAAACAAATCCAAAACCATAGTGGGACATTTTTTCTATTTGTGCTGTGCCAGTCCTGGTCTTGAGCTCAGGGCCTGAGCACTGTCCTTGGACTTTCTCAAGGCTAGAGCTCTACCACTTGAGCCTCAGCACCACTTCCGGCTTTTTTCTATGTATGTGGTAACGAGGAATCGAACCCAGGCCTTCGTGCATGCTAGGCAAGCACTCTACCACTAGGCCAAACTCCCAGCCCCTCAAACAATATTTTAACAATCGTCTCTTTAACCTTGAGAACAATCAAGACTATAAAAGGTAAGTACATAGAAGATTTGAACAAAGTCATTGCCAGGACATATTCACTGGGTCCAACTGCCTTCAATACTGATGAGAACAAGTACAGAACACATATTCTAGTTGATTTAACAAAATTTACAAAATACTAGATCATGACAAAAATTTCAAAAAGTTTCAAATACTTGAAAACAAAAAGTGTGATTTTGTTCACAAGACAACTATGACATAAATCAGTAAGAAAGAAAATTGTTGAAGTGTTTTTGTAATGGAGGTATCAAAATCATCATGGCTAAATTGTATAGAAAGTACCAGATCACTTTATCTTGTGTGATTGTTGTTCTTAATGTACTATGTTGTTTCTCTTCTCTTTTGTTGCCCTTTGGTTAATCTCACATTGTTACTGTATCTGACTTTGTTACCTGGTATATTGTATATACATTTATTTGTTTATTTGAAATAGGAAAGGGAAGGGGAGAAAACAAGATGTTTGAGAGGAGGTTAGGGGAGGGAAATGGGGACAAAATCATGAGAAGGGGTATCAATGTGTCTCCCTCATTTGTCATAATCAGTAGAAACCTTGGGCTCTCCTAGCAGAGATTTACAACACAACAAAGTCTAGAGACATTAGGCCAAATAGTATGATACTAAATGTAAGGACCTCCAGGATAAGGAAACAAAAGCCATATAATGAATGACTGCTGTTCTTAATGTACTATGTTATCTCTCATCTCTTTTGCCATCCTTGGTTATCTCATATTGTTACAATATTTCACCTTGTTATCTGATATATTTTATATGTGCTTAATTGGTTATTTGAAATTGGATAGGGAAGAGGGGAAATCAAGATAAGCGGAGGGGAAGGTGGGAGGGAAATGGGGACCATGTCATGAGAAAGGGTATCAATGTTTGGGAAGTTATGCACCTTCTATTTGGTGAATATAATGTAACCCTTCTATTAATCACTATAAAAAATTATTTTAAAAAAAGTACCAGATAGTGGAAAAATTGTGGGACCAATCACAGTGCCCAAGAACAGATAAATGGAATATTACACAGAAAAAAATGTAAAGAAAAAAGTGAGAAATAAAAATCATGTTATTTGAAAGAAAATTAATGCAATTGGAGAACAATGTATTGAGTGAGAATACAGTGTGGCAAGTATAACAATTAAATCCCCCATATAATTAATAAAAACTAATGTGTCAGAATTGATAATTATCATTTATGATTTTTAATTTTTAGCAATTAAAATATCAAATATCTTCTATTTGTCATGAACATCTACAGACTATATTTAACACACTTTAATTCTGCTATAATATATAAGAAAAGAATTCATTTCTTAATCAGTGCCTGGGAGTCATCATCAAAATTTAATTGTAAATATGATTCAAATTTTGCACCAACTTACAAAATATATGGATAAGAGGAGGATTATAAATGTGCAACAAAATATCTTTACATCAAAAAGCAAAGATTAAATAGCAAGACATTTCCTGTAATATAGACTTTCACCATTCTTAGCATTTACTGCAAATTGGCTTTAATATTACTAGTTATTAAAACATGATTATAACATAATTTAACTGTCTCCAGACTTCATTGCCTTAGGTGTATGAAATGAAAACACAGTTACAGGTATGTGAAATTCTGCTAGTTTAGGCTTATGCCATTTCCTTCAGCTTTGAGGAGAATCTGGAATGACAAGCCATAGTCCTTTATCTTCCCCATTATCTCAGCTCTGTTTTATTGTTTAACTCAGACTTCACAGTTTAACTAAGTTAGTGTTGTTCCAGGACCCTCACACAGTCCCTCAGTGATCAAAACACCTGCACGTTTTTCCCTTAGAAAGAGTCCAACATAATGAACTTCTGAGTTTAGTATTATACCATGCCCTGCTAAAGAACAAAGATACCCTAAGACGAATTAACAGTTTTAAAAAATCTGTGATTTATAACAAGCTGCTTTATAAAGGAAACCTGATTCTGGAGAGACACACCATATTTTACACAACCACTCCAATTATTGATGCCTGTGCTTCTTTTATAGTCATGACCTCTTGTGTTGACATCCTTTTTTGGACAAAGAAATATTTCCACCAAAGCTGGATCTTTACCTCTGTAGGACATAAAACTACTTACATCTTCCAAGTAACAGTGTGCACTAGCTCATCTCTCTCACACATTCTCTTTTGCTCTCTCTTCTGTATCTCACACACACACACACACACACACACACACACACACACGCATGCACGCACACACAAATTTCAATTGCAGTAGTGTTTTATCCAGCACGCAGGCTGCAGGTGTTAACAATTTACTTCTCTGACTTCGCAGGATCCTAACTGGACACCTCATTCTGAAAGCACCCACAGAGCAGGCTGTCTCCTGCACATCCCAGATCAGGGGCCACTGCTTTTTCCCTTGGCTTTCTCCCAGGTCTGCACTCCCTGATCTTTGGATCAGCCAAGATCTCCTGACTTATCTTTTATGCTAACTGGTCACTATTTTTAGCCTTTATCTGGCCTTATTTAGCTACTTTAAAGGCTTTATTTATATTGACCCCCACCCTTCAATTCTGTCTAGATCTCTGTCTGTCACCATCCTCATTTAGATAACTAGTGGATACTTCACACATAATGTTCTAAAAGTGAACTGCCAGCAGTTATTTCCTGTCCATTTCTGAATCTTCTTTTACCATCCTGTCATGCATTAATGGCAACACTAGCTTCAACATGTTCATCCACACATCTTCAAGTTCTTCTGGCTTTGTCTCGTGTAGATCAACTACTAATCCAACACTGTTAAGCTAGATACAATTTCATGCCTACATTACAATAATAACTACTTTTAGAAAATTTCCTCTCCTGTTGTTCTGTAGTCAGTACTGAATAGAGCTGCCAGAATGTCAGAGATTGCCATTTCAATACTAAATCACCCATGTTCTTCATTCTCCCTTGCAGAAAAAGCTGGCATATTTAATACCGACTTAGACACTGTCATGTTCTTGCCCCAGTTACTGGCCAACTTTGTCTCCTACCATGCCTTCCATGGCTAACCTTTGACATAGACAACCAGATTCCATCTGTATTCATTGAACACACAGCCATGCTTTTCAGTGCTTGTTCTCAAGCATGCTCTTCCTTTAGATACCCGAGTGGTTTGATGGTGTGCATCCACTTCAAACCCTTCCTCGTGTCTTTGTCAGTGTGCCCATGTTCCCTTAAATGGTTAAAGCTAATCACAGTGACAACTTAATTCCCTGTATTCTGATCTCTGACTCACTTTTATAGCATATTCCATTTCATAACACATCAAATTATTTACTTATTTATCCTTCTCTCCTGTGATGTAACCTTTGCGAAGAGAAGAAATTTTACCTACCTTTTTCAAGTTCAATAAGTCAAGAAACTAGAACAGTGTCTAGACACATAACAGACAAAATAAATATTTATCAGAGGAAAGAATGTACCACCATCATGTTTGTATATCTGATGACAACTAAGATCATCAAAATGGCTTGTGTATTTTTAAGACCATCATTATCTTTAGAATTTATCCCCCTAGAAGTGGCCAGGTGGGATCACTACTACTCTGTTGGTGGGAGTGCAAACTCATTCAACCACTATGGAAAGCAGTATGGCAGTTCCTCAAAAGACTATAAACATAGAGCTCCCCTATGACCCAGTAATTCCACTACTTGGCATTTACCCAGTCATCCAGAAACAAGGGCATACTAAATCCACTAGCACAATGATGTTTATTGCAGCACTATTTACCATAGCAAAGATATGGAACCAAACCAGATGCCCCTAAGTTGATGAGTGGATCAACAAATGTGGTATTTATACACAATGGAATTCTATGCTGCTGAGAGAAAGAATGACATCACCCCATTTGTAAGGAAATGGAAAGACTTAGAAAAAATCATATTAACTGAAGTAAGCCAGACTCAAAGGAACTTAGGTGCAATGGTTTCCCTCATTTGTCATAATCAGTAGAAACCTTGGGCTCTACTAGCAGAGATTTACAATAGAACAAAATCTAGATACATAAGGCCATATAGGATGATGCTAAATGAAAGGACATCCAGAATACAGAAACAAAAGCCATATAATGAGTGATTGTTGTCCTTAATGCACTATGTTATCTCCCATCTCTTTTGCTGTCCTTTGGTTATCTCATATTGTTACAGTATTTCACCTTGTTATCTGATATATTTTATAGATGCACATTTGGTTATTTGAAGTCGGATAGGGAAGGGAGGAAAACAAGATGAGGGGCGGGGGTGGGGGAGGGAAATGGGGATCAAGACATGAGAAAGGGTATCAATGTATGTGAAATAATGCACCTTCTATCTGGTGAATATAATGTAACCCTCCTATTAACTACAATAAAAAATATATGGAAAAAAGAATTTAACCCCCTAGTTAAAAATAATTTGTTAGATCCCCTATGAATCGACTGTATTTAAGTTAATACATTTGTATAGATTTGCAGATCTATACAACACATTTATGTGTTTGTAAGTGAAATCTAGCTTCCACATATAAGGGAAAACATGGACCTTTTGTCTCTCTTGGCCTGACTTACTTCATTAGTAAGAAGAGGAAACAACCATAACTGAGAGGAGAGGAACATCCAGGAAAGATAAATGAGGCCAATATTCTGTGATCTCTGACATTCAGGATACACACTGTCTATTTGAATTGTTTCAGACAAAGTGACAAAATGGCTATAAATTCCCTGCTAGAAGTTTTCTTTGCAATTTATTATAGTTCAGGAATTTCTCCTTAAGGTTCTATCCAAACTAACTTATAATCAGGATCCTCAGATCTCAGCTTCTTGAATAAATAGGATTATATGCTGTATGCAAAGCTACAAGTGCCTGGTCATAATAAATTTTGTTTAAACTTATTTCAAATTGTTCTGTACTTTTTCTTTAGTAAAGCAGGTTGAGTCACTTGATTTTGTCTATAGATAAAGAGAAGAAATCAAGTGGGAGAAAAAGCTACACAGAAGATCTTTGAATTTTTGTAAAAAGTAATATTTTAACACCAAAAGAAACTAATCTGTTCTGATAAATGTTATATTAATAGGCATCTCCACTACTGATCTAGGTAGAATAAAATGTCATTGCTATGGTGATTTCAGTCTCAGGAGAATTGAAATAAAAAAAAAACTGTGTACAGACCAGACGTCTCAACTGCTGTTTATTTAGTCAAGAAGCTCTTTTCTGTAGATACCACAAGGGTATTTTAGTATACTAAACATTACAAAATGGAGATCACCAAAGGAAAGGGAAACTTATGCGGGAGAACAATTCATTTTTTAAATATTGTAAGTAAACAATACATCTATTCTGCCTGTAAACGATACATCTTCCACTTCTGTTTGCCAGAATCACATAGTGACCTTAACTGAGCCAGCCCAGATTAGGACAGTAATGTGGCTTATTGAGTCCTCTGTAGTTTAACTACTCAGTAAGCTGAGTAGAAAACCTCTCAGGGACAGCATTTATGTTCAGCTTTCTGTCATGTTTTTTGTTTTTCTTGGGCCAAGATGAACCTGTTGGTATTTTGAGCAGTGTTTGTAACACTGAAGGGCACTCTGAAATTTCTGCAAATCATCAGTCTTCTGATTAAGAAGATTAGGATTTGTCAAAGACCATTCTTTCCTAACTCAATAGACATCTATACAGGGTACTGATAACATCAACACACACTTAAACGCACATATGCACAAAAGGATTTTTTAAAGACTTCAAACACTGGGTAGTGGCAGTATGGGATTATTATTATGCTATGATTACTAAGAAAAAGATTGGAGTTTAAAAATTAGTTATCTCCATCTCATTACTGTATTAATTGCCCAAAATACTGAGGGAATGCTCAAATTCATATTCACAGTTAGTTATAAAATGATTTTTAATTGCCATTTTGATACTTTTCCCCCTGAAAACAAAATATGGATAACAAAAATTCAACAGCTTTCACCTGCCTTCAGATTTTTATAATGATCATTCATTCATGCCACATATTGTACACCAACTACACAAACGACATGAGACAAAAACTGATTTAATCTTCTTTCACATCCTGGCAATCTAGGACTCTGTAATGAAATATGTTTACTAGCTGGGCTCTGGTGGCTCATACCTGTAATTCTAGCCGATTGAGTGTCTGAGATAAGAGGATCTCAGGATATTGAAACAAAAGCCATACAATGAATGATTGTTGTCCTTAATGTACTATGTTATCTCTCATCTCTTTTGCTGTCCCTTGGTTATCTCATATTGTTACAGTATCTCACTTGGTTATCTGATATATTGGATTTATTTGTATTTGGTTATTTGAAATTGGATAGGGAAAGGGGGAAAACCAAGACTGGGGGGGGGTGGAGGGGAGGATAATGGGGACCAAGACATGTGAAAGGGTATCAATGTATGTGAATTAATGCACCTTCTATCTGGCAAATATCATGTAACCCTTTTATTAATTACAATAAAAAAATAAAGTAAAAAAAAAGCCAGTTGAGGCAGAAAAAAATCTACAAGATTCTTACTTCCAATTAACTACCAAAAATCTGGAAATAGAGGTGTGGCTCAAGTGGTAAAGTATCAGCTTTGAAAGGGAAAGCCAAGAAAGAGTGTGAGGTATAAGATTTAAGCCTCAGTACTCCACACAAAAACATACAAAAGATAGTGTTGGGGCTAAGAACTATTATGGCTATATGAACAAAATGCCATGAAGGGAGATTCTTAACCCTGGTTAGGGATGAAAAACACAGAGAAGTAAAGGCAAAATAAACCAACACACACATGAAGTCATGGCATAAGCCTGAATTGTTTTCTAGCTTCCTGTGATACACTCTCTTGTTCTTACAGACCTCCTATTATAATGCCATCACCCTTATCTCAGTTTTAATCAATGAAAATTGAAAAATCCCACTCATAAATTTGTAATCTCCAAACTGTAAACTCGGTGAATCTCTTTTTATTTATAAAGTTAGCCAACTTCTAGTATTTTATCATAGAAATAGAACACGAACTGGTAAATCCAGCTACTTGGAAGTACGAGACAGGAAGATCACAGTTTGTAGCCATCCTGAGGCAAACATTAGTGAGTCCCTATTTCAAAACAAAGCAAAAAACAAGCGTGCTGGTATACAACCATGATGAGAGATACTCAGGTAGAAGGACGGTGGTTTGAGACCAGTGCTGGAAAAGTAAATGTCAGATCATACCTACAAAACAAGTAGGAAGAGTGTGTGGTTAAAGTGGCACTTACCTAACAAGCACGAATGAGGCCTGTGTTTCGATTACAAGAAAAAAAGAAGAAAAGGAAATGAACTGATGTAAATATTGGTTACTTTCTACTTTCAGATAGTAGGCTTTCTAATGGATGTTTCCACGAAAGTGGACTTGATCAGTTGTTTTGCTTTAGTTTCATGCTATTGTATTTTATTTCACAGTGGGCAGAAGTGGTCTCTCACACAAAAATGGCTACATATAGAAATAATACATAATTTTCAAGGCATAGTATAAAATAAAAATAGAATCATCCTTCCACCTTTTTTAAACAAGCAAAACAAAGTGTGATTAGTGGTGTAATATTTTTACTTTTCTTGTTATTTTTCTTTTTCTCTTAACTTGTTATTGTGATTATTGTTTGCCATATACTAAATTTTCATTTTTTGGTACTGGAACCTAGGACTTTGCATTTGCTAGGCAAGGACTTTGCCATTGAGCTACATCTCAGACCTTAAATTTTAAGTTAGATTTTTTTTCGGTTATCATTATGTATTTTATCATTTATGTCAGTGTTGCACAATATCAGTTACTAATGAAAATATAATAATTCTCTATCCCCATGTGGAATTGCCAAAATCACATACTTCTTATTTTAAATAGGGCCTTGAATTGGATAAGCCAACATAAAACAGATTCAGGAAAGTTAGAAGAAAGACAGGGGCTTCCATACACAGAATTGGCCAATGAAGTACTTCCTAGAGCCCTAAAATCTCACTTCAAACCTTCCCAGTCAACCATCCATCTAGTTCATGGTTTGGCCAAAACACACTTGACCACTGATAATCATTGAGTCCTCAATTCCACCAGTAGCTGGATAGATTCATTCAGGAAAGTAAACCAGGCATCTCTTCTTCATTTTACAAACCCATTGATCCAACTTACAACAATCAAGTAGTCTTCTGGGTCTTAAAAATGCTGGGTCTTAAAAAGTTTACTGGGAACTATTGACTCAAGTCTGTAATTCTAACTTCTTATAAGGCTGAGATCTGAGGATCATAGTTTTAAGCCAACTCAGGAGGGAAACCCAAGCCAGGAAATTCCATAGGAATCCCATGTCCAATTAACCAACAAAAAGCTGCAAGTAGAGCTAGAGCTCAAGTGGTAGCACACTCACCTTGAGCAAATAGCTTAAGGCCAATGCACAGGCTGTTAGTTCAAATCTCAGGACAAGCACACACATTTTTTTTTTGCCAGTCCTGGGCTTGGGCTCAGGGCTTGAGCACTGACTGTCCTTGGACTTTCTCAAGGCTAGCACTCTACCACTTGAGCCTCAGCACCACTTCCGGCTTTTTGTTATGTATGTGGGGTACCGAGGAATCGAACCCAGGTCTTTGTGCATGCTAGGCAAGCACTCTACCACTAGGCCAAACTCCCGGCCCCCCAAGCACACACAGTTTTAAATGAATTTTCTATTTAATGCCTTTTGTTATCTTTAAGTGGTTGTATGCAACTCGATATGCCAGTTTATAAGTACAATACATTTGGATCAATGTCACCAGTTCCATTTTCATCCCTTCCTCCCATCTATCCCAACTCCACACATCCTTTCAAGTTACCTGATTGCATTTTCACATGTATACTTTAAATGTTGTGTTTGCATCCACTTGCCATTTCTCTGTCCATTCATCTGCCCTCCTTCACTTCCTTCCCCCAGACAAAACATACATTCTTCAATTTGTTGAATTCTATTTGGGTTGAATATAGTAATATAATATTTGCCTTACATACTAGATGGGATAGCTTAAAAATTGAACCATAATGGTCTGATGTGCTGTGTTAATTTTCAAAGACATATACATACAGGATGCGATAGAGTTCTTGCTAAAACTGGAAGAGGAAACATGACTCTGAAGGAATTCAAAGGCAACACATTTTTAAAGAGAAATCTTGCTGTCCATTATGTCAGATCCCTCCTCATTACCTCTCTGTTATTGAAGCCCTCAGCTTTCCTGCCATACTGTCTCTCCTTTAGATTTAGTGGATTCTTTTCTCAGTAAATCTCAGTGGTCATTGGCAATGGCAGCATGAAAACATAGGAAGGTCAAAATGTCAACAGCATAGTTTAAAATAAAAATTGTGGCCATTTTAACATCCAGGCCTGTGTGATTACACAGATTTCATACCAATTAAGCCAGCCTTAGATACAAACAAAGGACCACTTACAGAATGGATATTCCTACAGAAAAATATTAGATTCGTTGGTACCATCACATCTCTTGATACCATTTATCTACATTTGTAATTATATTTGATATGCTATAATGCACAACATTATTATGTAGAGATGTGGATGATAGTAATAAGAATGAGAAGTACTACAATTTAACAAGAAAGGGGAGGACAGAATAGGAGCCTCATCAGAAAAGGAGCTGTAAAATAGTAAAAGTGAGCAAGGAAGAGATCAAATTCAGGAAAGCAATCTAAGATAAACAGGAACAGGAAATTTCCAGACCTCCTGGAAGCCAAGCATGCCTTTGGAGAGAAAATATGCTGCATGTGTTTGTGAACTAAAGTCTGTAAGTCAGAGATTGAGAAAGATAAATATTCAAAAGTAAGAATGGTGAGCTGTCACCCGAGAAAACAGGCCATTTGCAAGCTGACTTTGTATAACGCTTGATGACAACAGGTAGAGTTAGACTCACAGATAGAAATTTCCACCACAGAGCCCTAATCCATGTACATGACACCTAACCCTGCCTGAGGAAGACGTCCAAGAAATTATAATGCAGAAACTAACGGAGGTGATACAGATTATCCCATTAGGCCAGACTACCTTCATCAAAGAATGAATCGGGGGTGGGGGGTTAAGTAAGGTCTAAAAGCAGATGCTGTTCATTCAGGCATCAAATTCTGTGCTACTCAAACATAGTGAAGAAGAGAGGTGTGTGAAAACTTTAAGAGGGCACTTCCAGTTGTCATTGTGGATTTCTTACCAGTAGAGTGAGACATGACCAGAAGGGATCAAAGCAGGGATCAGAGTTGGGATACATGGCAAAAAAACAGTATGGACCTTAATTATCCACTACCCACCATCATCAACTGATAAGCCTCCTCTTTCTTTCTAATATTCAGATGCCTGGTTTTCTTTATCTCAATAAATTACAGCTTTGTAACTTGCATAGCTAAGAAAAACTCAAGGTTAGGTTGGATTGAAACAGAGCTGATTTGCTTGTTCTTGTTTTAGCAGAATTACCAGAAGGCAGAGAGAGCAACTGAACATGTTCTTAGGATAATCTGAAGAGAAAAAGCATTTGAGATAGGCAGACTCTCTCTCTTAGAAGCTCTAGAAAATACTTCATTAAACTCTGTTATTTTGTATTCATTGTTCACTGCTTACACAGTTGAACCTGTGTCCCCGCTAGTTCTCAAAATGATTGTGTTTTCAATAGCTGTAAGTGCAGAAACACACTTAAACTGTCCAAAGCATTGGCAATAGCGCTGGTAGGGTTTGTTGCTAAATGTTTGCTTTTATTCACCTTTTTTTAGCTGATGAAATTCAGTTTTTGTAAAGAATGTCTTGGAAAGCTGCAAGGTGACTTGCTATTTTGGTGGTTATTTTTAAGGCCTCATTAACAGTCTGGAAGTGTGTCAGGAGATCAGTACCAGTTTGAGTTTGAAAACTAAAGATGATACTAAATAGAAGATGAAAATATTCCGACAGGGTAATGTCAGAAAATAAGTCATGTCTCATTAAAGATTTGGAAATCTTCCCCAGGCATGTCACAAATGCATCCTTTCATTTAAGGTGTTTCAAGTGCCAGCTCTTGGTACCTCACCTTGACATTTTGTGATCAAGAACTCTGCTCAAGCTTCTGAATGTAAAATCACACCCAAGACTCTATTGCTTCCATTCTACCCTGGCTATACAGGGTAGAATCAAAGGTTATTTTTAAGACAATGAATCTGAAGAATAATTAGTTGGTGTTAACAAATCACTCATTATAAGAAATCATGTGTATTAATGTGAATAGTCTTAGAATATAGCTTAGAAATTCAAACAGGACTCGCTTAAAGTATGTAAGGGGTTGAAATCAATCTGTAGCATTTCCAAAAGAAAAATCTAAAACCAGAGAATAAATTACTGCATAATTTATCATATACATTTGTGATTAATCAAATAACAAAAAAAAACTAAGAAAGCTGCACCTGAAGTTTGGTCATTCGTATCAAAATATTCACCATTTCCACAAATGGAGCTGCTGTAAGATAAAACTTGCATGAGTTTCTGGAAAGTTCTGCTAGTTGTGTCAAGATTGCAGGATCATGACCACTTCTGATCAATGCCATTTCTCAGGTAACATTTGCCTTGAGCCACTTTGGGGAATGAGGTAATGTCCCAATATCTCTCTTTGGGAACACAGAACAAAGTTGTCCAGAATTTGCTAAGAAAAATAGATTCTTTAAGCTCAGGTTGCTCAGCTGTGATACAAAGTCAATGTGTGGGTAGTATCCACCTACACCAAATACTGCATGGCCCCTGGGGGACCAGGAGCAAGAGAGATCAGTGCATAGGTTCTTACCCATACTGTATGCAGTGCTGGGTAAAACACAAGTTCAATTTTTATGCCTGGTCCGGGGTCCAGGAAGGAGCACCAATCTAATATATGGGTCTATATACATAGGGTCAAATCTGTTCTAAAACAGAAAGGCTCCAATCTAAAACACGGATATAGAATAAGGTGAGATGTTTCAACTAGTTCAACTTTATAAAAGGAAGAAATGAATAAAAGGAAGAAAGGAATTAAAGGAAAAAATAAGCTATTTTATAGGGGTCAAAACAAAGACACTCAATTTCTTACAAACTAATACTCCAGTTTTGAAAAGAAAAAAGTTAATTTTTTCTTAATTGTGTGGGTGTGCTACACAATTGCCAGCTGGATTAACGAAGCTGCTGCAGAGGTTGACTTGATACATGAAGAAAGCATCCATTTCTGATAAGATTGTATAAACAAAGCATAACTGCTGAATTCAACTAGAACATTTTATCTCCAGTCAAGAAGATCATTAGCCAATTCTACTTGGTGTGTCTCAAATGCATGAAGTTTAGATATAAGTTCTTGCGTGAGTAGAACTTTCAATTAGATGACTATGACATATTGCTCCTGATGGTCACTTTTAAAACTACACAATAAGCTGGGCAACAGTGGCTCAGTCTCAGGAAGCTGAGATCTGAGGATCCTGTTTCAAAGCCAAGGTCCATGAGAATCTTATCTCCAATTACTCAGAAAAGCAAAAGAAAGAGAAAAGGAAAGTTAAAAGTAAACATGTGGTCCAAGCGGTAGAGAGATCAGTCTTGGGTGAAGAAGCCAAGATAGAGTATGAGACCTTGAGTTCAAGTCCAGTACTAGCACAAACAAATAGAAAAGTAGTAACAGTACTATAAGTGTACGTTAACATTTAAAACTACAAAGGCACACGCATTAATGTGTACAGTAGACCGGCACAAGTGAGTTAAATTGTGCTTCTGTTTAGATTCTTTTCCAAAGTTAATCATTTCATAAGTTATTTAGACTATCAGTTATGAGACTAGCAGCATGTGTTGGTGGGTGTAGAAAAAATGCATGCTCTAAGTCAATAATTCTTGGGTGAAATGTGCAGAAAGTCAAATACCCTTATGATATACAAATGTAGTCTCAATTACTGGTTGCTCTTCATCTGAGTACCCAGCTCTTAATGTGTGTTTTTTTTAACTACAAAGCACAGTTAACTAAGTTACATTTTTCTTTGCTTTTTATATTACTGTATTTTGATATTTCTGATATGCTGATATTTCTGATATACTTAACTGTAGAAGACAAATACTAAAATAATGTTATAATTTTGCCCGTTTGTTCTAAGACACATAATTTTTTATGAATCCACATGCATCTACACAGCATATACATCTACACATACCAGAAGGAAATAATAAAAATTCCTTTCAATTAATTAGAATGGGAATCAAACTGCAAGTAAATATTTATAACATATGAAACCATATGCTTCACTTCTGTGAGACAGAGAATGGATACTCACTGCATTCACGTGTCAGTTAACTAGAATTTGAGTACCTCAATTTTCTAGTTAAATAAGAATTTTAATTTGCTCTTAATTAATGTAATTATGTGGTGATTTCAAGAAGTAATATTTGACAACCTGCTTTCTAGAGCTGTTAAATGGTTATGACTATACAAGTCAATCAATACTATATTCGCATGCACTGAATAAGCTTTTAATATGGATAGAGGTAGATAGATGATAGATAGATAGACAGATAGATAGGTAGATTATTACTTCAAACTAAATGTCTTGAGCTCGTTTCTTTTATCTTTCCTACCTAGAACACTGAGATCCAGAAGATTGTGGTTCAATTCCAGCCTGGGAAGAAAGGTCCATGAAATTTCATCTCCAAAATTACTACCAAAAAGCAGAGCTGCAGGTGTGACTCAAGGTGTAGTAAGCCAATTGAGAAAGCAAACTGAGTTGCTACAAGGCCCTGAACCCAAACTCTGATAATCACAAAGAAAAACATATACACATGTGTGTACATATAAATGCATGAATACATATGTAAACATATATATATATCACTTTGCACCTGTAAGATTTCTACTATCAAATTATTAGATATATCTTAGGGTATCATGAAAACATAAAATTACCTTTTCTCTATCTGAATAAATCTACAGGAGGAAATAGTATATTTACCAACAATTTAGAAAGCATGGATATCATCTAGTTGTTAGTAGAGAAGATAGCTAATATTCCCATTTTCTCTTTCCTGCCACACAACCTCTTTTTCCCCTTTCTGGTCTTTTCCACCACGTAACTTGCTTTGGTCCATAAAATATGAATAAAAATGGCTTCTGTGTGGATGCATTTAGTGCCAGCAAGACTCTGCAAGTCTGCTCTGTTCTTGTTAGACCTGTGACTGTTCACACTGTGCCCTCAAGCTGCCTGAATTACTGAGTGAAGATGACCTTGAGCTGATCTCTGCTGATCTTTGATAGTTGACATACAATATAAGAAAAAATATTATCATTCAATCTCCTGAGATCAAGGTGTTGCCGCTGCAGTATACAGCATTCTAGCCTGAATACTGGAATTTTCCAGTGGAAATAAATGCCAGGCTCTTTGTAGGACACACATTACCAAATATAGAAACTATCCATTTCAAACCTATGAAAACAGAAACAACTTTATATCCTACTGAGGAAATCATTCTACCCGTGTATTAGAGGGGTAACAACCCTAGTGCTCAGGTTTTTTTCCCCCATGGAAAACCCACATTTTTCTACTTCCAAGCCAGAATTTAGATGAGAGGATCCAGATGATAAAAGTCAGTCATCAAAAGCTGATTCATGCTTTTTCAACACATTCACGATGACAACTACAATCTCCATTGTAAGAGAAAATGTTGAATTTAAAAATCTACGGTAACTATTGCTTTAGATAGTCAAGAAGAGATATTTTGGAGAATTATAATAGAAAAGGAAATTAATGTAACTTTGACCCAGAAAAAACTTAAATGAGAAAAGTTAAGAAAAAGAATGTATTTCAGGAGGCCAGGAGTTTGGCCTCGTGGTAGAGGGCTTGCCTCGCATGCATGAAGACCCAGGTTCAATTCCTCTGTACCACATACATAGAAAAAAGCTGGAAGTGGTGCTGTGGCTCAAGTAGCCTTGAGAAAATCGAAGGACAGTGCTCAGGTCCTGAGTTCAAGCCCCAGGACTGTCAAAAAAAAAAGAATATATTTCAGTTAATTTCCAATCATTACTTCTTAATTTTAATTGAGGACGATTTGAAATGAAAAGTAAAGTCTTAGAACATCGGACTGACTGCTATTTTGTGAATTAATTGCATTGAACTCATTGACATAAGTTGACAAGAACAATACAAATTAATAATTTATATGCGTAATTAGTAATACAGACTCTTGGACCTACCTCCACACACTGAAGGAGACTAAGGTAGATCCTATATGTCAGTAAGGTCCTCAGAGAATTTCCAACCATATTTAATGACAGCTAACAGCCATCAAATATTTGAAAAGTTAATGCATTTACCTTAATGGACTATTTATTTCATAATTTCCTGGTAAAATAAAAGGCTCAAATCAAATTTTGATAGCAGAGGATAATTTAGGAACTTGTATTTCCACTTAAACTAATATTCAATCCTAGCCCCTCTTCAAACACACAATAAATATAATTTAACACAAAATGAAATATACATATCTCAATATTATGTTTCTGATAGTATCAATTGCTAAATTATAGCAAAATAAATATGTGTATATTTAAGCCTTAAAAATATATCTTTATCAATGGCTAACACCAGATCAACTTCTGTATTTGCCTACAGTCCTATAAATGAAACAGTAAATATAAGTATATAAATATGGAAAACCATGGAAGAAAGAGAAGAACTAGTGAAAATGCTCAGTTTAACTTCAGTATGGGACTTGAACGCTGGGTCTGGGCTGGGCATTGTCCCTGAGCTCTTCAGCTCAAGGCTATCGCCGTACCACAGTGCCACCTCCTAACTTCAATATTTTTAACCCAAGTGACATTAGTTCATTGCTTTAAATTACACAGCAAATAGCTTAATGAACACTGGATATTAACAGAATTCACTGGCCTTTCTTTAGAATTGGAATTCAATCTAAAATAACAAAAAAAGAGTTAATATTCTACCAATTGTGTTTTTTGTTTGATTTTGTGTGTGTGTACTGGTCCTAGGACTTGAACTCAGGGCCTGGACACTGTGCCTGGGCTTCATTTGTTCAAGTCTAGCACTCTACCACTTGAGCCACAGCTTAACTTCTGGCTTTTGGTGGGCACCTAATTGGAGATAAAAGTTTCTCAGACTTTCCTGCATATACGGGCTTCGAACTGCAATCCTAAGATCTCAGACTCCTAAGTATCTAGGATTACAGGGCTAGAACCACCAGCACCTCGTTTACTAGCTTTTTGAGAGTTGCAAAATGGTTTATTTTGTTAGGTATTAGGACTTTTGTAATTTAAATGCAGTTATAATGACTTCAAATATATATCGACTTGCAGCAGGAATGATTAACATTAATAACGTCCTATTGAAATTGGAATTTTTGTATGGAACACCTGTAGTGTTTTCTGATGAGGCAATGATATTGCCTTCCCCTGTAAATCTTTTAATGTGTATCTAATAGACATATATAGATAGATATAGATACTTACATCTATATCTATATACATATAGAGTTCATGGGAAGCCACAAGTAGTCAGATTCAAATCTTCCTTTCAAGATTTGGCTTTCTCCATTGAGAAAAGATATTCTCTTTCCATGTAGGATTACCTAGCCAAACTGATTTTAGAAGCATATCATATGTTTTCATGTCCACAGCCTTTACTGATGCTTTCTAGTCTTCATGTTTTCTAAAATATTTATGTTTTGTTAACCTCCTCCTTGAATTTCTGTCTAACTTTCCTGATCAGAAATAATCAGATTCCAATGTTTGCTTTTTCTTTTTCTTTCTTGCTTGTTTTGTCCCTTAACATCTCCTTTTACTAATTACCATAATTATTTTTCTGATATTATTTGTGAGCCTCCTGTTGAACGTGGTTCAGATTTGAATTGTTATATTTACTATACTGTATTACCGTTGTACTTTTATTTTGGTATTTTCTTAATATACTATGAGTTTTATGGCCAAAACAATGTTCAGATGATAGCTAATGTTTACTGATGACTTACAAAGTGCAAGCATGATTCCAGGCATTTTACACCCATGAACCCATTTGAACCTGAACTAGCAGCCTGAATAAGTATCATCCCAAAGGAAAGAGATGTAACCTCATCAACGGTCTACTTCCTGTTATAAAAAAGATGACATATAAGTCTGATTACTTTTGGAAACTGAAAAACTCATCATACTATCTTTCAACCAAGTACTATAAATTGAGGTTTTGAAAAATAAAGAGCTTGAGAAATTTTTAACAAAAAAGACTGAAGGATGATATTCAAACTTAGCCCTTCTTACATACAATCCTTTTTAACCAATTTGCTATACTGCCTAGTTCTTTCCTTCTTTTTCTTTCCCTACTTTTCTCCTTTCTTCATTCTTCCCTTTTGCCATGCCTTTTTTCTCTTTCTCTCCTTTCCTCCCCCCTCTCTCTTTCTAAAAAAGCTTTAGTAACTATTACAATTTATATCACAACCTACTTTTATTCCTCAAGCAAATTATTTAACATTGAATATACATGAGTAAGACTTTGGGAAAGAGAAGCACCGTTTCTTCCCAAGCAAATTCGTAAAAATAAAAAGGTTAGTAAACCTAAATTAAACAGAACATAAACAGTTCTGCTTCCTTAGTTTGAAACTGATGATAACCAGAATATATTTGGAGTAACATTTGAGCACACTCTTCAGAGCATACTAATTCATGTAATTGACTTTGCAATTCCAAATGACCAAGTTGAAACTTGTAATAAATAATGGCAATAAGCCCCTTTGTCCCCTACTTATAGGACTTTGTTGAGTGACTTTATAATGTAAATGTATAATGTAATTTGTTATTTCAGAAATAACAAATTTATGAGCTTTCAACTGAAACATCAGTGATTAATGTAAATGATTTCTTCAGTTGAAAATAGGTTTCTGAACTATGACACCTATGTTTATGCCTATACTAATATATTTCTCTCAGTTGTTTGAAACATCCTATTTGTGGAGCAACAGAATTTTTATGTCTTAACAAAGTAGTTGGGCTTTTTTAACATCCATAACAGCATAGAACTGGGTATATAAAATATGCCTCACACACACCTAAGGCTTCTATGATAAAACTCCCAGCAGTAAAGAAATGGCTAGCAGGAAGAGAAATGTAACAAAGACTTGGTTACTGAGGATCTTTTTCCATAAGCTCTGTCTGTGTGTGTGTGAATGTGTGTGTGTGTGTGTGTGTGTGTGTGTGTGTGTTATTGTAAGACTGATGTATAGAGGAGTTACAGTTATATTCATCAGGTAATGGGTACATTACTTCTTGAACCTGAAGGTTGATACCCCTTCCCGTGGTTTTCAATTTACCTCCCTCAGCCCCTCCCAATCATCTAGTTTTTACCCATCCCTTACCTATTTCAAATAAACAATATACCAGGTACCAAAGTCAGATACAATAACATCATAAGATAAACCTTAAGGGGAAAAAGAGGGAAGAAATAACTTCCCATAGTATCTTAAGAACAATCATAATGATAAACCTCTTGTTTGCATATCCTGGAATTCATTTTGCTTGGCTTCATCCTATATGGCCATATGTTCATAGCTTTTGAGCTATTGTGGTCCTCTTCTACAAAGAATCCTAGACCCATGCTAATTATTACAAGTGAGGGAAACCATGGAGCCTGTGTTTCTTTGGGTCTGCCTTATTTCACTTAATATGATTTTTTCGAAGTCTTTAGATTTCCTTATGAATAAGGTGATGTCATCTTTTCTGATGGCAGCATAGAATTCCATTGTGCATAAGTACTGCATCTTCCTGAGCCATTCATCTACTGAGAGGCATCGCTGTTGGTTCTATACCTTAGGTATGGTAAATATTGCTGCAGTGAACATGGTTGTGCTGGTAGGTTTAGTATGGCCTTGTTTGTGGACATTTGGGTAAATGCCCAGAAGTGGGATTGCTGGGTCACTTCCTACCTGAGGAAACTCAGATGATCAATCACACCATGCCAATCATTCCTCTGCAAAGAAGGGCATGCGTCTCCTGAGTTTCTCAAGAAATGACATGTTTCTTAAAGATGGTGCAACAGTTTTACAGTATTATACAATCCAAACAGGTGATTTCTAAATTCTATGGCACAAAGCAGAACTCAGATTGCATGAAGGAAATGCTACTGAATTGTTGATACAACATGCCTCCTCCTCGCAAGGATGGTCATGGAAAGCTCAGTGCTGCGATGCATCACCTTAGGTTGCTTTCTTATGCATATACGCCAATGGAACAGATCGACATTGTCTGGGAACACTTAGCATTAGTTATCCTTTCTGGAGATATGATAAATTACTACATTTCCTTATACACATTTATTTATGATTAATCTTAAACATGACACATTACTATAACATTTTAGTACACATTTATTGGTACTTAATCACAGATTTTATTATGCAAAGCAGAAGTGTTGTTGTGTTTTATGTTTTAAAAATGCTAATTATTTTATTGTAGACTTTTAAGTTTGTAGAATCCCATTCATCACTCACACAGAGTGAGGCTATAGAGGATTTGGCAGGAATCCCAGTTTTTATCTATGATGGTTCAGAAATTAACTACAGTGTATTTTGTAAGGCACTGTGGGATGGCTGTAAGACTTCACCATAAAGCTCTCTGAATTACAAGACCAAACAGAGAGATGAGAAAATCTCTCATTTTTTTTATTAAGTCTGTGATGACCATAGGAAGCAGGTTTACTCCCGGCCTCGTTGATTTAATCACAGGCACACCGGACAGAGTGCCAAGGACCGTCATATATTTTCAAACATATGAACATTGAACTTCAATTTTCTTTTAAATATGAAAACCAACTTAATATCACAGTAATGCATATACCATGAAGAACTGGATCTGGATTTATTTTCATTTCCTTCCCCCCATATCAGACAGTTTATGAAGGCAAAAATATTCAAAATTCAGGAAGTTGTAATGCAGCCCAGAATTCAGTAAATCTCCTGGGTGGAGTCCAGACAAGTTTCATGATGGTACAGTGGTTCTCAGAGGAAGAGCTCAGGACTTGTAAACATGTCTAGGACTTTTGAGATGCGAGTTTTGTTCATTTTAGACTATCACTTAACTTCTCTGAATTTTAGTTCCTTTGTCTACAGACAGAAGTAATAATGACAATAGTTTATTTATCTGACACTCTCCTAGGTGTATAACAAATATTATCTCATTTAGCTCCACAAGAAAAGAAAGTTGTTGAATACACTGGAAAGGGGCTGCCATCAATACCTACCTACATTTAGGATGTGAATCCAATCTCATTTGAGCACTGCTCTTTCAACATTCATTATTTTGAAGATCACTAGACAAGGGAGGTGATTTCTACCCAGGAGGATTATTTAAATACAAAATATTTATATAAAATATTTAATTGAAAACAATGCCTTTTGATAACATTTTCCCTAGAGGCAGTTTTTGATTCATACATAAGCATATATATATATATATGTTCATTTCCTACTCTCATGAAAGGGAAGCAAAGGCCCAAATATTTGAGAAATAAGCTAAATATAAACTATTAGGTTTTCTTCAATTTTTACACTCACAAGCACAGTTCAACACCTCTCCTCTTTCTATATATATACATAAACATACATACAAACATACACATGCATGTATTTACTCATTCATAAATATATGTGTATGAATATATTCTGAGGAAATTATTACACTAATTATTTCAGTTTCTTCCAAAATGCCTTTTTAGTAGGGAATGATGGACATGCATATCAGGCTCTCCAACACAAGGGTATCTTAGCTGGTAAAGGACAAGTAAGGATCCTACACGGGAAAGATAAGAAACCAAAGTTCCTTGACCTGCAGTCGTTAGCCATGTACAAGGGTATCTGGGGAAAGTGTGTTCCCAGCAGAAGGCATCCTGCATATGAAACACAAATATGGGCTTGAACTCGGCCTGAGCGCTGTCCTTGAGCTCTTCAGCTCTAGGCTAGTGCTCTACCACGTAAGCCACAGCACCACTTCCCTACATGTGAATCTTAAAGCAAGCATCTTCACATATTTTAAGAACAGTGAATGGTTAGTAAAGATATTTTATCACAAATAACAGATATGGGTTTCAGAGGCCAGCCAGTCATAATAATGAACTTAAGTCGTAACTACCACACACACACACACACACACACACACACACACACACACACACACCCCTCACATTCTGTAGATTGAAGAGCCAGACTATCCATTATATCCAAAATTGAGTATAGATCCTGTACTTAGGAAAACAGTTCTTCATATACTATTATAGAAGACCTGTTTTATAGCAGTTTATTAGCTGCTGACTTTGTATCTTAGTAAGAGACAGCAATGATGATAATGAAACATACTGGCTAGATGTCACAAGTGTGTGTGAATCTTAATGCTCTTAAATTTTACACCAGCGTCTAAACTTGTAAGAGGTCCTTCTGACATTGCATGTGAAATGAATAAAATAATGTGCATTCCTTGCAGAACCAAGTATAAGCCAGTATATGTCATTTTACAGATTTATATCACATTAACCAGTATCTTCTATGTACCAGTGGCTGTGTGAAAAGCTAAAAATGCCAGGCAAGTGAGAAAATTTAGTCATCTTCTTACTGTACAGAATTTTTGACAACTATCATGACCTTCCTATTTGGACTGTTACCATGGTACTAATCAACCTAGAATTTTGCCCTTCTCTATTCTTGTCTTCTGAAGCTTTCTTTCCATTTGTAATTATTATCATGACACTTTCTTATTAAAGTACTCCAAGCACCTTTCTTCAGTTTCAAAATTAATAAAACCATATTCACAGTAACAATACTATTTAAAACTTTAAAACTTGAATGTATCTAGGTCTCACGACCTGATGATTCTCCAGGGACAATCTGCCTCTACTTTCTCTTTCTGCCCTCAATAATGCTATTTCTCCTATGGACAACTAATGATTTTCTACTAAATTCATCCTACTTATTCTCTCACTGACATTTGCTCTTACTCATTCATTCTTCATCTTCCCTGGGAAGCTATCCTACTCTGTACCTCCCCATCCTCCTCCTTTGCAGCTTTGTAGAAGATCATTGGAGGCCCACTGAGGGTTTACTCCTGTCTTCTTTAGCAGACCAAATTCTCCGAACATGAGCAATAAGAATTCCGTCTTTGTGCTCAGTACTGCAAATGACCTGTAGGTCTTATCTGTTAGCACAGGAGCACATGGGCTTAGCATGAAATATTACGAGCTTGGACAATAATTTACGTAACCCATCATTTCTCATCCACAAAGACATTTTTTTATTTTGTTTTCATTCACTTTAATCACGGAATTTGATATTCAGTGGATTTCTATCACCATTTTCATCATATGTGTGTGCCTATATAAAATGGATTGAAACAATGTTTGTCAAATATTTACATTTCTTGTAGCAATTTTCTTTCCTGATCCAACAAGGTGATACTTGAATTTCAAAATGTCAATCATATTTAAGATAATCTTAATCAATTCTAGATCTTGCATAATAGAATTATAGCTACATTCTGTTTTCAGATTATTTTGTTAACACTATTGGAAAAACTTTGTCAGAAAAGATTTCATAGAAAATACACTAAATAGGACTGGTCATGGTAGTTGTTCACACAAAAATACCAAGCTTGCCCTAGGTAAAGATACAATTTTTTTATCTGAAAAGTAAATGAACAAAACAAAATTACTGTGGGTATGACTTAAGGAGAAGAAGATCTGCCCACGAAGTTTGAGGCTGTGAGCTCAGACCAAACATCAGACATACAAAACACATATGAAGCAGTAAACGCAGTCATCACTGTTCATCAGATTGAAGCTGAAACAAGGATATTCGTCTTCCACCTGTAATACCCTCCTCAACCCTCTTCCTGTGGGAGTTATAATGTGTTTACTGCAGTCTAAAAGGATATTTCAGATTTATAGCACAGAAACTGAGAAAGAGGAATAGAAGGGAGAAAAATATGAAGAACTATTAAGTATAAATGATAGACAACAGAAATTGTCTCAACACCAGCAAAGTTCATATGCTAAATACAGACAGAATGTAAATTAGAAACTTCAAAAATATATTTGTAACATGCCCATATATATAGCCAGACCCAGTGGCTCACATCTGCAATCCTAGTTACTCGGGAGGCTGGGATCTGAGGATCATGATTCAAAGCCAGCCTGGGCACTAAAGTCCATGAGACTCTTTTTTTTTTTTTAATATTTTTTATTGTATTTAATAAAAGGGTTACATGATATTTGTCAGATAGAAGGTGCATTAATTCACATACATTGATACCCTTCCACATGTCTTGGTCCCCATTACCCCCCCCCACCCCCCTCTTGGTTTTCCCCCCTTCCCTGTCCAATTTCAAGTAACCAAATACAAATGTATCCAATATATCAGATAACAAAGTGAGATATTGTGACAATATGAGATAACAAAGGAACAGCAAAAGAGATGAGAGGCAACATAGCACCTTAAGGACTCTTAATCTGCAATTAACCAGTAGAAAATTGGAAGAGGCCCTGTGGCTCAAGGAGTAGGGCAGTAGCCTTGAACTGAAGAGCTCAGGGACAACGCCCAGGCCCGGATTTCAAGCCCCGTGGCCAATAACAACAACAACATATATATGTATGAAGTAACACATATACATCATACATGTATACATACACATGTGCCAAGAAACGCAGGCTTTTCATCAGGTGAAATGAAAGTACAGCAAGTAACCAGATTCTGCCCCTAAATATCTCCAGTAAAACAAAAATACATTGGCTCCAGGCAGACGCCTCCCCAAGCCGTCTTCTTCAACACTACTCTGGTCCTTATAAGCATTCTTTCAATGAGGAAGTTGATAGAGCTGAGAGAGACACAGAGAGAGGGCATATAAATGTTTCATATAGTTATAAGGAAATGCTGTCCTTCCTCTTCTAAACTGTCCTAGCAATGTTAACTTTTTCCCTCTTTTTCTCTCTACTTATTGTGTGTATTTTTGTTAAGTTCAATAAAACATGTGATTCAAGCACTTTATTTTGAGTCTGTGAGTCTTTCTGTCCTTCACTTCCCAAGAATTTCTACTGATTAATAGTCCTGGAGGCCACTATTTCCCTCATGTAATTTCCCATGTGACTAAGGGCCTGAGGCTGCTATCAGCTTGAGAAAACACTGTTAGGATGCAGTGTTGCAAATCAATAATGTAAGCCTTTCTGTAATCTTGAATGGTATCAGTCATGGCTTAATCTAACATGGCTTTTTGAGCATTGCCAGACTATATTAGAACATTGTTGTTGTTTTTCTAAAATGAAACAAAACAAAACCTGCTTCAAGTTCTTCTTTAGGACTCTTAGCCCTCACAGGAAAAGCTCATAAAAGCTCTGACATTTAAGGATTGCCAGACATGAAAATATACCCAAGTTTCTCTCAGTTTTCAGTGCCATTTTTCTGATGTATATGTTTTAATATTTTACTGAGATCATAACAAATAAATATTTAAAATCTCATTCTTTCTGGTAAGAAGCTTCTCAAATTTTAAAAACTTTAAAAGTAGAGTTTTTATATACAGAAGGCAGATTTATAAAGTTATATAAATATGGATCTCCCAGACTTTGGGAAGATAATTATATTATGTTTAAACATGTAAGTTTGACATTTTTAAGCCACAAACAGCTAACTAGTGACATTTTCATATAACTCAAATGAGTAGATGCACATTAAAACATTTTCTGGGCTTGGCTTCTTTAACAAAACACACAAAAAAACTTAATTACTACTTTACTAGCCTCTTGTGCAAATTTATAAGGTATTCATTGGCTTTTTCTCCCCTTGGGCATGAACTCTCACAGGTTACTTACTTACTGCTGGTGCTCTACCATTTAAACTGTGCCTCTAACCCTGGTGTTGGGTGGTTAATTGAAGATGGAATGCCACTAACTTTTCCACCTGCATTGGCTTGGAACTGTAACCTTTCCTGACTCAGCCTCTTGGTACCAGGACTTCATTTACTCTTAAAACATGGCCTTCCATTACTGAACTATTTTAACTTGAGAACAGTTCTTGCTAATTTTGAGTAAGAGTCAATATAACACTCAGTATATGATAAGGTATTTATGTTTTATCTGGTAAACCAGAACATTCTGAAAGTGACATAGCAAAATCTTGGAAATCACACAGGGACAGCAAGTCCAAACTGAGTTGATGCAAAAGAAACAAGTAGGAATAATCATCATCCATATGGGACACAGTGAATATGATTGTCTCATAAGAAACTAATCTTGACCAAAATGAATTACTTACACTCTACCTATTTTGTCTTGTCTTCATGAAATTAAACACGACTTTATTTTCTTTCAGTCATTGCTTGTCTGACATGACTGAAGTCCATACATTGAACTTATCTTAGTATTAATATAGTAAATATGTATTATAAAACATAATGTGCTTATAATTTGCTTTTGTTGCTCTTTAACAATGTGCTTTCCCACTATAGAATCCTTGTGATAGAGCATGTAATTCAAAGACATTTTTACTTTTAAATATCCCTATTAGAAATATATTCATTTCCATTGTCCTCAATGTAATCAAAACCAAACTATGGAAAAGATGCCCAGAACTTACTAAAGAATGTTGTACTTAATAGAGTTTCAAAGCAATCAGTGCTTCTGCTCTTGTTATTTAGCATGCCCTTCTAGGTATGTGCCAAATGTTTAAAAAAAGTGGGAGTTACTACATTGTGCAAGAATGTAGTAAGATATTTATCTGGCTATAAACAGTTATATTTAGTGAAACACTGCTGAAAGATGATGACGTGAATTGTGAGAAGTTGTGATTATTTTATAGGAATAGGCCCTGTGAGAAGTTCCTCTTTGCAAGCAATCTTGAAATTTTAATCATTCCTCAGTTGTTTAGTGCTATTTTGACTTTTTAAACTCTAAAAATCCAGGTGTTACAAAGTTTTCCTCAAATATAAAAAGACTGAGTTCCACTGATTGATGATTGGACCAAAAGATATTGTGAAAAGGTAAAATAAGGAATATAATTCCCATCGATTTTTGTGGGTAAAGTGACACTTTTATTACAGTCAAATCTCAAGTCACATTGAGCTATTAATTAAGCTTGCCTATGATTCTCATAAAATTGATTTCAGAACTTTAACACCCTACATTAACTACATAAAATTAGATTGTCCTTTTCCCTCAATGACTTAATATTCAATTTCTCTGAATTTTTAAATAATTTCAGCATTAACTGATTTTAAGCACTTTTATTGTATTTTATTGTCAGGATAATGTATAGAGGGGTTTTAGTCACATTCATCAGGTAGTTGGTACATTACTTTGAGAACCTTTATTGATACCCCTTCTCATGTTTTTGTCCCCCTTTCCTCCTCCCACCCCCTCCAAATCATCTTGCCTTCACCCTTCCAATTTTCTTGTTTGCCCTATTTCAAATAAACAAATAAATGTATGTACAATAAATCAGGTAACAAAGTCAGATACAGTAACCACATGAGATTAACCATAAGTGGAAAAAAAGAGAAAAAGAATGACTTCACATAGTATATTAAAAACAGCAGTCACAAAGATAAACTCCTCGTGTTCATTTTGTTTTAGTCTCATCCTGTATGACCATATGTCTATAGCTTTTGAGCTATTGTGATCCTCTGCTAAGAGAATCCTAGGTGTGTACTAATTATTACAAATGAGGAAAACCATGGCTGCCAATGCTCCTTTAGGTCTGGCTTACTTAACTTAAAATGGTTTTTTCTAAGTCATTCCATTTCCTTATGAATGAGGCAATGTCCTTCTTTCTGATAGCAACATAGAATTCCACTGTGTATAAATACCACATCATCTTGATGCTGATGGATATGTGGCCAGGAAGGATTGCTACTATACTGTTGGTAAAAGAGTAAACTTGTTCACCCACTCTGGAAAGCAGTATGGTGATTCCTCAAAAGATTAAACATAGTGCTCCCCTAGGACCCAGCAATCCCACTCTTGGGCTTTTACCCAAATGTCCAGAAACAAGGACATTAAAGCTACTAGCACAACAATGGTCATTGAAGCACTGTTTACCAGAGTTAAGATATGGAAGCAACTCAGATGCTCCTCAGCAGATGAATGTATTAAGCACCTTTACTATAGTGAGGAATAAGGAAAATTAGTAGTCGTTTACTTCACATTAATAAGCATTTTAAGTATGAGAAGCCCCCTATGTAAAGCTTCCTCTTGGAACATTATATTCCCCTTTAATAGAATGCCATTTCCTCAGGCTTCTTGGGTTACTATGGTATCTTGCTTATATTTGCTTCTGTTAATGCTCTTGAGTCCATTAATGTTCAATTGTGAAATGTTTTGACTAGCAAACTTGGCAGTTGTGGTTAATGTAGAACTAAGAAAGCAGATCTTTCAGCAATCAGAGTGGTTCAGAAATAAACAGAGCAAAGAATCAGTGTCTCAAGTTCATGCTAAGCCATCAGGCATTCCACGACTGTAGACAGATAACCACAAGCCTAACAAAGCCCTGCAGATCATAAAGGCAAATCTGAAGTACTTGTTAACCATCGTTCTTTGCGCTTCTTTGTTGTCACTGTGGAAAAGCTTAGTCTGCTTCTTTGGCCAAAAATATTTAATAGCTTGTAGAAATCGTTAGTTAGAAAAAAAGCAAGTTTTGTCCAATTTTGAAATTTCCCATGAAGAACAGTAAAACAATTACATATCATCTGAAGACAGATACTTAGGTGTTTTAAACGAAAATATTTTTTGTTGGTAAATTTAAACTTTTGTAAATGTATGTTTCTCTTATGACTCCAATCCAATGTAAAAAACTGCCTTTTTATTTACAAGAGTGCGACATGTTTGTTATGTAATATAATCAACAAAATTTCTCAAGGTTGTTTTACTTTTACTGTAATCTTTTTATGTTACCTTAAGTTCAAGTAAGTATTAAAAATTAAAACCTATATTAAAGCCACTTTGATAATTTTTTAAATTCTACTGATAAGAAACAAGAGGCATTGCACTTATTTATAAAATGATTTATCAAACAGTAAAAATTTTGTACAACTACTTAAAGATAATAAAATATAATTTAATAGACTAAAACTGTTCTTCTAACAAAAGTCAGTGAAGTGGAATTAAAGAACTTCTCTGCATCCTGAGTACTTAATTTCTTGATTAAAATTATCCTGACAAAGGAATACAGCAAAACCAATTCAGGTCTGAAGCCCATGTGGTGAAGAAGAAGGGCTTATGGGTGAGCCAGGGAAAGGTTTTAAAAATTCAATTATTCTTTAATACTTTGATATTGTAATTGAAAACTATAACTGTACTTTGCAAAGCACAAATTCTAAAACGTAAAACTTTCTTGAATAGGTGAATGTGAACCTGGTAATAACTGTCTCAGGTTTTAACTTCTTTTCTACCATCTTATTAAAACAAACAAACTACAAAAATTACACTTAAGCCAACTGTCATCGACTCATACCCATAATGAGAGACAACCAGGAGTCCAAGATCAGAAAAGTGAAATTTAAAGCCAGCTTGAAGCAGCAAATCCACAAAATTCTTATCTCCATTTAACTCACAAAAATCCAAAAAGTAGAGGTGGAATGTCAGTGTTCACCATAAATTCCCAGTAAGAACAAAAGTCCCAGAGTTCAAACCCCAGGACACACAGACAACTACTCTTTCCCTCCCCCCCTCTCTCCTCCCCATCCATGCACACATACACAATACACGTGCACACACACACACACACACACACACACACACACACACACACACACACCTATAGCAGGGCAGAACTTTCTTTTAAGGCAATCAACTAAACAATTATCTTTACAAATTTTCCTTAAACTTTTCACATAAAAAAATAACATAGTTTCAGAAACATATCATAACAGCTCATTTAAGAAACATAGAAGTAAACAAATGAAGAAAAGAGATTGGTTCTTGATGGTTAGAAAAGCTGAAAACTAGGTAGATATTTAAGTAGATTTGTTTTTCACATTTGAGTTTGTTTAAAGACAGTAAAGAAATACTTAAGGCAAAATAAGAACTGAAAAGAACACTCAAGAGGAAATATTGGAGTAGAAATATGATAAGGAAAATGTTATTAATAGAAAAGAAAAGGAAATTATTCACTTAAGGACTACATTGAATTGCTAAGTTTCTGTGCAAACTTTATAAAAAGTACTATAAAGCCATGCACAAATGGAAAACAAATAAACATTAGTGAGTGTTCAACAGAATCATTCGATAATCAAATAAATACTGGACTAGCAGTGGCTCAAGTGATCGAACACTTATCTAGTAAACACAAGGCCTGGATTCACTTGTTGGTACCACAAAAAGTAATTAAATAAAACAAAATGAACCAGTAAATAGTTGATATTCAATGAATGGAAGAAGATAAATAATAAGAGTGCTCATGTTCAAATTATTTTACATTTAATTAGCTAGCTAGATCTAAACGATCCCTAAAAAGATCAGTAAAAAGTTTGATGCATATATTTAAACTTTTTCTGTATTCTTACTTATGCACCAACTTCAAATATACAGCTCTCCAAGGTTGATTTGTAGGCTGTTTTTAATATTATTATATATAAATACATGGATGTTCATACAAAAGAGACATTTGTCCTTTCATCCCCCAACATATGTAAAATTTAATACATATAAATAAAAATCTATTCATAAATGATAAAACTAGAAATTTATAGAACATAGAAATGCCTTTGTGACATCAGCATAGGCTTGAATAGCTCAATAACACTAAACATTGATAATTTAACCCATGAAACAGTAAAGCTAACTTCCTGAAAATTAACATAATGTTCTTCCAAAGGGCATACTAAAAATTCCATTATAGAAATGAAAAAGAAAAAATCATGCTAGAGGAAAATATTCATAGATACATAGATACATAGACAAAGACATAGACATCAAGTATATAAAGAACTAAAAATCCAAAGCCAAGAATAACTGACTAAATGAAAATAGGCAAAACAGAATAAGTACTTCTCAGAAACCACACAAATAGAGAATAAACACTTAAAAACACATTCAACATCATTGTAGTTACCAGGGGAAAATTAATTAAATCTAAATTTAGTAGACAGTAACCATCCTGAATTCAACTAGAATGTAATAAAAACAATTAAACTGAGGTCAAATGCTGGACAAAAAGAATTGAAGAAAAATCAACTGTCTTCTTTTGGGGGCAGGAGTGACAAGAATTTATCATCACCTTGAAAATTAGTTTGGAAGTTTTTCATAAAGTTAAATATTCTTTATGACTATACAGTTTTACATTGTGGTATTTATCCAAGAGAATGATATATTTCCCACAGAAAACAAAAATGTTATACAAGAATATTCATATTCACTTCATCATTTTATTTAATGCCAAAATGGAAACAGCCAAAATGTACTCACTTCACTGAAAAATTAATGTAGCATATTCATACAATAAAATACCACTCAAATTACCAAAATATATCAAGTTCTGTTACATACGACTGCATAGATAAAATCTCAAAAGTGTGGGAAGCTAAAGAAACCAGATCAGGCTAGGAGTGTGGCCTAATGGTAGAGTGCTTGACCAGCCTGCACAAAAACCTGAGTTTGATTTCTCTGTTCTACATACACAGAAAAAGCTGGAAGTGGTGCTGTGGCTCAAGTGGTAGAGCCCTAGCCTTCCGAAAGCTCAAGGAGAGTGCCCAGATCCTGAGTTCAAGCCCCAGGACTGGTCCAAACAAAGATGAAAAAAGGAAAAGAGGAAAAACCAGATCAAAATTCTTCATATTAGAGGCTCATGACTGTAATCCTAGCTAATCAAGAGGCTGAGATCTGAGGATCAAGGTTCAAAGTCAGCCCAAGCACAAAAGGACCTGAGACTCTTATCTCCAATTAATCACCAGAAAACCAGAAGTGGCTCTGTGGCTCAAGGGTAGGGCAGTAGCCTTGAGCTGAAGAGCTCAGGGACAGTGCCCAGGCCCAGGTCAAGCCCAAAGACCCACCAAAAACCAAACCAAAACAAAAAAACCAACTGTTCATATTAAATGATTGCTCTATTTTTATCAGGTCAAGAACAGGGAAAACTATGATAAGGTAATAGAAATTACAACACAGGCTGAGAATGGTGACTCACACTGTATTCTGAGCTATTCAGGAAGCTGAGATCTGAAGATCAGGGTTCAATGCCAGATGAGGTGCTAGAGAACGTGAGACTCTTATCTCCAGTTAATCACTAGAAATCAGGAAGTGGGGCTGTCTCTCAAGGAGCAGGACAGTAGCCTTGAGCTGAGGAGCTCAGGGACAGCACTCAGTCCCAGAGTTCTACCCCATGACCAACAAAAAATAAAATAAAATAACAATAAATTTCAACACAGACACATGATGAAATTTTCAGTGTCACCTAGTCGAATATGAAATGTTGGAGACATGAAAATGTTCAATATTTTAATTGGACAAGTGTTAAAGCCTATTGAACTAAATCCCGTCTACGTTTTACCATATAAAATATATCTCTGCAGATAAAAGAACTAATAATGAGCACAAATCATTTTAGGCCCATTTTCATATACCAATCTTTTGTCAAGAATTAGAATTTTTGGTGGCCAGGAGTTTGGCCTAGTGGTAGAATGCTTGCCTAGCATGCACAAAGACCTGGGTTTGATTCCTCTGTACCACAAACATAGAAAAAGCCAGAAGCGGTGCTGTGGCTCCACTGGTAGAGTGCTAGCCTCAAAGCTGGAGATATTTTTTAGATATGAGAACTTTGTTGTATGGATAGTGAAGATTTTCTCCCACTCTGTGGGCTTTCTATTTAACTTGCTAGCTATGTCCTTTGCCCTACAGAAGCTCTGAAATTTAATGCAGTCCCATTTGTCCAAGTTGTCTTTAATTTGTTGTGTTTCTGTGCCAAGAAGGTTTGATTAATCTCATATTGTTACAGTATCCCACTTTGTTACCTGATATATTATATAGATGTTTACTTGTTTATTTGGAATAGAAAGGGAAAAATGAGGGGAGAGGACGGGGGGAGGAAAATGGGAACAAAAACATAAAAAGGAACGTCAATGTGTGAGAAGTAAGGCACCTTCTCTCTGGTGAATATAACTGGAACCCCTCTATACATTAAAATAAAAAATAAATAATTTGAAACCAGGTACCAGTGGCTCACATCTGTAAGCCTAGCTACTCAGGAGACTGAGAGCAAAGGATTGAGGTTCAAGGTCAACCGGGGCAGAAAAGTCTGTGATATTCTTACATACACTCAAAAAATGCTGGAAGTGGCATTGTAGATTGCTAGCCTTGAGCCAAGGTGGCACGAGGACAGCATCCAGGATCACAGTTCAAGCCACAGGATCAGGGAAAAAAAATTGAAGTAACATTGTAAATTACATATAAAGCTATTTGTATGTTCGTATTTTATAATTTAATATTTTGTAAGGTTTGTTAGGTTCAATTTGCTATTAATGAGATGCCCAAATAAACTACTATGATGTGTGATTCAGTTATCCTGCAATGCATCATTCCAAGATTCTCAATCTTCAAACCTTCTGACCTTACTTCCAATCAGAACTACATTACAGTGTTTTTGTTATTATAGCTCTTTACTAAAAGTATTTTTACTATGTAGTATTTTTGGATCTTTTAAAGGTCATTCTGATTTTAAAATAACTTAATCTGCATCAAAACTACTAGTTTTGATTCTGAATATGGGATTTGCTTAGACTCTCAGCATATTCTACAAAAACAACATGCAACAAGTTGTATTTTACATTGACAAAACGTTTAAAGTTTTCATGAAAAGTATATTAAGTCCTTGAAAACTGAGAAAACAGTTTTGTTTTAATCTACTTTTCAAATTTTAAATAACAACTTTCCCTTTTTTTCAGAAAATGAGTTTTAATCCTTATGATAAATCTCACATGCTATACCAGCACCACCTTCTCTTAATTATCTTCCACTTAGCAATCTGAGTTAAACATGGCGAATCTTAACACACGCTGAATGAAAATTCCATCCTAGAACTACTTAAGTCTATATTTCCTGCCAAACAACTTCATAAGATGAAATAATGACATAATTTTAATTCTCAAAAATGGATCTCTAAAGCAATCACAAGTGTCCTGAAACGCTAAGAACCAAATATTCCCTCTCTGTCCACACTCACACAGTCCAGGGGCTTTTCCAGATGAAACTGTGTGAATATGGAGCTACTGAGAGAGATCATGAGAGATCATGGCCCTTGCTGATATGAGCTTTGCAGATCCTTTGACTCAGACTCAGAAACCACAGAATCCCAGCTGTTCAAATGTCTGATAGAAATAAGGCCTTGGATGAGGTCCATCTGGCTGAACTTTAACAGTACAAACAGGAATAAAGCAGCATTCATTGGCAAAGATTGTACATGACTAAATAATCCTTCAAATGAAGGAAATGAAAATACATCATTCTGCAAAGTTGAAGTGAAAAAAATGTATAATGACAAAGGTAAACTAGGAGTTTAAATAGGAGTTTAAGCATGTGTAGCATTAGTTTAAGATTCCATCCTAAAATAAGGCCAGTATTAATTTATAAGATGTCTTTTGTCTGTTTTTAAAAATATTTTCCAAGGACCAGGAGTTTGGCCTAGTGGTAGAGTGCTTGCCTAGCATGCACGAAGACCTGGGTTTGATTCTTCAATACCATATACATAAAAAAAAAGCCAGAAGTTGGGCCATGGCTTAAGTGATAGAGCTCTGGCCTTGAGAAAGTCTAAGGACAGTGCTCAGGCCCTGAGTTCAAGACCCTGGCTTGACCTCTCTCTCTCTCTCTCTCTCTCTCTCTCTCTCTCTCTCTCTCTCTCTCTCTCTCTCTCTCTCTCTCTCTCTCTGTAATATATATACATATATATATACAGATAGATAGATAGATAGATAGATAGATAGATAGATAGATAGATAGATAGATATTCCAAGATCATCTCTCAGTGTAAAGTGGTAGGCACAGATTCTATATGGAAGATAGTTATTTTTTATTATTCTGCAAAGGTTCAAGAGACTAAAAGTACCATATAATTCACAAGCAGAGCTAGAGATTCTAGACTACCACTATCAAAACACCCTTCCTAGTATGATATATGTGAGCCACCAAAATCTTTCTTTTTTCCTTTCTTCTAATGTATGCCCTCATGTGCTCTCATGTGCCTCTATACAAACTCATAAGTAAATGTAATGGGAGTTATGCAAATGCATAGAAATGTATTAACTAAAATACAGTAGATTCATGGGAAATCTCAAACAGTGTAATTCCTTAGAGAGTCTGAATCAAATAGGACAAAAAATTCACCAGGAAAAAAGTATTTGGTGGGGCGGGTTGGGGTGGGGTTAAGGGGAAAGGATAGATTAATGATGAAAAGAAAATGGGGGAAATGCAGACAAGAATCAATGTATATCCTGTAAAATTGAGAAGAGTGAGGAGAGTGATTTGGAGGGATGGATGAGAATGTTGAAAGAAGTAACAGACTAAGGTGTACTGCCTTGTCAAATGACAAGTTCTTTGTCCACCACCTAAAGATAATAATCAAAGATTATTCGAAATTTTAAATAACAACAATCAAATAAACCACAGCAGGACCGAGACAAGACACTGTACTAAGAGCACTCACCGGTGCACCACTACCCTAGAAAGGAGAAGTGACAGGCAGAATTTGCTGCTGTGACTGGCGGAGTGCCTTCTGACTCCACAGTCAATGGCACTATGGAAGGCATTTCCTTGGTTACAACTGAGCCAAAAGAGTAATATTCACCGGAAAGTAACGATGAAGTTAATGCACAGAGAAAATAAAATTGGTCAGAACAATCATACAGGTGATTAAATTGTATAGTTACTTTATCTACTTATAATACTGATAGATTTTTCAACCCCCCCCCCATGCACACTTTTCTCTGAAGTATAACTGCTGGAGTTCTGACAGATTTTCAACATTAGCTAGTGTTTTTGTTTAAGATTTTGGAAGATAAGGAGCTTTTCCACCAAAACCTCCCTCTCCAACACCATACTAACTTCAGGTCTGACATGAAAGTATTTCGTTGCTACCAGGAAATCTGAGTAGACCAAAATTTTCTATAGAATGATTGCCAGAGAGAGCAATAGAGAGTCACTGTATGGGACTCTTGGGATGGAAACACTGTTCTTTTAAAGACCTTCATAGAATAGGTCAATACAAGGGCAAGTGTTATATGTAAGATAGTAGCAGCTTATAAAAGGTATACTACCTTCAATTTTGCTTGAAATAATCACTTACATTACTTTTTTGATTAAATGTTAAAAGTACAATGGATTTCATAACAGTATTCAACATGTGCATACATTATACTTAATCTGATTAATCTCTATGGCTCTTATTGTTTCCACCCTTCCTCTTGCTCAACAGCTCTCAGTGAGATTCTCTATGCCAGTACTCACTTTTTTAAAATATTGATCAACTTCCATCATTCTCTTTCCTTTCTTTCTCTTTCCTTCCCATCACTCTTGCCAAACAGTCCCATATGCCATGTATGTGTATATGCAGGGGGAGTTACTACACATGCATACGTCTATGAATATGTGTATCTTTGGGATCTAGATTCTACAGATGAGCAAAAACATGCAATGTTTATCCTTTTGAGTTTGACTTCAACATGATAATCTCCAGATCTATCCATTTTCCTGAAAATGGTGAATGCTAACTTTATCAATTCAACAAAATGAACACAGTACCTAAAATTTAGACACATGTCTTAGTTTATCCCAATGGGACAAAAAGAGCTAACACGCTTGCAATATGAGTATGAAGGAGGCTGATATTTGGAAGATTGGGATTCAAAGCAAGCCTGGATAAAGAAAGTCCCTGAGGTGCTTCAATTAACCAGAAAAACATTCCACAGCAGACATTGTTTCCTTAACCTTGTCCTAATATTGCTTTAAGTTTGCCACCTCTATGACATGATGTGAGAAATATATTTACATCTATATTTTAAGACAAATCCTTTGTGTTAATACACCAAGATGATGGGTCTTCACCTAAAACAAATAAAGGAGCCTTTGGAACACATGGTCCTTTCTTACCCCACATCTCTGTACATCTTTGTCTGAAGAATGCATTATCGCTCTCAATTTTGTAGCCCCGATCAGCCTTTCACATGACTCTTAAGAAGGGGGAATTTTCACAATGAAGCTACTAAAAGATGAAGTATAATAATGTTTTTATTCAAGGAGTAGCTCTCTTAAGGAAAGAATAGAAAGGGAAGCTTCTTTCGTGAGCATCAGTAGAGAATACTTTTGCAAAATGTCTGCATTCCTGACTCTCTTGGATCTGTGGCAAAACATAAACTTGCACAAGAGAGGGGATTTTATTATTCCATTGATGCTCAACTTTTTTTATAAATCCAAAGGCTTGCGTGTCCTTCAATATTTTTCTCCACCAAAGAAAATATAAGGCCAGTTCTAATTTGGGGTATCTCTTATGTTAATAAGAATAAAGAAATTTAGTGAAAGTTTACATCCATAAAGAAAACTATGTTGTAAGATTGTAGTGATACATATGAAACTAGCCAATGAGTTCCATGCTACTAAAAGGGTGGATATGTATTCAAAGCCCCAAACCTAGCAACTTAAGTAGTTGCACAAAGGAGTTTCCATTCAACAGATGCATTTACGAATTCAGGGTGTCTTGATCACTGGCACCCTTTTTTAACATCCTCACCCCACCCCTCTCATCCCACTGCTTCCCCAGATTTTTTCTGAATTTTCAGGTTATAGGTTGAATTGTTTAGAATTAAACAAAACATGTTATGTGAACAGCACATCTTGATCTGTATCATCCCTTCAACATCTTCACCCCCTTCCACCCAGTCGTTCATTTCTGTGGCATATACAATGCACTCTTACCTGCCTTCTACTCATTTCCCCAGTTCACTCTTCAGCCCCTCACTCCTTGCAAGTACCCATTTCCTGGTATTTATTTTTTAGGGTCTTAACTTAGTCTTTCTTTTTTCTTTATCCTTTTTTTTTGTCAGTCATGGGACTTGAACTTTTAGCCTGGGTGCTGTCACTGAGCTCTTCAGCTCAAGGTTATCACCCTACCCCTTGAGCCACCATGCCAAATCAGTTTTCTGGGTGATTAATTGGAGATAAGAGTCTCACGGACTTTTTAGTACCCAGTCTGGCTTCGAACCACAATCCTCAGATCTCAGCCTCTGGAATAGCTAGGATTACAGGCGTGAACCACCATGCCCGGCTTCTGACTTAGTCTTTCTAAAGACTTAGACAATTTGGGCTGCTGACTGCCCTTCAGAGACGGCATATTCATGCTGCCTGAGTCTGGTTCCCTCAGCAAGTGTTTTGATTCCATTTTACTAATTTGTTAAACTAATTAAAGAACTAAAATGGAACGAAAGTCTTTCTGAAGCCCATAAATCTATATCTGAGAATAGAGTTAAAGTGTTGATTATGAAATCTGAAATCATGTACAGTTCACAGCCAGACAACCTAACACATGAAGAGCAGACAGCAAGAGAAAATCAACTTAATTCATCAACTTGATTTTTTGTGCTTTGTGTGCCATTGATTTGTACCTAGAATGTAAAAATGGAATCCTGTGGTGTTCATGCCTTCTAGTATTAAAGATTCTCCATCTTAACCTAGCTCCTGCCGAGCCTGTAGCAAAGTTAAAATTATTATTTTATTATTTTTGGTGTTAATAAGCTTGGCATATCATTGCTTTGTGATCACAAATCAATGAATCTTGCTAAACTAATTGTAGTTGATGACAGTCAGCTGCTGGAATTGATTGCAAAGCTATGTATTCTTCCCATTCACCTTTCAAAGCCTGCTTTGAAAATCTGTTTTAAAGATCTTCCATACCAATATTATTTAGCACAGACATTATAGTTGAGAAAAATATAAGTTTGAGAAGTATTGAGCAAATGTTTATTATGTAAGATATCTAAAAGACCTAGAAGTTTGATTATGCACTACATTTTCAAATACTAAACTACTCATTCTTATTTTCATACCTATTATTATAAAATATTATTTGCATATTCCATTTCTACACAGGCACAAATTTGACAGCCAAGCTGACAGTCTAATTTATACAGGAAATTTAGATTCAGGAAATTAAAAAAACTAATATGTGTGTTCATTTCAAATCCAAAAACCATAATTACTGCAATTATTAATATGTTATGAAATTGAAAAGGAGTTCAGACATTCAGAGAAAAAGAAAATTGATGATTATTTCAAATTATCTTGGCTGATTCTCCAGTTACTCTCTTATACTTAATGTTTATTAGCTAGTGTCGAATTTCTGAACCAGAAACTTTTGAACCAGCATCTAGCTGAAACCATAAAAAAGTTATACTTTCTTTCCCATTGACTAAAAAAGGGAAATCAAAGTTTGAAAATTAGTATATTCTTATAGGCCACAGATACCTCTCCCATCTAATACACAACAATTTTTACTTGATTGCTAATAAAGTCCATCCAAAACTCTACTTTTGCAAAGTACTATCTGTAGATAAGAAGATCACTCCTTTGTAGCATGGAGGGGTGACTCCTGCCTGAAATACTAGCTACTCAGGAGGCTGAGATCTGGGGATAAAGGTTCAAAGTCAGCCTGTGCACAAAAGGACCTGAGCTTCTTATCTCCAATTAACCTCTAGCAAAGGGAAAGTGGGGCTTGGCTAAGGGCAGCCGGTAGACTTGAGCTGAAGGGTTCAGGGACAGTGCCCAGGCTGAGTTCAAGCCTTGTGACTCACCAAAAAAAAAAAAAAAAAAATGGAAGCGAACTCCTTTTCTGTTGGTTTATTTGGGCTCTTAGCTGTCAATATTCTTAGCTTCACCTCCTCTCCCAGACACTTCAGAGTGACATTTTACCTTCTACTCACCATCACCTCCCTTTGTCTAATGAACAGCCTCTTCTCCATAGTACGTCTCAACTCCTCATACAGTCTGCAGTAAATTATTGCCTCTGACACTCACAGCCAAGCAGGAAAATAAACGCAGTGAACTGTTGTTTCAACCTGTTTCTTTCTCTGTCACACATGGCATCAACGTGATGACACTGATCTTCTTTCCATCCACGTGCTGAGTTCCTGGTGCTTCCCTGTTCCCAGACCCAAGACCAGTGTGACTACATCAGCTTTAAATCAACCATAGCTTCAATAGTTACACCATGGGAAATTGGAAAAAGGAACAAAACAGAAGTTTTGACAATTCTTTATGTAAAGCTTGTTTACCAGAACACCACTGGGTGCTCTGAGTTCTATTTGTTTATTTGAAACAGGGAAGGGGGAAAACAAGATGATTGGGAGGGAGGGAGGAGAGGGAAAGGGGGACAAAAACATGAGAAGGGATATCAAGGTTCGAGAAGTAATGTACCCACTACTTGACTGTAACTGTAACCCCTCTATACATTACCCTGACAATAAAATACAATAAAAAATAATCAATTAAGTCCTGCCAGTGAGAATCTGTGAGGCTCTCTGGATTCCAGTTGACCACAAAATAAGGGAGAATCATTTGAAGTTTAGGTTAGTAAGACTGTAGCACACAGAATTCTGGAGAAAATGAATTGAAAAAAGGACTCATTTAAGAAATGGAAATTACAGAAGACTGGCTGTCCCTATCTAGATTACACATAAATATTACTAGACTTCTGCTTTTCTGGTGGGCAATTCTTCCCTCATTCTCCAAATTCCTGAAACAATCGTATTCAAAAATGGATACCACCAAGTTTTATTTTCACAATTGATTACCAATCAATTTTGCAATTACTATTACAATAATTATAAAACCTCTCTTAACTTGATTATGCATTCAGTATAAGTTTTATTTTTTTATTTTTTGGTAGTTCTGGGGCTTGAACTCAGGGCCTCAGCGCTGTTCTTGGGCTTTTGTCAAGGCTAGAGCTCTACCACTTGAGCCACAACACCACTTCCAGCTTTAGTCTATGTATATGGTACCAAAGAATTGAACCCGGGTCTTTGTGCATGCGAGGCAAGCACTAAACCACTAGGTCAAACTCCCAACCCCCAGTATAAGTTTTAAGAGAGCAGATACATTCATCTAGTCTCAGTTTCAAAATAAAATACAATAACAACAATGAAACACACTCTGCATTCCTAGTTAAATTTTATCGACTGTTTACAGCAATTTCTCAGTTTAGTGCTTTTACCCATGGACAACGTTTATTCCACACACAGTTCTCATAAAGTAGAAAGAGCTCTGGGCTAGGGGGTACAGAGGCCAGGCTGCCCTGTTTCCTCACCAGCGAATCTGTGACTCTGGATTCAGTCTCTATGCCAGTCAAACATGTGTGTGTGTGTGTGTGTGTGTGTGTGTGTGTGTGTGTGTGTGAGTGTGTGTAAAATTAAATGACCTCATTTCAGGATTCATGATAGGTTTAAATTTAAAGCGACAGAGAGGAATATTTATGAACTATAGAAATATATTCTGGATATTTTGATTTCTTATTTTTGAAGTGGCTATGGGGAAAATGGAGAAACAATTGTCTTTACCAAGACAAGTAGGCAATGATTTTTTTAATTTTTATTTTTATTGTCAGGGTGATGAATAGAGGGGTTACTGTTACATTTGTCAGGTAGTAGGTACATTACTTCTTGAACATTGTTAGCCTTCCCATGTTTTTTCTCCAACTTTTTCTCCCCCACCTGCTCCCAAGTTGTAAAGTTCATTTCCAACATATTGTCTTGTGAATAACGCTGTTTGTTACACCGTGGTCCTTTGTCCTTTGCCTTATCTTGTTTTTCCCCTTCTCTTCCCTAATACAAACAAACAAATAAATATATATACAATATACGAGGTACCAAAGTCAGATACAGCAACAAAAGGGGATAAACCATAAGAGGGGAAGAGCAAAGAAATAACTTCACATAGTACATTGAAAACAACAACCACAAAGAGAAGCCTCTTGCTTCCGCATCCTGGAGTTCGTTTCACTTAGTCTCATCCTGTATGGACATGCGCATACAGCTTTTGAGTTATTGCACTCCTCTGCTAGGAAAATCTTGGACTAGTTTATATTTCCACCTACATCGTAGTAGCATTCCCTTCCGGCCACATCCCCACAACATCTGTTGTTATTGGATTTCTTGATAACGGCCATTCTAACTGGGGTTAGGTACAGATGACAGAAGGTTGTATCAACAACTGATGTACAACTTAGCAATAGTTATATTACAACATCTTTTTTGGGTAATGGCATTAGCATAAGTCAAAAGAGAGAAGAGTTTCATTCACGTACATACATATACTCGTATAATGCATATATGATTTCATAAGAAAGTACTTTCCTATGATAACATGAGTAAAGTTAGTACATGAAAAGCTAAAGATTCAAATTAATCATTACTTATCTACTTTTTTCAGAATCATCTATGGAAGGAAAACATTTCAACATAAATGATATTAGAAAGTTTATTGCCCTGTTACATAGTATCCCACATTTGTAAAAATTCGTTTTTTATAAAAGTAAGTTCTATATAGAACTTTGTCATACTCTTGTTATTAGCTTAACTTACAGAGATCTGTGACTTTATCACAGAAGATTCAATTTTTTCTCCTACTGTAATTACTGTTTTCTGCTATTCATTGCCAGCTTTTATTAATTGTATCAGATTACAGTCCCTAAATCTTGGGATACAAAGAATTTAAAGGAATAAACTATTGGCAGTGAGAGGTGAAAATCTTGTTTGAAAGGAACATATTTGTGATTGGCGATTATAATTTGTGACCATAATAATAATATACTGAATATTTCAAAGTTTCTGAGAGTAAACTTCAAATGTTCTAACCAAATATATGCATCTGAAATGATGAATACATAACTAAGCTACCTTAATTGTTCCACATTACTTTTTAAAATATTTTATCTAGGGCCGGGAGTTTGGCCTAGTGGTAGAGTGCTTGGCTAGCATGCACGAAGAACTGGGAAAAATAAGCTGGAAATGGTGCTGAGGCTCCAGTGGTAGAGCTCTAGCCTTGAGAAAGTCCAAGGACAGTGCTCAGGTCCTGAGCTCAAGCCCAGGACTGACAAAAAATAAATAAATAAAATATTTTATCTTTATGTAGTTACACAAAAGAGCTGCCATTCAACAAAGCAATTTGTGAATACAGTACATCTTGACGAATATTACCTGTTTCATCATTCTCCTCACCCCTCAACCCTAGTCCTTCAATCAGTTTTCTAAAATTTGTTTAGGTATGCAGTGAATTTTAAGACTGCATTCTCTCCCATCACCCTCTTCATTTGTCCAGCTCCCCTGACCCTCCTGAGTTTTATGCTTTCTCCTCTACTCCCTCATCTTCTCCCCCTTTTGAGGATCTGTTTCCTGGTGTTTATTTTACAAACATAGTAACAACATCAAGTTGCAACCCATAAATATACATGATTGTAGTTTGTCATTTACAGTGAAAACTGTGTGTTAATAATTTTTAAAATATTGCTCTACAAATATTTCCTTCACAAACTATTTCAAGTAAAAGCAATATGACCAAAAGATTTAAATTACCACCATGCGGTAATGATAATATTTATCAAGTATGCAGAATATTGAATGCTGCTGAACACTTTTCCATATTCAAACATTTTGCTATCAATTCAATCCTTTACAATACTACCATTATTCTTTCATTTTACAGAGCAAGAAATTAACATTACAAGCCAGGCCTGAAATTTCAAGTTCTTTTACAGAATTTTTTAGGGAGTCATGCCTTAACTATTTGAATGTGATACATCTATTCAACAGTTTTTATCTGGAGCATAAACCAAGAAAAAGAAAAAAGAATAGTTCTGATTAGCAGTTGAAGTATTTTTAGTTGTTTTTTTCTTCAGACTCACGAAAAACGTACATTTCCAGTAATGCTTGCTAACCAGACATAGCATATTTTAAGCATTTGTTTATTATTACTTCATCATTTGTCCTTTCATTCAACAACTATGTATGACCAGCTACTTGGCTTAGAATTCTGATGAACACAAAGTTACAGGGTGCTCTTTCCCTCCCTCATCTGGAAAGACTTTTAATAATTTTTCTTTCAGCTCATAGCACCGTTAGCATAGTGGACAGTTGATGTTTTAATACTTCCCTTAATTATAAAAATTATTCTCTGAAATAATCCTGAAATGAGGAATAATAGAAAAGAAAGGCAGGCAGCAAATATTTCATTTAGTTGAACTAAATTTGAATTTGCTTAGTATGATTTTGGACTTATTCTTTTCAACATGTTTTAAATAGTAGGCTTGATACTCATGATACCACAAAAATCAAAAAACAATCTGGGCCAGGAGTTTGGCCTAATGAAAGACTCAGGTTCAATTCCTCGGTACCACATACATGGAAAAAAAGCCAAAAGTGGTGCTGTGGCTCAACTGATAGAGTTCTAGCCTTGAGAAAACTCAAGGACAGTGTTCAGGCCCTGAGCTCAAGCCCAAGACTAGCAAAAAAAACAAAAACAAAAACAAAAAAACAGAATCTGAGGCTAGCTACAATGGCTCATATCTGTAATCCTAGCTACTCAGGAGGCCGAGATCTGAGTATCAAAGTTCAAAGCCAGCTTGGGCAGCTCGGGCATTAAAAAGTCTGTGAGATTCTTGTCTCCAATTAATTACCAAAATACCAGAACTGACACTCTGGTTGAAGAGCTCAGGGACAGCACCCAGACCCAGAGTTCAAGTCCCACAACTGACAAAACAAAAAACAACAACAACAAAAAACCTGTACACTCTCTCTTAAAACAAATGTGTTTAGCTGAATCTCACATGTTAGGATTCTTAATTAATGAAAACTTTCCCCAAAGGTACAATGTTAATTGATGTATAAACAATACAGATACATGTGCAAATACACTATACAAAACCACATATATGATTCATAAGTAGCTAAAGGTAGACAAGTACAGATGATAGACAGACAGACAGATAGACAGACAGACAGACAGATAGATTGATGATACATACATTCAAAGATAGATATGGAGTAATAATGGTGGTGACGATGAACAAGAAGATGACAGATAGACAGATAGATAGATAGATAGATAGATAGATAGATAGATAGATAGATAGATAGATAGATATAGGGCGATAGATCGCAGATAGAATTGGACAGAACCACAGTTCTTTAGTAGTTGAATCTAGTAGTTGAGCAGCATTTTTTTTTGCTAACATTTAGAATTTCTGTCATGGGATGAATAAGAAAAATATTTCTTAGCTGGTTATTATCACTGTCAAATTCTCTATAGGAATGTAAGACCATGTTTCTTTGAGCTGAAGATCTTCCTCCACTCTCCCACACTCTCCCATCAATGCTTTGAGTCAGCAAAGTGTGATCCATGATTTTATGTAATAATAATAATTTTAATGTACTTGTTAATAAAAAAAAAACCAAAGACGTGATTGCCTAAATTCCCTTATCTTTCATTCATCCACATCCTTACTCTCAGCTATTTAGAGATAATAGACTTGCCATGGGTTTTATATGGGCTTTATATATTGACAGATGTGGGCTTGAATCTTGGTTCAAATTAGCCAGTGCCTTCAAGATTCACTTTAATAATTCAAATCTGAAAAAAATCCTTACAAGAATGACCTAGCTTACACAACAAGTACAAAGGCACGCGCTCATTATAGGTGACCATCATGATTGACCATTGGCCATTGCTCTTGCACGTGCCACCCCCGAGTGTTTCACAAAACAGGCAATATTTACCTAGGATCAATGGTAGATTTAAAAGAAAAAAGGAATTTCCCTGAAAGTTCATTGATAATTGATCCATCTGTCTTCTATCAATGCTTAAATAGTTTCAGTGATTGCTCTACATTACCACTGCCTCCTGATCAGTTCTGTGTCCATATGTTGCCCATTTCTTCCATTCTTATAAAGGGGGCACTTAAATGAAGAGCACCAATCTTTATTTCTTCGCATAAAGAGTGTTTTATCAAAATTCAAGGGCTGTGATATCCACTGGAAGAGAACTCGGAATCTGCTAGGAGCCAATGCAATCCAACTGCAGAGGGGAGACTGAAGCATCAGGATAGTGCTGGAGTTGTTCCATTTCATAGACGGCTGAGCAGAAGTCCTCTATCTTCAGAAGAACCCCTTTTGCTGCTGCTATGAAAATCTCTGTTCCTCCTTTCTTTTCAGTCTCCCTCTTAAATTCTGTTCTTGGAAATGGAATCTTTTCCCTCCCTCAAGAAGCAGCATTGAGGAGTTGACAGCTTTTTCCTAAGGCTTCTTAAAACTGACTCTAGTTCCATGCCTAGACTGTAGATAATGTACTAGCAATTTCTACCTCGATCAAGTAATGTACTCAATGATTATGTGAATATCAACAGATATCAATAAAGGTGCTCAAAGTAGTGAGCCTAAACTATTCCTATAAGTATCATTTCTCACACAACAACTTACTAGGAAATAAACTGACATACCTTTGATATTCTTAACAAGATGTAAGAAAGAAAATTCCTTTCTGTTTTTCACACTTTCCTTATTATATTGAAGAAGTTGTACAAAAAAGTCAGCATTTAACCAAGTAGTTCATAAACACAATGCATCTTGATCCATGTCACGCCTTCCACGTTCTCACTCATCCCTCCAAACCCACCCTTCCTTTCCTTTTCTTAATTTTGTAGAATATGCACTGAAAATTCATTTTCAAGTAAGGAAGTCCTAAATATTATATCTTTGTCTCAGATATTATTACATTTGACACCTATACAAGGTTCTAAAAAATTCTGTTGTCCTAGGATAACAATGAGTGTGTGTGTGTGTGTGTGTGTGTGTGTGTGTGTGTGTGTGTAAAACTACTAAATCTCATATAGGACAAAGATGTCCCTACTATTTCAAAGGATAAAATATGAAAGAATATTTGCTCCTGCATTTTGGAATTATTTAGAAATCTTTACTAAAAGATGTGGTATAGAATAGTGAAAAATACTTATTTAAATGCATTCCATTTCCAGAACAGACTCATTCATTAGTTCATACCCAAATTGTCACGAGTTCAAAAAATGGAAAACATGGGCTGGGAGTTTGGCCTAGTGGTAGAGTGCTTGCCTAGCATGCACAAAGACCCAGGTTCGATTCCTTGGTACCACATGCATAGGAAAAAATGCTGGAAGTGTTGCTGAGGCTCAAGTGGTAGAGCTCTAACCTTGAGAAAGTCCAAGGACAGTGCTCAGGCCCTGAGCTAAAGCCCAAAACTGGCAAAAAAAAAAAATGGAAAACACTTTCTGCTCTCATTCTGGGAACTAAATAGCTGTACCAAATTACCAATAAACTAAATTTTATGAAAAATCTTGCTGATTCTTTTGGACCAATTTAAGGAACACATAACAAAAAAGTGCAGCTTAAATTAGAATAGTGTTTTGGAGAAGTTAATAAAGAGAAATAAAAGCAGCAAAGTGAAGATTTGAATGACTAATGAATGAAAAAGAAATTGCATTGTACCTTGACAGAGCAAAAAAAAAAACTCAGAGGGACATTTGAAAATAACATTGTCTAAGCATTCTGCTCTAAGATGGTTCTCAAAGGTGGAATAACAGTACTTTTCCTAGCACTCCCATTCTTTAAGGACAAGTGCCAGCAATAACACATCTGGGACTCTAATGGCTACTATGCTCAGATTTAGACTCTATTCTTAAATGTCCCTGTGTTTGATACATACAGGAGGTAAAACTCCTTAAAACAGCCTACTAATTAGTATACGCCTGAATCATTCATTTTCTGAGTGTAGAGTAAACTGATCTTGAATAAAAAGCAATAGACATTTTGATATCTGGCAAAAGGAAAAATATAAAAGAGCGAAAGGAACATCAAGGCATTCAAATGAGAATGAAGAAATTTAATGGAAGCTAACAGCATCACCCTCTCAGGGTTGAGATAAGATTTACTGGCCATTTGGAACAGCTATTTAGCTCCCAGAATGTGGACAAAAGTTATCTTATATTTTTATTTTAATTAATACCAATTTGAGGTATATTATTATTAATATTATTATTACTACAATCCACTGAACTAATGAGTTCATCTTAGAAATAAAATGCATTTGATATAAATTACATGCTTTGCTACTCTGTACTACATCAAATAAAATGCTTTTAGTAATGATTTCCAAATATTTGATTCTTAGAGAAAATGGCCTTCCAGACACATTATTTTTTGTCTTAACAGAACGTGGGATTTTCTTTCTCTTTAGAAAATAAACACTTAGTATAAAATTTCAGAAAAAATAGAAATATTTAAAAACCAAACACACAAAAAATGTATAATACCCAAGTATGGCCTCAAGTACATTGCTCGCTTGCCCACCTGCCTTCTTCCCTTCTTCCCCTCTCTTCTCCTCCCCTCTCCCTTTCCCTTCCTCCTCTCCTATATAGCTATGTAGCAGAGGACTGCTACATAATCTTTTTGCCTTAGCTTCCTAAATGGTGGCATTAAATGGCAATGCCACTAGGTTTACCTGTTACTGATAGGGCAGATCGGGAGGGGGTGGGGGGAGGGATAGTGTACGTATGTGTGTGCCAGCGTCTTGTACATGCTAGTCAAGTACAGTAAATCCTAAGAAGGGAACTTTCAGCACTATATATTAGAAAATTCATGGAAAGCAATTTCTAACATGCCTTAATAATGTGGCCAACTGTCAGATTATATTTTAATGATTCCCATTGGTGAAATCACAATTAAATATTGTTATAGTCTTGCACAACACAGAAACCACATCTTTCAGTATCACAAGGGTCTTTCCACTATGTAGGAAAATGCTGTTTATATTACAACAACGAATCTCTTCTGTTTAGAAACACTTTCAGGGTGAATGCAAGACATTATCTTTCTTTTCCCTTCTGTACTTCAATGTCCTCGGATGCCCATGGCATGCACCACCGGTGGACTGGCAGGTCTATGTTTGTGAAGCTGCTGCAGTTAACCATGTGACTGAGACAACTGACTTGGATTCAGGGATTTTACTTTCTCCTCCTTACCTCTGGGCGGGAAAATTCTCCAGGAAACCTTAAGCCTTAAATAATTCTGCAGAACAAAAACAAACAAACAAACAAAAACATCTTGGGTAATTCAAACCATTGTCTTTGCTAGTAAAGATTTACCATCCCTCACAGACACAGCACATGGCTGGTGTAGCATATTCATTATTGCTCCATTACTGCACCGGTGGCCTGTTACATAGATGGAATCTTTTATGGAAAACCTGCTTAATCAATTTGTTCTTCATATCCTTGATTTGAAATGATAATAAGCTTCCTGGGATGCTTGGATGTCCAGCTTCTTCCCTTATGAAAAAAGGAGATCCATATTGTGTTCCTCACATATCACAAAGAATTAAATGCAAACAAATAGTGGGGCACATGTGCCAATATTTAAAAACTTAAATTTATTTTTATTGTAATTAATGGAAGTGTTACATTATAGTCGCCAGATAGAAGCTGCATTAGTTAACAATCATTGCTACTCCCTCTCATGTTCTTGTCCCCATTTCCCTCCCCTACCCCCACCCCTCATCTTGTTTTCCCCCCTTCGCTATCCTATGTCAAATAAACATATATACAATATATCAGATAACAAGGCAAGATACTGTAACAATATGAGATAACCAAGGGACACCAAAAGAGATGAGAGATAACATAGCACATTAAGAACAACAGTCACACCTTACATGACTCTTGAAAAAACTTAAAATTTTTTTCATATACTTTTATTGTAATTAATAGAAGGGTTATATTATGTTCACCAGATAGAAGGTGCATCAATTCACATACATTGATACCCTTTCACATGGCTTGGTCCCCATTTCCCCCACCCCCACCCCCACCCCTCTTCTTGTTTTCCCCTTCCCTATCCAATTTAAAATAATCAAATACAAATATATCCAATATATCAGATAACAAAGTGAGATACTGTAACACTATAAGATAACCAAGGGACAGCAAAAGAGATGAGTTAACATAGTACATTAAGGACAACAATCACTCATTATATGGCTTTTGTTTCTATATCCTGGAGGTCCTTTCATTTAGCATCATACTATATGGCCTTATGTATCTAGGTTTTGCTCTATTGTAGATCTCTGCTAGGAGAGCCCAAGGTTTCTACTGATTATGACGAATGAGGGAAACCATTGAGCCTAAGTTCCTTTGAGTCTGGCTTACTTCACTTAATATGATCTTTTCTAAGTCTTTCCATTTCCTAACAAATGGGTCCATGTCATTCTTTCTGACAGCAGCATAGAATTCCATTGTGTACAAATACCACATCTTGTTGATCCACTCATCAACTGAGGGACATCTAGGTTGGTTCCATATCTTTGCTATGGTAAATAGTGCTGCAATGAACATTGTTGTGCTAGTGGATTTAGTATGTCCTTGTTTCTGGACAATTGGGTAAATGCCTAGTAGTGGAATTGCTGGGTCATAGGGGAGCTCTATGTTTAGTCTTTTGAGGAACTGCCATACTGCTTTCCATAGTGGTTGAACGAGTTTGCACTCCCACCAACAGTGTAGTAGTGATCCCTCCTGGCCACATCCCCTCCAGCATCTGTTGTTATTTGTTTTCTTGATCATGGCCATTCTAACTGGAGTGAGGTGGAATCTTAGAGTTGTTTTGATTTGGGTGACAAGAGTTAAGGTGGAGGAACCACATGTTTTTGTAAATATGAGTTGCCACCCATGTGATCTGATATTACAAATGACAAATCCAGTTATCTTCTGAGTTCAGCATTTCTAAAATGTCATGTGGCCACAGGAGACAATTCACCTGACGTATTCTGAGCAAACGCATCAGGTAAGCATTGTCTATACTTGTCATATTTATGATCGTAGAGGATTTACAGAGTATGCTCAAAGTTTTGTAGTATGATGTTTGCTTGCTTTCTTTCCTCAAAACATGTCTCATTTACTCATGTTTATTAATATCCCTAGGAAGTATTTCAAAGCAACACGAAATATTTTCTCTTTAATTTCCCCCAAATGTGCCTCTTTTATTTCTCTGAAACTCACTTCTCTTCAACGAGTCCATTTTACTCCTTTGTTTCTTTTCTTATTTGTACTATCTGGAAGGTGGTCTGACCTTTTCCATAGCTAACATTTCTTGTCTTCTTTCTGAAAAGCCAGGCAAACAAAGCTGCCTAGTTGGAAGAATAGTTAATGTTTTATTACATAACTGTGATTAGTGTGAGTTTGAAAAAAAAGAGGAAATATTTTGAAAGGATTGAGAAACAATGAACTATGTGACATTATTGAAACAGCTGAGGGTAAATTAAGAAATAACAGATGGAAGTTTTTTGTGGATTCTCACACCCAAGTGGCACCACACACACATATTTGGCAGCATTTTCTGTGGACCTGGAGCCTTTTTTGCACCCTGTCTTCAAAAGATTTTGTAAAGCGTTACCCTTAGGTCCATACTTAGGGAAAGGAGACAGGTCCAAATGAAAGACACTTTGAACAATGCCAGCTTATTGTGTGTGGAGTCCATATCAAAGAATTTTAAGTACCGTCACTGTCCTGAAGGAAAATGTACACTAGAAAGCTAAGGATGTAAGTAAACAGTGATCTCTTAGTCCTTCCAGGAAACTTTGATTTAGTAGGTCTGAAATATCAGCTGGTTATTGAGATTTTAAAAAGTAATTCCTCCAAAATTTGGCCAGTTTTATGAGAAGCATGCTTTAGAGAACTCATAGTTGTTTGTTTCTATTCTTTGTAGACTTTTACCCTAAAATATTTTAGACTGCTTTTTGTCGGTCATGGTGCTTGAACTCAAAACCTGGGCCCTTTCTCTGAGCTCTTTTGCTCAAGGCTAACACTCCACCATAGGACCACTTCCAGTTTTCTGGTGGTTGATTGGAAATATGAGTCTCACAGACTTTCTTGCCCAAGCTTACTTCAAACCGTGATCCTGAGATTTCAACCTCCTGAGTAGCTAGCACTACAGGTATGAGCAACTGGCACACGACTTGTGTTAGACTTTTTTTTTTGCCAGTCCTGGGCTTGTTATCAGGGCCTGAGCACTGTCCTTGGACTTTCTCAAGGCTCGAGCTCTACCACTTGAGCCTCAGCACCACTTCTGGCTTTTCTTTATGTATGTGTTACCCTAGGAATCGAATACCGGTATTTCTGTATGCCAGGCAAGCACTCTACCACTCCCGGCCCAATTCTGTTAGAATTTTTAAGATGAAAAATCAAGCCCTCTTCATAGTCTTAGGTCCTGCACTCAGCAGATATATAATAATAATAAATAGGTTTTAATTTCCAATAATGACACTGATGTTATTAAAAGTTTTGATCTGTCTGTTCTTCTATTCCTATCATGTATTTATTATATCATTAAGGACAAGTCCCAAATTTAGCTCTAAATTAGCATAAACTTGGAAAAGTTGCAGAAATATATCATAGCTTTCTATTCTCAGACGTAGTAAATCAGTCTCTGAAGTGAGGGCTACTTGCTTTGTTTTACAGACTGTAATTCTAATGTTTATATAACAAATAGATTAATTTTGTGAATATGATTCAAAAGAGTGAGCATGTAATTTGTATCGCATTCACAAACACTTTTTACTCATTAGAGTGCTGTGAAATAAATCATGTCTCCATATCCTAGAGTTCATCTTGGTGATTGTTGTTCTTAATGGACTATGTAAGTTTATTTCTTTTCTTTTTTTCCCCCTATGGTTTATCTCATGTTGTTACTGTATCTGACTTTGTTATCTGGCATATTGTATCTATGTTTATTTGTGTATTTAAAATAGGGAAGGGAAGGAGAAAAACAATATGATTGAGAGAGTTGGGAGAGGGAAAGTGGGAGAAAAACATGAGAAGTGGTGTGTCAATGTTCAAGAAGTAATGTACCCATCACCTGATGAATGTAACTGTAACCCCTTTATATGTTATCCCAACAATAAAATACAATTAAAAATAAATAAATAAATCATGTTTAAAAGATAGTAAACCTCATTCCCAAGAGAAAGCACAGTGTGGACTTAACTCAAATATAACATAAATGCATATTACTACTTTCAAAACTTCCTTGGAATATCAGACATTGATTTAGAATCACTGTACACATAACTATTTTTGGATTGGTAACTCCTTTGTACAACTACTTAAGATAAGAAAAATATTTTTATATCATATTCCTTTTTTTTTGCCAGTTCGGAGGACTGTACTCAGAACCTGAGCACTGCCCTTGAGCTTTCTCAAGGCTGGTGCTCTGCCACTTGAGCAACAACATCACTTCCGGCTTTTTCTATGTATGTGGTACTGAAGAATTGAACCCAGGTCTTCATGCATGCTAGGCAAGCACTCTACCACTAGGCCAAACTCCCAAGACATGTGAAAGGGTATCAACGTATGTGAATTAATGCACCTTCTATCTGGCAAATATCATGTAACCCTTCTATTAATTATAATAAAAAATATATGGCGAAAAAATAAAAATATTTTTAAAAGAATATTAGTAGAATTGGGACTGATTGACCCAAATTATATAAACTAATTAGCATCTCTTAAAATCACCAGTTTCCTCAAGAGAACTGGCATTATGGTTAATAAACATCAACTATGCAGAAAAAACCTAGGTAAATATGAGTAGTCATTATTATTGTAATAGAGCATGCTTTGGGCAATTACTTGTGACTTTTTAACTTTTAACTTATTAAAATACAAGAATCTCAGGCATGCTGTGACCCAAGAGTCAGGTGGAGTCCTGTGACCCATTCACTATATGAGTCATATATAACTCTCTGCTCTGGTCAATCAGACCACTTTATAACACGAAAGATTCAAAATATATATTATCTCTTCAATGATTGAGTGAACTATAAACACAGAAATAAAAATCATATATAAAACATAAAACTTTCCAGGCCGGGAGTTTGACCGAGTAGTATAATGCTTGCCTAGTAAGCATGAAGACCCCAGTTGGATTCCTCGATACCACATACATGGGGAAAAAAAAGCCTGAAGTGGTGCTGTGGCTCGAGTGGTAGAGCTTAGCTTTGAGAAAAGTCCAAGGACCGTGTTCAGGCCCTGAGTTCAAACTCCACGACTGGCAAAAAAAAAAAAACAAAAAACAAAAAAAACCATAAAACTTTCCGAGTCCAATACTGGCAGTGCTTGATCTAGTTTTTATACTTCCTGCACCTGTAGAATTCAGTGTTTACACTCTGGACTCAGACAACTTTGGTGACTTTCAGATTTTCCCCAATAGGACCGTAGCACCTTAACTAAATCAATCAAAGCCTTGAAGAAATTATTTCCACATGTCCTTTCTGTAATTAACATGGGAACCAGTTCAGTCTATCCTGCTGTGAAGTATGAGAAACACAATAGAGTAAAACCAAGGCATTAAAAAAAGTCTCTCTATACTGTCCAGCTCTTAGAATGCACCGTTGGCCAGAAGGGCATGATAAAGACCCATTGGAACAACCACGCTTTGCACAGATCAGCAGAAACAGCCCACCGATAAATTCATGTAATGTCAAGCCATTATGTTTCAGGAACATTAGTAAACAACAGTTGTCTTCAGTGTATGAAGAGGGATTCTGTGATTATATGAGAGAAAATAGTTTTATTGGTAGGAAGACAGATACTAAGGAAACATTTTTTTCTAATAAGTTATATTTGTTCAAAGGTGAGATGGCCTATAGATGAATTCCTTCATATTGCAATAGTTTAAGTCAAGGGTGACGCAAATACATTTATTTACTCAGCACTTACATATTTTCTGTTCCTTCAACTGCTTCAAAATTGTATCCTGGTACTCAGTGCAGGCATTTTGGTTTTTTTGGTGGTGGTGGTGGTGGTGGTAGTCGTGGGGCTCGAACACTGGGCCTGGTGGCTGTCTCTTAGCTCTTCAGCTCATGGCTAACGTTCTACCACTTGAGCCACAGTGCCACTTGCACTGCAGGTATTTTTTTAAGACAATATTGCTTTTCTCACTCTAATAAGTATTAGGAACAGGAGCCAAATACTTTTCTCTCTTATAATGCTCTTGGGAGAAGCTGCCAGAATTCTCAGCAAATTGTTATATCATTCACTCATGTCAAAAGTCACTCTATAGTAGTCTCTTGGTAAGATTTGTTTAATCTTGAAGTCTTTTCAAAGATAAGAAAGTAAATGTCTTTTATTTTATCACTACAATTCCTACTCCATATGTTTACAGTATTGAGCTGAACCTTTAAGAATTTAAATTTGAAGACTTGAGTACATTCCTGCTTTTGAAACACATTCTCCTAACAGTTATGAGAAATACATGATGAATTCAATAGTGATTGTAACCTCATGTACCTTGGTTATTTCTAAGGAGAACTGATTCTCTTAGTCAAGTAAGTATAATATAGGAATGCATACAGCAAAATAGGTGCAGTTGAACTGATCATGGTAGCTTACACCTATAATCCCAGCTATTCTGGAACCAAAGGACAGAAGGGTAGCAATTGTGAGACCCTGTCTCATTACAAAAAAAAAAAAAGGAAGGGAGGGCTAAAGCAGTGTGTCTTATGCCTGTCTATTAACTACTTGGGAAGGATATGTAAGAAAATCCAACTCCAAGTTCGCCTCAGCATTAATGTAAGACCTTATTCAAGAAATAACTAAAAGCAATAGGGCAAGGGGCATGGCTCAATAGTAGAGCGCCTTCCTGGGAAGCTCAAATCTCTGAGCTAAAATACCAACCAGTACAGAAAAAGAGAGAGAGATCCCAGAGAGTAGCAGAGAGAGGCAGGCAGAGAGAGACAAAGAGAATGCCAAGAGGTCTCATAGTTTTAAACATTTGGATGTAGCTAAATGCAATAGTTTATGTTTCAAGCTGGCAATTCCAGTCATGAGGCAGAGATTGCAAGATCATGTTCAAAGCCAGTTCAGACAAAAAGATAGTGAGACCCCCCATCTCAATGAAAGAAAAAATAAGCTAATAGTGGTCGCATATACCGTAATATGATGGGAGACATAGGTGTGAAGAATTTGGGGCTGAAACTGGCACCTGCAAACACGTGATAGCCTACTTGAAAAATAACTAAAGCAACAAAGCACCAGAGACATGGCTCAAGTGGCAGAGGACTTGGCTAGTAAGAGCAGGGCCCTAAATTGAAACCTTAATACTGCCAAAAAAAAAAGAGAAAAAAAGAAAAAAAAATCTTTAAATTAACTGTAGATAGACTGAATGACAAATTAATGGAGCAAGAAGTTGATAAGAGTCTCCTCTGCTCTATTTCACTGTTGCTTATGAGACATCGCCAATGGATAGAAGTCTTAGAGACTCCTAACAAACAAAACATTACAAGTTGTTATTAATCTTATTTAATATAATCTAAAGGAGACTTGATCTTGAAGGAATTTCTTTTCCTTCTTCCATTAAGAATCACATAATTGTCACTTCCACTTTGTGGTCTAATTTGACAGCCCTATTCTTTTTTCATTTACATGGTTGAAGATTCCCAAATTTTTGGTCCTTAAAATAGTTCAAATAAGTACTAGTATTTCATAGTAGAAGTCCACAACTTACAAAGTCAATGAACAGTTATTTAATAAATATATAAACAATACTTAGCTATCGTAAGATACCAAAACACTAAAAATGGGCCCCACCTTGACTCCACACTTATTCACCACAAGAAGTATTCTGATAGAGTTGGGGGCTGCTACAAAGATCAAAACTGTGCAGATGTTTTCATCTGCCCTTTCCAATGCCCTGTGACTTGCTTCACCATTTTCCAGCAGCTCAGTTCAGGAAACATTGGATTTTCCCCAATTAGAACTTATGGCCAAGTGGCTGTAATCAAATACATAAATAAACTAAAGCTTTCCCATGGGAACAAACTATCAAAGCTTTGCTGTGTCCAGGCACAGAACTGAAGAGACTGGCTTCATAAATGCTGCAGAATTTGACTTTAAAGTAATTCTATCTCTACAAACCCACAGGTCATCTTTTAAGCAAGTTTCCCTCAGCATGACATTTTTATTCCCTTGCTTTGTTTTAACACAGTGTGTAACCAGCTATCACAAATGTAAAAATTGTCAGATGTTATAAAAACCATTCAACAGAACACCTCGCCTGAATGATCTAGATTTTCCTCATTACAAACATTCCAACTCTTTGAAAAGTCATTTGTAAGTTGTACCAATGCTCAAGGTGAACACAAGGATCATCAACATAACTGGCTGAGAAATGAAAATGTGTGTGGCTCTGCATAAGATACAGCTTCCCTCGCTTTAATGTGCTCCTCAGTCAGAATTATTAAATGTGGCTTTCACATTCCCCATGAAGTTATTCTGAGATTTCCTGCCTATAACTCACCTACAAATATACTAACTTTTCAATGACAAGTAGTTCTCAGCAAATTTAGTAATCCCTAAAGCTGATGGTGAGAAGGATGGCCAGAAGTTCACTAGGGATAATTCAGATTTGTATTGATTGGATCATATCATATCAAAGGGAATAATTACCTCCCACATGACATTAAAATACATAATAGTGGTAGTTGATCAGTTGGCATGGTCACTTAAAAATTAGAGCTACTTCCATTCTGATCAGAACAGGCATAATAATATTTATCTAATCTTGCTTTTGTGGTAAACATTACAATGTGTCTGTAGGTTTACTTTGACCTTTTAAATTTATTTTAGGCTCAGCTAATCATATTTAATTAACTGAAATAAATTAATGTGTTCATTGATTCATAAAATTATATTTATTATATTTATTTCTATAGCTATATAAACTTATATTATTTCAGTAAAATCATTTATATATTAAAATAAACTATTTTATTTCTGAAAAGTATTCTTCACCTTAGCAGCAAGGGGAAATAGCAAATAGAATTGTGTTAGTTTGTCAATTATCACTTCATAAACATTAATCATTCACATTTTTAAAAACTTAAAAATTCTTCTTGCAACCAGGAGCGTGGCCTAGTCATAGAGTTCCTGGCTAGCATGCAAGAAGCCCTGGGTTTGATTCCTTGGTGACACATACACAGAAAAAGCCAGAAGTGGTGCTGTGGCTCAAGTGGTAGAGCTCTAGCCTTGAGAAAAATCCAAGAACAGTGCCCAGGCCCTGAGTTCAAGCCCCAGGACTGGAAAAAAAATTATCCTTGAAGATAAATGCATATTCTTTCTTTTCTTCCTTCCTTTTTCTTTCTTTAAATAAGTTTTCAACTACTTTTATAGCCAAAATGTGTAAAAATATGTAGAATTACATTATATTTCAGATCTGAGTCACATTGGACCTTTTTCCCTTGACAAAACTTAAACTGTATAAAAAGAGGGGAAAGCTCATACATACATGATTTCATAAGCTCATAATGTTTTGTGTACTTTCTTTCTCTATAATGACCTTTTACTAGGTTGTATTTCTATCTAAAATATCTGGTGGTAGATACATATGATAAAGAAAGTTAAATTTAACCCCTCCCTCATACTTAAATGTTTGTGAAGTCAACATTTTGATGTGACTTGATTGGTACATTTTTGATGATTGTTTAATTCTTTCAAAGCACTATAAGAAAGATTCCTGAAACCTTTAAATAAGTTATTTTTTTTGTTTTGTTTTGTTTTTGCCAGTCCTGGGCTTGAGCTCAGGGCCTGAGCACTGTTCTTGGACTTTCTCAAGGCTAGAGCTCTACCACTTGAGCCTCAGCACCACTTCCAGCTTTTTTCTATGTATGTGGTACCGAGGAATCGAACCCGGGTCTTTGTGCATGCTAGGCAAACACTTTAACCACTAGGCCAAACTCTCGGCCCTAAATAAGTTATCTTTTAATCATTTGTATATTGCTTATTTTTTTCACATTGGCATTCTTTTTAAATTTTTATTTATTATTATCATAGAAGATATATAGAGGAGCTACAGTTACATGAATCAGGTAATGAGAAATGAGTATAAATCCTTTTGAATCATGTCTCTCCCCTACCCTTCCCTTGCTTTCTCCCAGTTTTTCTCTCCTGTCCCCACCCACACTTATACAGTTCATTTTCCACATAGAGCCTGGTGAATGCAACTGTTGTATTGGGCCCCTTGTCTAGGAAACAGCTGTACATTGGTAATGCCAAGCAGGGGTTCTACTTTACTAATCTGAACAAATCTGAAGCACAGTGTTAGCAAACTCTTGTCTTTGTTTTGACACTGGTGTTTATACACTGAACAGAAACATGGGGACAAACAGTGATGATTATGCTCCAAAGTGTTTATGATTCTAAATATGCAACATCTATAATAAATATAGAACATGCCATTCTCTGTAAAGCAAAAATCCCAAATCATGAAATCAACATTCCCACATAGCAAATAGGCTACCAACCATACCAGTTAGGCCCATAAGCACAACTTGTATCCTTTTCTAAGTTTTCTTATTCCACTCTCCTGCTTTCTACATTTCCATGTGAAGAGAGGATGTCTGCCAAAAACACACTCAGAATTCCAGGGCTAACAGACACTTGTAAAAATAAAACTTTTAAAAACACATAAAGAGCAGAAACAGCATGTTCTCAATGTGATGAAGATCTCAAGACATTTTCCTTGGTTGTGGGCCTAACAGCCCTGTGTGCTGTGACACACATCTCAGATGAACAGACCAGTCCTCAAGTGTGACATTGGTGAAGAGTTAGAGTCTGATTTTATGTATAAGTTTCTTTAGTGATGATTTTAATGGAAAATCACCACCAAAATTACCACTTTTGGACCCTGAAAGAAGCTCAAAGATTGTTGTGTTTAGAGCAAACTAAAAAAGAATTTAACCCATAAAAAGAATCATTACATCTTATTTCTAAACGTATTCCTTTCACTACCTACTTCTAGAAGGAATGTAAACAGCACATGGAGAAAATACACATTTAATAGAACTTGAAATCTTGAGGAATGAAGGTACAGCTCCAGTGGCCTACAGATCAAGTACAAGGTTGTGGTTTTTAAATTCCAATTGCATAAAACAGAAAAATTCAAATATAAAATTGATCGGAAGAGATAACCAAAACTCAGACTTAAACTTCATGGTAATGAAATTTCAGGCAAGGAATATTTTATAGTTGCAACTGATTTAATAGAAACTGGCTTTTCTTGCTATTACAATCTATAATTTATTTATTATATAGAAATACAGAAAATATGCTAAATGTTAAGAGTATGCAATAATGTGGAAATAACTTCTACAATTATTTTTCTGATGCTGTACAAAATCTGTCACATCATTTAATTTTAAAACATAAATTCTAATTCTACCTATATGACAAATGATTATCAGAGATAAAAATTCTCATTAATATAGAATAAGAATTTTTTAATACTCAAGTCATTCATTTATACTGTTAATACTAAGTGTTGGTTTATATCTTTTATTTCAAGAATCAGTGCAAATGTGTTTTCTTTTTTCTTTTTCTGGTGCTGGGGCTTAAACTCAGGGCCTGGACATGGTCCCTTTGCTTTTTCACTCAAAGCTGACACTCCAGGGCCAGGAGCATAGCCTGGTGGTAGAGTGCTTGCTTAGCATGCACTAAGCCCTGGATTTGATTCCTCAGTACAACATTGTCAGAAAAAGCTGGTAGTGGCACTCTAGCTCAAGTAGCAGAGCACTTGCCTTGAGCAAAAGTGTCCAAGGACAGTGCCCAGACCCTGACTTCAAGCCCCTGGTCTGGCGGGGAAAAAAAAAGCTGATGCTCTACCACATGAGCCACATCATTTTCTTCCTAGATAACTCAAGCTAAGAGTCTTTCATATTTCCCTGCCTAGGCTGGCTTTGAACCACACTCTTCAGATCTTAATGTCTAGAATAGATAAGATTACAGGGGTGAGCAACCAGTGCCTGGCTTGTGTTAATGTTACTCTAGTTTGTCAATGGTGAAAACAACGATCAATGTGGTTTACGTGAATGTATTTTTTTGCAATCGAATTTCTTTCTTAAGTAAATGGAGAATCATCATTTCTTTAGGCTGTAGGAGCCTTTGCAGACAGAACTACAAAATGTTCCCAAGAGTTATCATTTGCCAGTACTGAACAATCACATTGATGCACTTAAGTTTTCCAGAATATTCGTGAGATAGATTACTCAAAAATCTTGTCTTGACAAGATGATTGGGAGGGGGAGGGGGTTGGGGATGGGAAAGAGGGACAAAAACATGAGAAGGGGTATCAAGGCTCGCAAAGTAATATACCTATTACCTGACGAATGTAACTGTAACCCCTCTCTACATTATCCTGACAACAAAATACAATTTTTAAAAAATCTTGTCTTGGCTATGAAAAGAACTTTGACTTTCTTCCTTGTCTCACAGACATAGTATGAATATATATATCATAAATGTCTAAAGAAATCTTTTTAAAAATAGATTTGATGACCTAACTATGTGGGTTGATTTGGGAACCTTCATTGAAAGAGGCCAGACATTCTCATAACAGAATTTAAATAATGTCAGATTCCTCAAAGTCATGGTATTTTATCTAGCCATGGAATTTCAAGCTTCAATAAGCATCATCTACTTCAAAACTCTCCATTTAAATTTTATAATTGATAGATATCATTTATTTTCTTAAATTTTTTCCATCATAGTGATGGAAACTTTTTTCCATCATACTGATGGAAAATTGATCACAGTTTGATCTGAAAAACTAAGTTTATACATTAAAAAAATCCTTGATCTCTTTAGGTCTAAATTATGTGTCTAAATTAGCAGTTGCTGATAAATCTGCCTCCAAGCATATCATTACTTTCCTTTTTTATATATTTTGTTGAATTTACAACATGTCTCATTAACCCAAGTGAACAAGATAGGCTTATAGGGTGGGTTCATAATCAGTGGCAAGACCCTTAAGAACTCATGTGCACTTCAAGAACTAAGCAAAAAAGGTCTAAGTGGGTCTCTGACCAAAAATGTCAGCCTAAAAATGATATTTCCATGAAAACCCAGGAATAGCCGAAGCGAAGGAGGAGATTGACAAAAATAAACAAAGTGGGGCATGTGTTATGGGCACATATGTCAAAGAGAAGCTTAACTTTGGCCAGGTTGCCCCCAAATACCAGGAACTACCAGGAATGCCACATTTGAATCAAAATCAACCCAAAATAGTCTCTGTCGAATTCTAATTATATGAATTCCTTAAGGTACTCTTGATCTCCTTTTCTCTCATTACAATTATATCCTGGCCCAAAATAATGCCAATAACATACATGCCAGTTGACTAATAAATGTGACTCCTGCATGTAACGTAAACATGTTGTCAGTTAGGAATCCATTCCAGCACTTGCTAGAAACAATTCCCCAGGTGAAGTATGATGTCTCTGGTAGCTATGTTTTCTCTTCAGATTACCAACATTAGAAGATGGCCATGAGGATTTATCCATGCTGAGTATCTGTCAGTGAAGTGTACCTATTGCAGAGCATTTGTTTGTATTTGTTAATCAAAAATTGGGAAGGTTGCTGAGCACAGTGGCTCACGCCTGTCATCCTAGCTACTCAGGAGGCTGAGATCTAAGGATCAAGGTTCAAAGCCATCTTGGGCACAAAAGGACCTGAGACTCTTATCTCTGATTAACCTCTAGAAAAGGGAAGTGGGCTTGGCTCAAGAGTAGAGCTGAAGAGCTCAGGGACAGCCCCCAGGCCTAGTTCAAGCCCCATGACCCATAAAAAAAAAAGTGGCAAGGTTGCAATTCACCCACAAACAGTACTTGAGTATGTGATATATCAGAAGTAGGAAGATGTGGCATGAAAATTACTTGCTTCAATCCCAAAAAACTTCTCAGTGAGGTGATACACCAAAGTGATGGCCTTATGCAATGTAATCTAACCTGCCCAATCTGCTTTAGTGCCTCATGGGCATAATCTATGTGTGATAGCACTGTCATACCTTTATAGAGATACAAGTGTACTTGGGAGAAAGCAAAGATTAATTTAATAGGATTGAGAGAATTAACAGGATTGGTGACTCACATCAATGATCCTAACTACTAATGATGCTAAGATCTGACTCAGGATCACTGTTCAAATCTACCCTGGACAGGAAAGACCATCAGATTCTTATCTCTGATTAACCACCAAAAAACCAGACGAGAGCAGTCACGCAAGTATTTGAGGGCTAGTCTTGATGACGACAATGGATTTTAGGCTCCTGGACTGGGAAAAAAAAAGGAGAACCTTTGAGGAAACACAAGGGATAACTATATATTTGGGGGATTAATATGAGTATTTGAATACAGGTATTGCTACATAATATTTACAGCAATTTGATGATACTAAATTCATTCATCATAGATTTAAACAATTTATTTCCAAAAACATGAAATTGATTTGTACTCGCATTATTTTGAGCATTGCAAATATGTACCATTTCTCTTAATATTATAGTCATGCCAAGTCAGTACATAATGTGGTCACATTTCATACATGTTCTTTAAGGCCCACATTTAGTCTCTATGTAACTACGACAGGATTTCCAAACATTTCTATTATACTCTGTTTTATTCTAGATTAAATAGTAATAGCACTCTGACTAACACTTAGTGATGGTGACACTCAGAAACATTTAGTACTGAAAAAAGTATCCTAAATCCTATACATTTAGAATACCATTTTGGAGTGAGTATAAAAGTGATGTATTAATTAACTTCTTTTTTGTTCAAACAAATCTGCTTTAAGAGGCAGAAATTGTTTACGATCACATTCCTCACTAGTTTAAAATTATTACTGGGTCCTAAGGTATAGAATAAATAGTGAAAGAATTCAGAGTTAAAGAATCAATGAAACATTGCTACTGTCTTGGACAAAAAAAAAAAGAGTGACCTTTCCCCAAAAGATTCTTAGCTCAATCCATTTTACAATCTACATTTTGATGGTCATCAATCCCACCAGAGCCTACAATTGTTCCTTTCCTATTTCTTCCCTAACTGCTACTCTAATATTCTTGAGCAGGCTGCACAATATACATGTGAGCATAACAGTAATCATGGTCATGTTATCAGGACCCATTACTTGGGTAAGATGTACCATTTATAAGAACTAAGACACTGCCCTTGGGGATCATCAGTTGAAAGAACCAAGCATAGCATTTCCTATTCACAGGGTTCTGCCACAGCCCTCAGAAACAACGAGACATTGCATAACGCTTTCCAACTTTTTTCAGTACCATTTCATTCAAGTATTTGAATAGTTAAGATGTTTCAAGAATATATTTTGAGGAGTTGATAAAGACTGGCTTTACAGAATTCCAGAAAGAAAAAACAAAATGACTTCTTCGGTATGAACCAAGTTACACTTCCAGCACACTCTCATTGTTCTGCTGCAGTTCAGTGCCAGAATCCCTAAATCCAGAATGAAGGAGAGATACTATTGTTGCTGACAGCCCCTGGAGCCACCTGGGGTGTTGCATTACTTACCTAAAGATGGGTCTCTGGAGATGCTTCTTCTTGATTGTGACATGCTCATCCATTTAAAGGTAAAAGTTTCACTTTTTCCTGGAAACCTCTCCAGAAACTCCAGGGAGGGAATACAGAAGCTTATCCTGATCAATTGTGCTGCAAAGAGCCCAGAGGGGAAAAAGTAGTTTCCTCTTTCTCTTTTTGGGTGCTGGGCGAAAACTTCCCTGTTCTCTGCCAGCTGAGTAGTGTGCCCATAGAGGCCACATAAGACAGGCACGTCGGGGCACTCCCCCACACAGAGCAGGGTGTGCAGAAAACACTAAGAGTCACACTGAAACAGGCAAAAGAAATGCACAGGACCCTCACAAGCAGAGCAAAAGGAACAGAAACTTTCCTACCCCAAATGTCACCCAGGTAGGAGCTCCCTAAGTTATTGCAGCCATGAGGGCACTGTGTCCACATGCTGGACAAACTCCGAAAGGATAAGTCCCTCCCTGTCTTTAAAACAGCCTGTTCTGGGGCTCAACTTTTTTTTTTCTTCTTCAAAATAAAAGTTGTACAGCTGGTTCGGCAGTCCCATGTGCGTACCCTCTGGAAGCTTGTCCTGTGAAAATAAGAACTGTATACAAATTATCGAAGAAAGATGGGCTCGGCTTGCACAGCTGGCTTGGCTTCAAGAGATGATAATTACTTTATAATCTTGCTTTTATTCGTGCTGGATGAAGTGTGGAGACAACTCATTGTTTTTGGCACTCATAACCTAATAACCTACACTTGGCTAGGGTTGAAGATGCCATTTCAACTGACAGAAGTCCATGTGAAGCTAGCCAGGGCCACAGAGGTTAAACAAACAAAACTTGCTCAATTCTATTGGTGACATTGTACCCAGATGTCTGTACCCAAATGTACCTTTCCAACTAAGGCAGAACAACTGCCAAAAGAAAAGACATACACACACTTGAAAAATAATCCTTCCAGACTGCCTGTGAGATGAAAATTTCCTTATATGACAGAATCTGAAATTTTCCAAATAAATAAAAAGACAAGTAAGCATCCAAAAGAATTTTTGAACAGCTGAAAATAAATGTCATTAAAATTGTTTTATTTAAGAAGACTCAAACTTGCACCGCAGAAACTCCTGGTCTAATTAACCAGATACTATAAATCTGCATTTTTTCTATTTCATATTTTCTTTTGGAAACTTTCCTGACCTATCAACAATGTTCTTGCTTGATCAATAATGTCATAAAATTTCTATGCAAGAGATTTAGCATGTAATAAAATAAGCCATCTCAAAGCATGATTAAAATATTTTTAAATATACAAATAACAAAGTGGGAAATGAGTAACATACATGCATTTAGTACAATGATCCATAAAAACAAGGATCAGCTATCACAGTGTGGGAAGTTACCTGTAGTCTTTTGCAAATACTTCTAGAGTAACAAGAGCACCTTTTATTTTAATTACAGACAAAAAGGTGATGGAGAGATTACAAATAAATAATTGACTTTATCAAGAAGTTCTAATCCACACTAGGAAACGTAATTAGTCAGTGCATGAGAGCACTGAATTAAAAGTGAAATTCGTCTCCCACTTCTATGCTGAATATACTAGGCCACTGTGGAGTGAGGCCTTACCTCTCTGAGTCTCATGATGGTGAAATAAAATTACAATATTCACTGCATTCTATGGTTCCATCCAAGCTTTAATGGTACCACCATGTTGTTTCAAATATACCTAGTTTACCCTGATAGAGCTGGGAATGTGGCTTAGTGGCAGAGTGCTTGCCTAGAATGCATGAAGCCCTGGGTTCTATTCCTCAGTACCACATAAACAGAAAAAGCCAGAAGTGGCACTGTGGCTCAAGTGGTAGAGCTCTAGCCTTGAGAAAGCCCAAGGACAGTGCTCAGGCCCTGATTTCAAGCCCCAGGACTGGCAAAAAAAAATAATTACTGTATTTAAATCCAATATTTGTACCTAATGAGAAGATTTACATTAAATATTAACTTAGTACAAAGAAAAATACATAATTTAGTGCTTTTATGTACTTTGTTTTTTGTTTTATGAGTTGCAGGGCTTGAGTTGCTAGGTACTATCTGTGAGCTGTTATGTTCAAGACAGTGCTCTACTTTGAGTCTTTGTGCAATTTCTAGCTTTCTAGTAGTTGCTTGGCGATAAGAGTCTCACAGACTTTCCTGTCTGGACTGGCTTTGAACCCCAGTCCTCAGATTTCAGCATCTTGAGTAGCTGGAATTACAAGCATGAGCCACCAATGCCTGGCTTTATGTTTTCTCAAACAACATTTAATGTGATATTGGAAAGAAAAAAATATTTTCATAATTTATTCAATTTTAATATAATATTCAATAAGATGAAAACAGCTGGCCAGGCAAGGTGGCTCACACCTGTAATCCTAGCTACTCAGGAAGTTGAAATCTGAGGATCAAGGTTCAAAGCCAGCCCAGGCACAAAAGGACATGAGACTCTTATCTCCAATTAACCTCTAGAAAATGGGAAGTGGTCAAGGGTAGGGTGGTTTGTTGCCTTGTGCTGAAGAGCTCAGGGATAGCATCCAGGCTGAGTTCAGGCTCAAGGACCCCTCCTCCCACACACACAAAGATGAAAACAGCTCTCTATCATGCTTAAATTACAAACATATAGTTTATATTACACAATAGTCCCACACAAGACAAAAAAATCATAGAATAAATAACCATTACCAAAAATAGCTAAATGTAGTTTATTATGAATAGTTTATTTTCCTAGAGGCAAGGACCAGAATTGGTGTTTGTATCTTTCCTGATATGGTAAAACAAATAAAGTTTGACTTTGTCTAAAATGTTCATATATACACGCACACATTCTCACACACACACACACACACCTTATCACCTCAGCATTACTAAAGTCAGTCATAACAGATGCTCAATAAATATATGTTAACTGGTTGAAATAAGTGGATACATCAATATATCCATCCTAAGTAATTCATCTTCTGAGATGCATAACTTTTTCCAGTACTAACATCACCACCATGTTTTCTCTTAGTCACCATGGAAACTGGTTAGCATTCTTTTCTTGTTTTCTTATTAAGCTTGCTCTCTAGCTCTAATGTGTAAAAATACCAAAGCAGCAATGGTAGAAAGATAATTTGATATTATGCCATCTAAGCCATAGGAAGTGATTATATCAGCAAGTTACTACTTCAAACTCCTGCCTCGAGCTATCGGTCTGGGATCAAATGTATGCACTTTTTTGTTTAGGTACAATTTTTTGATCAGTTGTGGGACTTGAACTCTGGGCCTGGGTGTTGTCCTTGACCTCTTCAGCTCAAGGCTCCTGCCCAACCCCTTGAGCCACAGTGCCACTTCGTTTTCTGGTGATTAATTGGAGATAAGAGTTTCATGGACTTTTGTGCCCAGGCTGGCTTTGAGCCACAATCCTCAAATCTCAGCCTCCTGAGTAGCTAGGACTACAGTTATGAGCCTGGCTTTAGATATAATTTAACTAAACACAGTTTAGTCACAGTTATATATTAAAGTGTCCTAAATTTAAGAAAGAGTTAAATGTAGCTTATATCAATGTACCTATTCAGCATTCATTTTTAACTGTTTTTTAGCACTTCCTTCCATAAATTCCATTATGATTAAAGTTAGCCATCTGCGTGATTAGCTTCTCATAGATACCTGAATTTCCATGCAGCTATTTCATGTTGTCACTTATGAAAGATAAAATGTTCAGGTGACATATAGAAAAGTGTCTAAAACTTTAAAAAGTAAAATGTGTGTTAAATGCACATTGCTATAACTTGCACTTGTCAAGGCTATAAATATCACTCAGTAAAGGTCAATAGCATTCTGCTATTATCAAGAGATAAGTGGAAAGTATGAATTGTTCCTGTTACGCTGGCCATAGCACAGCACAGCACAGCACAGCATAGCTTTCGTCAGTGGAAAAGCAATGAAACTGATATCCTTTTGATAGAACTGAAGTCTGATTTACCCTTTCTGGATCATTCCCAGCTTTAAACCACTTGGTTGTCTTATTATAATTATTATTTTCCCTACAGCTTTTACATATATGTTATACATGGCAGAGCATGGCTTTGAGCTCATATACCAATTTCTTCAGCCTTATTTTCTGTCTCCCACTTCACAGCTTGTCATATAGGAGGCACTCTGCCTCTGAGTTTGCCTGAGCTTTGGTGAGTTAATTTCACATTCTGTAAGAACGATCTAAAGCAACTAAATAGGAAATGTATATTCTCCCAACACCCTTTGTACTTAAATATTGAAGCATTGGCCATATCTGTCCAATATTCATAAGTCATCCCAAGAAACCCATCAAGTTGAACTCAACTGAATACTCATTGGTGTACAGTGAATATTTCCTACAAACATCTGAGACAGACTAATATCCACACATACACATACACACATACACAAGACAGTACTAGATAGGGATACGGTACTGATGTTTGAACTGAAGGCCTCATGCATGCTGAGGCAAATGTTCACATGACCTCAACATATTTTATTCTTGAGTTATTTTCTTTACTTGCTGTGCAAAGGAGCTACTACTCAACAAAACAGTCTGTGACTAAAGTGAACCTGATCAATGTCACTCCTTTAATCATTCTTTCCCATCACTCCAAACTACACCCCCTTCTTCAATTTTCTTAATTTTGTAGAATTTGCACTGAACCTTATGCCTGCATATCGCACTCCCCACCCCCGCACACGCGCACTTCCTCTGTTCATTCAAGTCTTTCATTTTTGCTTAGGACCAGTCACAGACCACGATCCTTCTACCTAACTTGACTGGGAAGCACAATACTCCCAAGCAGCCAAGATCAATTATATGAGTCACTGTACCGAGCAGAGAAAAATACATTTTGTGTGAGTACCTGTCAGGGGGCTTGAACGCAGGTCCTTGTACTTTATCACTCAAATCTAGTGCTCTATCACTTGAGCCATAGTTCCACTTTCTGATTCTCTGCTTAATTGGAAATTTGAGAGTCACCAACATTCCTGCCCAGAATGGCTTTGAACTCAATCCTCAATCTCCAATTCTTGATTGGTGAGGATTACAGGCACGGGCCACAGGCGTCTGGCAGAAAACATTGTTCACCTCAGCTCTGCAGTAATTTTCCTCTAGTTACCTGTATATTTTCAGTTTCTTCACTGGTAGAAGATGAGCCACATAATCTCTAAAATCCTTTCCTGCCCTGAAATTCTGTGATGTACTGCCAATATGATAAAATATCAAGATATTTACATTTAGTGTACAGGGAGCAAACTGTGGTAATTGTAGCTACCTGAAAGGTAAAAGTGAAATACTGTGATTCAATACCAGCCTAGGACAAAACCATTGGCAAGACCTCCATCTCAACTCTAACCCAGGTACAATGATTCATACCTGTAATACCAGCTACATGCATAGCAGAGGTCAGAGGACTGCAACCCGAAGCTGTCCTGGGACTAAAGTCTATTTCTAACTAAATAATGAACTAAAACACAAAGGGCTGATGATATGGGTGGCTCAGGTGGTGGAGCATTCATCTACCAAGTGTCAGACCCTGACTTCAACCTCCTGAATACTGCCAAAAATGTGAATTCAGAATAAATTCTCTAGACTTTTTAAGTTTCACTTAGTTGCAGCAAGCAATATTTGAGTCATCTCTTTCATACATCAGCAAGAAAAGAAGCTTGTATCATCATCCATGTGTGTGTGTATATATATATATTTACATGTATATAATGTGTATGTATATAATTTATATATATATACAATCTAATGTTGAAGTTTAGAAGCTTTGGTCATGGATCATATATAGCACTTCAGAAGGTTGGAAAACACCTTGTAGGGGTGGGCGGGTGAAATAAGCCTGTATTGAAGATTTTTGTCTTATAAGGGATTGAAAAAGTCTTATTTAGGCATTCAAAGTTGGGTTCTTATTCATCTTTACTTTCTGTTGGAGACATTGCTTTCAGCCTCCTGAGGAAGTAAGATTATGAGATGGCGCCTGGCAGCTCACCAATGCGTCAGTACTTGCTGACCAGGAAGTTTCTTTGCATTCGTTGATTTGTTTCTTCCGTGCTCTTGGATAGAGCATGACTGCTAGATTTTTCCAGAATGCTTGCTGTCTGCGCAGATGACCTTTATTGGGATTGGCTGCTGTATGATATAAATGGTGGAGGATTTCCGGGGGAGGGAAAAGAAAGGCAGAGAAGAGAGCAGAGAGAGAAATAAAAAGACCTCTGCTTACAACTATTTGAGTCTGTGATCATTCCCTGTCCGCTTCCGAAGTGACACGTCATTGCGGCAGGCAGCGACAACTTTCAGTCTGTATTGTCAGTCGTAGCATGCCTCTGGCTACCATACTCATCAACACAGAGAAAATAAATGTACCTTGTCCCCATTTCAGTATTAACATCTTACATTTACTCATGCCAGAGGGTGCCCCATAATTGTACCATATGTACCATGATAGAATCACTACCCGGTCAGGCCCAGCCCATCTGTACCACCTCTCCCCCACCCTCCAAGTGGGCGCTTGGGGACTGTGCCACACCATAATCTTAACCCTACCTAATAAGACCCACCCCATCCTGCACCCAGTGGGCAAAAAGTAACTTATCATATCCTGACAATATCCTGACTCCCCCCAGGGCACCCCCATCTCAAAACACTCACCTCCATCTCATTCTCTTGCGACCACAATGTCATTCCTTTCCCTTGGGCACTCTGCATCCTTTCTGCCTCAGTCTGAAATGTTCGTCATCCTGCTCATCGCTTTGATTTCACATGTAACATCCCCCTACCATTGTGAGAGGTCACCATATCTACCCCTCCCCATTTAAATTTCATGTACCTGTTAACCCAGCAATCCATTTGATGCATAAATAAACTCACTGTACAAAATGAACTAAGGGTAAGATCAGAATGACTAAATCTTCCTGTCTACCATTTTATTTAAAAAAAAAAACTTGACCAAGATGTATAGGAAGAACAATTTTCTACATATGCATGACTAAGAACCTAAAAACACTCTTGCTGATCCATCACAGTGCATCCATTTTCTAGTATGTGCTACTTCCTTCCTGAAATATTTGTCATTACATTTGAAATCAGGAATTTCTATGCCTGAGAGCAAGTACAAGATATCTACTTCATTTTGAGCTTCTATAACAGAAGGCCCAAGACTGGGTAATTTGTAAAGATCAGAGAATTGTATTATCAGAGTTATAGAAACTAGAAAGTCCAAGATCAATATGGCAGCACCTGGTCAGGGAAGAGCCTTCTTGCTGAGTCCTTATATTGGCTAACAAATACTGCTAGAGGCCTTAAAACCATTGATAAAGGGCTCTTGTGCTCTATCACCTCTTAAGGGCTCTTTTTTTCAACCAAAAAGTTTCCAAGTAGGCAAATTCAGACCAACGCCAATGGGAATTATTCAAATATAAATTATACTTAAATATTAAATTCATATTAGCATTGAAATTAAGAAATGGCTCATAATTTTACCAAATATATTGGTCTACTTTAATAAAAAACTTGAGCCTAGATTCTCTTGTCAGGCTTAAAGTTTGTTGGCCACTTACTCAATAACAAAATAACAGAATTATTTTCTTCTTAAATGACTCATAAGAAAATCCAATTTGTTGCTTCTACTGGCCAGAAAAAGTTGTGCCATTCTCCAACTGGCTCACTCTCCAGTCAGCTGTAACTATCAGTCCTTGGAGTCTGTTTCACAAAGTAAGAGAAATTGTCTGTGAAATTTAGAAGCAGGTCACTTAAAGTTTGATGGGCTCCAATTAGCACTCCAGCTCAGCCAGCCTCTAGTGCTCTCATGAAAACAGCTTCCTTGGCATGGTGTGAGATTCTGTGACAATATCAACAACAGCAACAACAACAAAGAAAATCATGCAAAACAGAGAGACGTACCCAAACACCCAATGCTCAGTGTGGAATCACGCAATGTATAAATCTACTGTAAAAGGAAATGACTTACATGGTGGGCAGTTAAAGCAGCATTACACAAAGAAGTCTCTTAAGTGTAAAATGCAATTGAGCCAGAAGATTAACAGGAGTTGCTGGAAGAAGGAGTGGAAGGATAAATAGCCACCAAGCAGGCTAAGAAGAAAGGCAAGCAGAGTTCCACAAATCCTAAGCATCTGCATCAACCCATAATTGCTTCTCACTATGTCTTTGCACAGCATGCTGAAGAGTTAAAGGGGCTCCCACCACCCCCAGAAAAACACTTGTTTCGTTATACTTCAACATGCCAAAGAAAGATGCCCGCATGTACAAAATTGTTCAAAGGCAATTGTGCACTAAGCCTTGTTCAGTTCATGGCCAGTAGGAATCTGGGCCACTCCTCACTCACCAACTTAGCCTCAGTACTCAAAATTGTCAGTTTTCCCCCAGATATCAAGTTTGGCTTTAAACTCCTTCTAAATTAAATTCATCCTTTTGTGTGTATCTAAAGTTTCCTGTAATGGCTGTGAATATAAGTTCAGAATTACCATCAAGAAAAATTAAATGAATGTTTATAAATGGAAAATTTCTAAGTGGTAACTTTTGACTTCTCCACACTTTAAGAACCAGACAGCAAAATGAGTAGACATCATGACTCATGATGGCTTTGAATAGAAGCATCTAATGAATTTGTCAAAATTTCAGTAGTGGGCCAGGGGCCAGTGGCTCACACCTGTAATTAATTCTAGCACCTCTGGAGGCTGAGATCTGAGGATCAAAGTTCAAAGCCAGGCCAGGCAGGAAAGCCCATGGGACTCTCGTCTCCAATTAACCAAATAAAACCAGAAGTAGAGCTGTGGCTCAAGGATGAGAGCACTATCTCTCCTGAGCACAAAAGCTCAAGGACAGCACCCAGATCCAGAGCTCAAGCCATAGAACCAGCAACACACAAATAAATAATCAAAACTGTGTGTGAGAAGCATTGTGTAAATACTCAAATGTATATAAATAGGTCACTGCCATATTTTAGATCATTATTAATATTATTATTTGCTGGTACTGTCCTTGAACTTAGGGCTTTGTACTCTCTTGGCTTTTTCACTCAAAGCTGGTGCTCTACCACTTTAGCCACAGTTCTACTTGTGGATTTTTGCTGGTTAATTCAAGGTAAGGGTCTCATAGACTTTTCTATCCTGGCTTCAAACCAAAATCCTTAGATGTCAGCTTTCTGAGTAGCTAGGACTTCAGGCATTAAGCCACAAGCACTGAACATTATTGCCATTCTAAAACAAACAAATATTTACAAAGAGAAAAAAATACAAACCACGTATGTTTCTATCCTCATACCCAGTGATGCCTTAAACAGATTCATTTAGCTTTGGCTTTGCCTTTTACTTCTACCAGTTGTCTTCTCAGTACAAGTCTACTGTAATAACTTATACTTGCTAAACTTAACTTCTGAATTATTATCTTATATCATTTTTTCATGTCAATGCATTACCACTTCTATTCTCTGACGTGTTATAGTGTTAAGTGTTTCTAATGAATTTATTTGTACATTTATTTTATTGAATTTTGAATTCAAATTCTCTATGTGATTTAAAGGGGTCAATGACATTTCAAAGCACAAGACTAGGCACATTGGTACCATGCTATCTGAAACATGGCCTGATACCAGGATGGAATACTGGAGATCAGGTCTCCATTCAAAATTCTGTATCATTTTTAACATTATAAATGGTATCTTGCCATATAATCCAAGAGAATATGTCTTCCTTCAGGTATCAGTAATGGGAAGCATGGAAACTGGAAAGCTATCATGTGCTCTTAGTCACCTTGTTAAGCAGTATACTTAATATACCCTTTCAATTATCTGTGTAATATACCTGAAGAGTAGATTCTTAAACCTTTATATCATGTTTATGTACATAAATGTTTGAAATTTTTCATAATTTGTCAGAGGCTGTTGTCCTTGTATAGTATAGCAAGAGAATTCGATTTCTGTATGAATTGGTAACAAATTTAATAACTTTGTTCTTATTTATCTAGGGCATTGCCTCCCTATAATTATGTTCTTAAAAAGAATATAACTGAAATAATCATATCTTTAAAGGTATAATTGTTTACTAAGCTTAATTAGGTTGACTCTTAGCAGCAATTCTAACTCCATTTCAAAGATAGGTTACTCTGGTTTTGCTCCTTTTATACTGCATAAGTCAGCAAACCAAGACAGAAGACTAAATATTTAGTCTTTAAAGTTTAGATTTTTACCATTTGTTTTCTTCATAACCTTCACTGATCATAAATGGATAAACAAAATGTTTGGTGAGAACATTACAGAGAGAAACTAGAAAAAAACTTCAAGTCAGAATAAATGTGAAAGGAAGAGTGGAGATCTGATCCCAGCCATGAGATTGGCTTTCCAGCAGTGGATACAGTCTTTAACATCAGGTCAGCAGGAATCCAAGCCATAAAAAGCATATGTTTAAAGTGGTATGCTGTACAAATAACTTAAGTAGACAAGCTTGCATTCAGGGGTCCTATTTTGATGACTGAAAGATGAAATCCACAGCTGGAGCAGTGACAGAGGCAATTATCAACAGCTTCTTGCCATTCGGACATCTACCAAAACTTAGCTGTTCCATGTGTCACCGGACCAAATTGGTACTATGAGTCAGCTGGCCTGACTAAGAAATCTGATCAGTTTCATATATTAACAGATGATAAATACCTATTGCATTCCAAGACATGATTCAAGGGAATTAAGCTTGGCAGAGTGAAAGGATGCTATTCGGGTAAACATACCACTTATATTACACTTCCTATTCATACACCTCTTATATTATTCATACACTTTAGACTCCTGTATCCCTTCATGTCTATATAGACACTATATATTCTCATTTATTGGAGTTCATTTATAAGAAAGAAATCTTTGACACATTTTCTGCATCATCCTTATAAAAAGACACATTCCAAATAAAAAAATATTCCTCTTTTAGAAAATGAACTAGCCATACATAAAATGTAAGGCATTCTTTTGATAGTTTAATATAATTTGACTTTTCCAAATCATCCACATTGCTTGTTATCCAAATACTACTGAGTTATATTATCCTAAATTTTCTACTCCACGTCAAAATGTGGCCTTTATTATATATGTATTGTTCATGTTATCAGGCCCCATCTTCTGTAGAATTCCATAGAGCTTTGTTAGCATACCTCTTATGCCTAATCATGGGTAATACAAGCCTTCTTAACTTAGTATTTTTCTCTCCACAGGAAATTTTTCTTGGACAGGAAAGTACATGTTTGTTCCTATATATAAATATACAAATATATAATAATTTTGTATAGAAAAATCAAACACAGGAGTTTTGAGAGTAAAAGAGACCAGCATTTTCATGATTGGATGAGGCAATTCTAGATGACAAAGATGACTGACAAGTTTTCCCACGTCCTACAGTATTGGTAGACATTGAAGGTGCAGATGTGTGTGTGTGTGTGTGTGTGTGTGTGTGCGTGCACCAGCACACGAGCATCACTGTTCACAGAATATAGGGATAATCACAAAAGAACACAAAAGATTTTATTGACAAAATGGGACGATTTGAACATCACAATAACTAATGATATACTAGTTGCTGTTGAATAAAAGGTAAGAATTCATGAGTCACTACTGAAAATGGCAAATGAATACGCTGGGAAGAAAGCTCTTCATTACCAGAAGACACCAACTCATACATTTGGAAGGAATAAAGGAGCAAGCTAAGCAGTGAACGTTAAACCCGTGGGGAAAACTTGAAGAGGATGAAGCTTATATAATCTTAAAGTAACTTTTTAGAAACCTTTAACTCAAAGATTTTTGGATGTGTGCTACCAGGGTTTGAACTCAGGCCTTGGGTGATCTCAGTGTTTTCGCACAAGACTGGTGCTCAACTGCTTGAGACACAGGTATACTTCTGAAGTTTTGGTGGCCAGTGGAAAGGAAAGAGTCTTATGGTCTTTCCTGCATGTGCTTGAAACTCCCATTTTCAGATCTCAGCCTTATAAGTGACTAGGATTACAAGCATGAGCCAGACTAACTCAGTGATTTTTTTTACCAATATCTTTATTGTAATTAATAGAAGGGTTACAGTATATTCACCAGATAGAAGGTGCATTACTTCACAAACATTGATACCCTTTCTCATGACACGGTCCCCATTTCCCTCCCCCCCTCCCCTGCTCATCTTGATTTCCCCCCTTCCCTATTCAACTTCAAATAACCAATTAAGCACATATAAAATATATCAGATAACAGGTGAAATATTGTAACAATATGAGATAACCAAGGGATGGCAAAAGAGATGAGAGATAACATAGTACATTAAGGACAACAATCACTCATTATATGGCTTTTGTTTCCTTCTCTTAGAGGTCCTTATACTTAGTGCCATACTATTTGGCCTAATGCCTCTAGATTTGGTTCTATTGTAAATCTCTGCTAGGAGAGCCCAAGGTTTCTACTGATTAAGACAAATGAGGGAAACCATTGAGCCTATGTTCCTTTGAGTCTGGCTCAGTTCACTTAATATGAATTTTTCTAAGTCTTTCCATTTCCTAACAAATGGGGCGATGTCATTCTTTCTGACAGCAGCATAGAATTCCATTGTGTACAAATACCACATCTTGTTGATCCACTCATCAACTGAGGGGCATCTGGGTTGGTTCCATATCTTTGCTATGGTAAATAATGCTGCAATGAACATTGCTGTGCTAGTGGATTTAGTCTGTCCTTGTTTCTGGACGACTAGGTAAATGCCAAGTAGTGGAATTGCTGGGTAATAGGGGAGCTCTATGTTTAGTCTTTTGAGTAACTACCAAAATACTTTCCATAGTGGTTGAATGAGTTTGCACTCCCACCAACAGTGTAGTAGTGATCCCGCCTGGCCACAGCCCCTCCAGCATCTGTTGTTATTAGATTTCTTGATCATGGCCATTCTAACTGGAATGAGGTGGAATCTTAGTAACTCGGTGATTTTTAAAATTGGGAACATCATAGTTACTGCATCATTATCAGGACAAACCAACATTTTTGCTTGTATATCACCAAAATAAATCTCATTTTAGTAGACATAAACATTTCTAATTTGATAAGTATGGAAATACCAGACATAACCAACATGAAGAGATATCTATAAGTAATTGTCTTGTACTCAAAATGTTATGGTCAAAATCATAAAAGGAAAACCGAAGAATAATTCCACATTTAAAGACCAGACACATAACAACAAAATGTAGTATATCACTCTTAGATTTGATCCTCAACCAGGGATGGCATAGCAGCAAGGATGTTAAAATTTTTAATATTTTAAGTAGCTTTCAACACTTACTAAAACTTTGAAAAACAAAAGTACATACACAATGCACATTTTCTTGAAATTTTGCATCTTATATTAACTTTCCTTTTAACAGAACGTCATGAAGGTTAGTATTTGTGGCTCACACTTTTAATCCCAGCTACTGGAAAGAACACAGGGAGGACAGTCTAAAGCAGAATAAAAACACAAGGTCCTGTCCATAAAAATAACTAAAGCAGGAGCCGGGAGTTTGACCTAGTGGTAGAGTGCTTGCGTAGCATGCACGAAGACCCAGGTTCGATTCCTTGGTACCACATATATATAGAAAAAAAACCAGAAGTAGTGCTGAGATTCAAGTGGTAGAGCTCTAGCCTTGAGAAAGTCCAAGGACAGTGCTCAGGCCCTGAGCTCAAGCCCAGGACAGGCAATAAATAAATAAATAATAACTAAAGCAAAGAAAGGCTGAGAATAAGAATCAAGTGGTAGAGCTCTGCCCACCAAGAACAATGTTTTTTTTTAACCTGTTCGTTTCTTTAACATTGCCTTGCATAAAACGGTTCATGAAAACAATGTATATTTACATCAAACTTCAGCAGAATGTTACCTAATGAAGTCATAGTTTGGGGCAATATTATACCTGCTTGTATCTGCATTTATATTTATGTTTCCTATTATGCCTACTAAGACCTAAAACATGGTAGCCACTAATGGATTAAATCTGTTATCATACTCCAGAAGCTGAGATCTGAGGGTCATGGTTCCATCCCAGGCAGGAAAGTATGTGAAAGTCTTAACTGCAATTAATCACTGAATAAGCCAAACATGGAGCTGCGGCTCCAATGGTAGAGAACTAGCCTTGAGCACAAAAGGCCAGGGACAGTGTCCAAGCCCTGAGTTCATGCCCCAGTAAAGATGAAGGAAAGATGGGAGTAAGAGGAAGGAAGGAAGGAAGGACGGAAAGAAGGAAGGAAGGAAGGAAGGAAGGAAGGAAGGAAGGAAGGAAGGAAGGAAGGAAGGAAGGAAGGAAGGGTGAGAGGGAGGGAGGGAGGGCGGGTAAGGAAGGAAAGAAAGGATGGAGGGAGGGAGGGAGGGAGGAAGGGTGAGAGAGAGGGAGGGAGGGTGAGAGGGAGGAAAGAAAGAAAGGAGGGAGGGAGGGAAAGGAAGGAAGAAAGAAGGAAGGAAGGAGGGGAGGGAGGGAGGGAGGAACAGTGAGAGGAAGGGAGGGAGGGAAGGTGGTTGGGAGGAAGGGAGGAAGGAAAGAAAGGAGGGAGGAAGGAAGGGAGGGAGGGAAAGGAAGAAAGGAAGAAACAAGGAAGGAATGAAGGAAGGAGAAGGAAGGAAGGAAAGAAAGAAGGAAAGAGGTAGCAAGAAGCATGCCTAGTATCAAAAATGTAGTTCCCCTATAGCTACTATTAAAGGCAATCTGTACTTATCCATTTCTCTACACATATAAACATGATTATATAACTAATATTTCCAAGAGAATATCTTCAGTACTAAAATCAGAACTCTGATCCTCTCTTTTAGATATCTTTTGTTTCCTCTCTCTCGCTCTCTCGCTCTCTCACTCTCTCGCTCTCTCACTCTCTCGCTCTCTCTTGCTCTCTAAATAGAATCAGGAAAAAGAGTGGAAAAGACAACTAACCTTTTGGGGGTTAATATGCTAAAAGAGTCCTGAAATACACAAGTTAAACTTGGTATAATTTGTATACAGGCCAAAACAACGATATTTTTGGCTGTGGAAAATGGAATTTTAGACCATGTTAGGCCACACTCTAATTGGAAATACATAATGTGTAATATGATTAACTTGTGTTTATGTCTGCTGGAAAGTGATTGATTGTGTTTTTCTCACCACAAAATAGACAAGAAGCAAATGAATTTAACATCTTCATACAATTTCCTGGGGAAATAAAAAGTTTTCCAAAAGACAATGAAGAAATGACTACTTTCTTCTTAATATAAATATTAAGATGCAACGAGGTAGATTGAATAGCCTGAAGTCTTCTTTTTATTGATATGCAAACAACAGGAAAACAAATTGTTCAGACTATGCTTTGAGCTAATCCCTGAAATAAACATTCCATTCTCCCATCTGACATAGAATCAAATGACATTGTTTTGCTTCTAAGCAGGATTATTTTTCTAGATCCCATAAACACTGGTGATTCCTTTCAAAAGGATCAAAACTGATAAATATTGTTGTAGAGAGGTGATCTGTGAGTTTAAAGGAAAATAAATATTTTAGGGTAGTGAAAAATCAAATTAAATTCAGTGTGAAGGCTATACAATAGATGGAAATTATTAGCAGAAGAATAAAATTCAATATGCAATATTAAATAAAATAATTGAACGCAGTATTTGAATAAAATTCAAAATGCAGTATTGAAAGGTAAAGTATTATATTGCTCTTAATATTATTGCTTGACTTAGTTTCTACTTAGAACAATAAAAATGTAAACATGTTTCATTCATGTCCAATATTATTTTTTTCATTTTTAAAACTTAAAAGTACTGGGGATGTTTTAAAGATTAATATGTTGACATAAAACAGTGTGTTTCCTAAGTATATTTTCTTTAGGCCTCAATCACGAATTGACATTTTGAATGACTCCAATATGACCAAGTATCTTTACCATCAAAAGAGAATTTCCTAGAAACTCAGAATCTCATTAGGCAGTTGTGATACAAATAAGATAGCATGCTAAGTCATGAATATTCAGTATTTGGAAGGTTCTAAAATGCTAATATATAAGACAAAAGTGCAGTACAATGTTTTACTTCATTTCCATTTAGATTATGGTCCTGACTTTATGTTTACATCTTCTCAGATTTTGTATGTTATTATTTTGTATCAAATAGAATAATTTAAAAGTACATACTTGGGACCAGGAGTTTGGCCTAGTGGTAAGAGTGTATGCCTAGCATGCATGAAGACCCAAGTTCGATTCCTCGGTACCACACACATAGAAAAAAGCTGGAAGTGGTGCTGAGGCTCAAGTGGTAGAGCTCTAGACTTGAGAAAGTCCAAGGACAATGCTCAGGCCCTGAGCTCAAGCCCAGGACTGGCAAAAAAAAAAAAAAAAAAAAAAAAGTACATGGTTAGCAATGAATCGTTTCCCAGAAATATTTTATAGTTTTAGGATGGTGGTTTTGTTGTCAGTGATGGTGACTAAATCCAGAAATTTGGATTTAGTGTTACTCAAGTGCTTTGCCACTGAACTACATCCCAAGTTCTTTATGATTTCTTTAGATGCTTGCTTAGGTGATGATGGGTCTGAGGCTCAGTTATCAAGTATAGCCCTGGAAAAAATAGTGGAAAATGAACCTCTGTTAACACACCCTATTGGTAAAGTTGAAACTCACAAGGCTTAGTTAACATGAGGCAAAGACAAATTTAACTTAGCCACTGATCACAGGAGGACATATAGTTTATCACAAAGTCATGTCCGGTGTAATGAGAAATCTTACTGTCAATAAATATTATTTTTAAATTGGTTAGTTTCTCCCCCCACCCCCAGGGGCTACAACAGAATATCAAACTGAATAAAAACTGAATGTCAGGTTTAAGAAGGAAGCTCACTAAAAGCTGTTGATAAGAGGGGAGGGGTCAGGGGAACATGAGAGTAAGTCCTGGAGTCAAGCTGATATTAAAGTTCTGTATATGTATGTGCAAAATACTCTGGTAAAACTCTGTTGGACAATTATCATACTGTTAAAAGAAATGAAGGATAGGAATGTAAAAACAGTTCCTATCCAGGCTTGGGTATTTGTGGGAAGGAGAACAGTAAGGAGAGAGTGTGTAAATGGGTCACAATACTTTATATACACATGTGAAATGAAACAATAAAGCTTGGCCAGGAGTTTGGACTCGTGGTAAGAGGGCTCACTTAGCATACACAATGTCCTGGTTTCAATTCCTCAGCACCACATACACAGAAATAGCCAGAAGTGACAATGTGGCTCAAGTGGCAGGGTGCTAGCCTTGAGCAAAACGTGTCCAAGGATGATGCTCAGGCCTTAAATTCAATCTCCAGGACTGGCAAAAATAAACACACACACACACACACACACACACACAAATGGGCATGGTGGCTCACATCTATAATCCTTGCTACTCAGGAGGCTGAGATCTGAGGGTCAAAGTTCAAAGCCAGCCCGGACACAAAAGAACCTGAGACTCTTATCTCCAATTAGCCTCTAGAAAACGGGAGTGGGGCTTGGCTCAAGGGTAGGGTGGTAGCCTTCAGCTGAAGCGCTCAGGGACAGTGCCCAGTCTGACTTCAAGCCCCATGACCCACCGAATAAAATAAAATAATAATAATAAGAGTGACAGAAGGGTGAATTTAGCCAGGATCTGCATATCATATGTACAAATGTCAAAATGAAACTTTATACAACTAATCAATGCTAACAAAAATATGGGGAGTGGAGGAGAAGAACCAATAACATATGTAACCATTTATTCAAAACAAAGAGTAATTGTTAAGATAAGCAATTTCTTTGTAAATGGAAATAGAAAATAAATAGCAGCCAGCCTGTTCATTTTGTTGCTTGGTTAATTTAATGGACCTTTTGTCACGCATGTGGAATGTTGAGTTTGAATAATGAACTATTAATTTCCTTACTTTAAATGATTAAGCAGCATACTCTGGTATGAAATATGGAACACTATCTCTGGAGTGGTCTAATTTATAATCCTAATGATAGGTGTGACACCTTGGAAGTTATTTATCATAATTAATCCTTACTGTTTTTATCCATAAGGAAAAGACAATAGTCATGACCATCTAGGGAATATCTGAGTTTCTTACATGTCGATCACATTGACAAATGCTGACAACACACAGTAAGCATGTACAAAATGCTTTGCTGTGGTTGTTTGTCATTGTAATCCACATATAAAACTGCAGGGTTATTTTAAAATTTCTTTAGGTTCACAAGAATAACCATTAGGAAGCGTTCACTTTAAGCAGTTTTTGCTGTTGTTGTTGTTTGTTTTGGGGGTTTTTTTTGTCAGTGGTTGGGCATTGGGCTTGAACTCTGGGCCTGTACCCTGTCCATGAGCTCTTCAGCTCGAGGCCAGCAGTACCACTTCCCATTTTCTGGTGGCTAATTTAGTGCCTGAGCTGGCTTTGAATCACCATCCTCAGATCTCAGCCTCCTTAGTAGCTAGGATTACATGTGTGGGCCACCAGCGCTTGACATTTTAAGTATTTTTTCCATTTATGAAACACTTCTTGTTCATATTTTGATACGAAGTATTTATTTGAAAAATGTTTAATGTTTCTCACTACCCCTATATAATGTTATATGGGAATTCAATCAAGAGATGGAGAGAAGTCATATTTTGAGAGGTTGAATCTGGAGTCTTTATTAGAAAGCCAGCAACTACAGTGGACACATGTCCCCATAAAACTTGCAGCTTCAAAGGTACTTAATACAGCTAGGAAATGAAACACACAGGTAGTTGAGGAAAGAAAGCACAGACACAGGGCGCACTGGCTCATACCTGTAATCCTAGCTACTCAGGAGGCTGAGATCCGAGGATAAGGTTCAAAGCCAGCCCAGGCACAAAGGACCTGAGACTCACCAATTAACCTCTAGAAAATGGGAAATGGGGCTTGGCTCAAGTTTAGGGTGGTAGCCTTGAGCTGAAGAGCTCAGGGACAACATCCAGGCCCAGGGGTAGGGTGATAGCCTTGGGCTAAAGAGCTCAGGGACAGTGCCCAGGCCCAGAGTTCAAGCCCCATGATCCCCCCCCAAAAAAAAAAGCACAGAAAAAAATCTCAGCAAACCAGATCAACTCTAATGGAGATTCAAAGATGGGTTTCATGGTCACCTGAGGAGGGTCAGTAGACACAAGACATGACTCAATGTCATGTGAGGTGGAAGAGCCTAGACATGTTCATGTTCAGGGGACAGGGCACTGGGAGCTAAAGTCTTCAAAGAATCTCACCAGTTCAGGTCTGGCAGGTCCAGGAACCTATCATCCAAGTCTCTACCTCTCTTTCTAGAAATTCAGGCCTATCACCTGGGGGTGAGGGTGACAAAGTGGAATGTCACCATCCATCAGGATGCCAAGATGCTGCCAAACAGGCCCAGAATCAATATTTCAGTAACATGATATTTAATTTGGATGTTCTGATTTCTCATCACTATGTGTAATAATTTACAGGTAGGTATATGATATGACCGTTTGGTACCACACTAGAATCAATGGGAAAATGCAAATGTGCACTTCTTCTTTCCACTGGATTTTGATACCTCCCACCCGTGGACCACACCTTGAAAAAACATGCTGACGACTACCACCACGTAGATGTCTCATCTATATCTTCACATTCCTGTAAAGAGGATGCTTGTACAGATCTTGACACCAAGGGTATCCATATATCCTTTGCAAGGCTCAATTCAAAGTCGATCTTGTCAGATCTGTTTTCTCTAATGACCCCTAATCTCTCCCCCATGAACAACCTGAAAAACCTGAAAACATTCCGACATTTTCTTATTTTTCTTACTATACATTGTAGTTACATTTATAATTCAAATGGTTTCCCCCCAGACTTGTGCACATAACAGATAAGTGGCTGAGTAAAAAAATGAATGAAATTTTGGATTGCCTCTTCTATTTCTTTAAAGAATGACATTGGGATATTGATGGGTACTGCGTTGAATTTGTAGATAGCTCTTGGCAAGATTGCCATTTTCATGATGTCAATTCTTCGAATCCAGGAGCATGGCAGGTTTTTCCATTTCCTCAGTTTTGCTTTAATTTCTTTTTTAAGTGCTTTTTTTTTGCCAGTCCTGGGCTTGAGCTCAGGGCCTGTGCACTGTCCTTGAACTTTCTCAAGGCTAGAGCTCTACCACTTGAGCCTCAGCACCACTTCCAGCATTTTTTTATGTATGTGGTACCAAGAAATTGAACCTGGATCTTCATGCATGCTAGGCAAGCACTCTACCACTAGGCCAAACTCCAGGCCCTTTTTCAGGGTTTTAAAGTTTCCATCAAAAAGGTCCTTTACATTCTTAGTTAAGATAATTCCTAGGTACTTTATTTTTTTTGAGGCTATTGCAAAAGGAATTGCTTCCCTGATTGTTGCCTTGTTCCTCTCATTGTTGGCATAGAAGAAGGCAGTTGATTTTTGAGGGTTAATTTTTTTTCCATATATTTTTATTATAATTAATAGAAGGGTTACATTATATTTCCCAGGTAGAAGGTGCATTAATTCCCATACATTGATACCCTTTCTCATGTCTTGGTTCCCATTTCCCTCCCCTCACCCCCACCCCTCATCTTGTCTCCCCCCCTTCACTATTCGATTCCAAATAACCAAATACAAACATATCCGATATATCAGGTAACAAAGTGAGATACTGTAACAATATGAGATGATCAAGGGACAGCAAAAGAGCATAGTGCATTAAGGACCCTGCTACCTTTCCAAAGTTTTGAATCAGCTCAAGGAGCTTGGGAGTGGAGTCTATAGGGTTCTTTAAATACAGAATCATGTCATCTGCAAAGAGGGAAAGTTTCACTTCCTCTTTCCCTATTTGGATCCCCTTCATGCTTGCTTCTTGCCTTCTTGCTCTGGCTAGGAATTCTAATACCATGTTAAAGAGGAGTGGAGAGAGTGGGCATCCTTGTCTTGTTCCTGATTTTAGAGGAAATGGCCATAGCTTTTCACCATAAAGTATAATACTAGCTGTAGGTTTGTCATACACAGCCTTTATGATACTGAGGAATTTTCCATGGATTCCTAGTTTCTCCAGAGCTTTTAGCATGAAGGGGTGTTGGATCTTGTCAAATGCCTCTCCTGCATCTATTGAGACAATCCTGTGTGATTCTTGTCCTTGTTCCTGTTAATGTGTTGAATCATACTAATTGACTTGCATATGTTAAAAAAGCTTTGCATGCCTGTGATGAATCCTGTTTGATCATAGTATATAATTTCTTGATGAGTTGATGAAGACAGTTAGCCAGTGTTCTGTTGAGAAGTTTTGCATCAATATTCACCAAAAAATGGGTCTATAGTCCTCTTTCTTTGATGAATCTCTATCTGGTTTTGGGATGAGAGTTATAGTGGCTTCGTAGAATGAGTTTGGCAAAGAGCCTTCGTTTTCAATTTCGTTGAAGAGCTTGAGGAGCATTGGTGTGAGCTCTGCTTTGAAGACCTTATAGAATTTAGCTGTGAATCCATCTGGCCCTGTGCTTTTCTTGGGTGGAAGGTCTCTTATTTCCATTTCTATTTCAGTGCTTGAAATAGGTCTCTTTAGTTGGATTAGTTCTTCTTGGTTCAATGTGGGTATGTTAATATTGGTAAAAATTCATCCATTTCTTCTTGATTCTCAAATTTGTTGGCATAAAGATTTGAAAAGAACAGAACAAGATGAGGAATAAGCTATCAGATATTGCCTGAGTGAAATTCACGGCTGGCCAACTTATAACCCCACTTCAGTTCCTGTGCCACTGTTAGCCAAGGGCTAAAACGTAATCATTTACTCATGCAAGTAAATTTATTCACTCATGGAAGGAAATAGTACACCGATGACATCAAACTAGTTCTCAAAAAATGTTTGTCTACTTTTTTTAAATAAAATAAATAGCTTCACTCGGGAAATGAAAATTCCTTGATGTTTGATTAAATCAAGAACTGGTTAGCATCAGATCAGGCCTATTCTTTTAAATACTATTGCTTTATTTTTCTAACTTCTATGGACTCATGTTTTATAAATTATAATCTTTCACTAAAAGTGATATTACATTAGTATCACAGTGTGAGAATGCTAGTTTTTCATTATGGATGAAAACATATAAGAAATTAAAACAATGATTCACATTTGCAACAATTCATGTATTGTTACTATAAAGGAGAAAAGTAGATATCTAAGGCTAGACATCTAGCTGTTTATATACCAGTTTCTGAAAACAACAATGTCAAAAGTATGTAAACCACTACATTCAAATCCTTCTTTTCAAACAATGTATTTTACAAAAAGCTTCAGCCTATGTACTCTAATTCTCACTGAATTTAAGATCAGAGTCTGGTTCATATTCAATGGTCAATACTATAGAAACATGTACTCAAAAGATGTCTTTCATTATAAAAATCCTTTAAGTATATAAATATGTAGTGACATATTAGCATATGTAGAAATAAGTTAGTATATATGGAATTGTGAAAGAAGCATAAATACATACTCTTCCTCCAAATGTATTTTTTCTTAACTGACATCATTAGAGATCACTGGTTTAGCTTTTAAGACATTTTAGCAGGACTGTTCATTTTTTATTAAAAAAGAAAATGTTATGACATACCCCAAACTTTATATAAGTAAGCATCACTCAGTGACATTTTCTACTTTTCTTTCAAGTCACAATCTGAGGACACATGTCAAAGTGAACTTTCACAGTAACCAGCTCACACTCTGATGTTTCAAATTCTTGAAGGCATGAGTAACAATAAAAGATAACAAAGACAACCTAGGAATGGTCTGCAAATGATCTGTCTCCTCTGAGTGCCCAGGGCTCTCAGCTTAGAGCTGGCAGGGCGATGGTCCTGCCTGTCCCCTTTATTGCTTTGTATTTTCACAATTTCTGCTCTCCTATGCATTTCTTTTCCATTTCTCCTTCTTGCATTCAACATTCAGTATCAACTGAGCCAGAAGCTCTGCTGTAAACTGGTTATATAATAACAACAACAGCAACAAGTCAGACTCATTCTCCTGCTGTGACAGAAAGGTAAATCTTTTGACTACACCCTTGAAGCATATTATCAGTTCTCAAGCTCAGAGAAATAGCAAATCTGGGATTATTCTCTAAATTCTTAACTCAGCCTTGTAATCACTTTTTTAAAAGAGCAATTTTAAAAGAGCTTTTACTAAAGCAAAAGGTTGAGGAAGCATGAACAAATTAATATGTAGATAACTATTCCTTTAAAATACTAAATAACCAATAACAACTATAGACAATGAAAATTCTCATTAAAAAATGCTAAGTGCACTTATAATTAATTGCACAGATAACTGTGCCAATTCTCTCTCCTATTCATTAGAAGTCCAACATTGCATCTAGCACATTCTGAAAATTGCTTTTGAAGCTCAGTAATATGCTCTCATTTCCTCCTACCTATTTTATACAATAAAATACAAACAGCTCTCATTAACATAATCAACACATTTGTAATATGTTCACTGAACTCAAGAAAGCTTTTATCATTTTAATATATCTTGTTTTTCACAATTTGCATTCATTCTTCTAGTGTATCTATTATTTGCTATAAATTTTATTTCAACAAATTGGTTTCCATAATAAAAAGACAGGTGAAGTTAATAAAAATTTGAAGTCCATTCCAGTTATATTTGCCAGGTAGTAGGTGCATTACTTCTCACATATTGATACCCCTTCTCATGTTTTGGGGACCTGAGAAGCTCATCTTCAATTAACTTCTAGAAAATGGGAAGTGAGGCTTGGCTCAAGGATAGGGCGTTATCCTGGAGCTGAAGACCTTAGGGACAGCACCCAAGACCAAGGTTACGGTGGTAGCCTTGAGTTTAAGAGCTCAGGGACAGGGCGCAGGCCCAGGGTTAGGGTAATAGCTTAAGGATAGCGCCAAGGCCTAGTACAAGCCCCATGACCCACCCCCAACCCCCTCCCAAGAAAATGGGTAAATGGTTAGCATAATTAAAGAAATGAGAGATAAATGTAGTTAAAGGTAGGATGATACTACACATTTGGTAAGGTAAAATTCAGATAAAAATAATCCTTTGTGTTTCTCTAGGTGTCTCCTTGTATGTATATCTCTGGGTCCATGTCTCTCAATGCCTTCTGAAATGTAGGCTCTTTCAGCAGCACTCTGTTCTATCAGTAAATCGCAACTGAATTAGAAAAAAAAATTGAAGTCCAGAAGCCTTAAGGGCAGAGGTCACAGGATCAGTTACAGACTAACTCTTGGAGAAGGAAATCCTGTAATGTGCTGCCTTGAGAAAATGCTCTCTATTGTACATTGAGAAGTTGGTCTGTGAGAATTTACTCAGGATAGCTTGCAGGTCTCAACTTTTCTGATACATGCCTGGTGTTCTGTCATATTCACACTAGTGCCTGTATTTATACATGCAAGTTCAAAGCTGGCCAAAAAAGAAATCCAACAAAAGAAACCTGAGTGGCTACACTTTCATCTAACTGATCTCTATCTGCCAATACTCATGCATAACTTCAAATCTGATTCAAAGCATTTAATTAGCAGAGAATGCATTCCTAAATGATCCCAAGAAGAGGGAGTCTTTCATCACCTGCAAGAGGTGTAACTCTAGCTGCAAACTTTCAGTGCATCCTTCTACAAAAATAAAATTGAAGGCAAACAAAGGAAATATTAAAATCCCTAGCAAATATTTAAGTGCTTTTGTCAAAACTTGGGTTTCTAGAATACAGTAATCTTCACTATTCTCATCAAAATAGTTGGCCCAAATAGCAGCTTAATAAATAATTGGTTTTTATTACACTACTATTTCTACTATCACTATTCTTTTTTCAATTTTTATTGTAATTAATAAAAGGTTACATAATATTAGCCAGATATAAGATGAATTACTTCACAAACATTACTAACCTTTTTCATGTTTTTGTCCCCATTTCTCTCCCCTACCCCCCTCCACACTTGTTTTTCCCCTTCCCTATCCTATTTCAAATAAACAAACAAAATATCATATTCTTATTCTCATTAATTTATCTGCTGGGTGTTGGCATCAGGTTTGCTAGTTTGCTAGTTTGCTTCACCCTTTGAGCCATACCCCAGATCTTTTGTTTTAGTTTATTTTTTCAGGTAGGACCTTATACTTTTCCCAAGGGCCAATCTCTGACTGTAACTCTCCTGCTTCCATCTCTTGAGTAGTTCAGTTTATGAATACTCACCCTCATATCAATGTTAAACTCTCTTTCGTCTAAATGGTTTAAAGAGCCTAGCTCACATACCTCCCTTTCTGTTCATTGGCAAATACCAAGTCATCATTTGATTCCTCCTTCTTCCTCACTGCTATTGCTTAGTTGATACTATCTTCTTTAACAGCTCATTTACTTGTTCCAATCTATCTTCCCAACAACCATAAAAGTAGTTTCCATAGAATATATATCTGCTTAAAATCTGCCAATAATCACCTCTAAACTTCTACATAAGAAGGTATCCCTCACTGGCAATAGAATATCTCATATCCTGTTGCCTTGACTCAGCCTTCTTGACTACACTCCTGGATTCATCTCTAAAGCAGATGCACACACTCACTTCCTGACGTAGAATGAGCCTCACTTGCACATGCAGAAAGAGGAGTAGCTACATAAGATAGAGCCTCCAACACCCACTTACGTTTGAACAGAAATAATAAGGCACTCTACAGAGTAATTACACTACAAACCAGAAAATAGCCTACTTTGCATAAAAAAACAGTGCTGTCATTACAGTGTCATTCTTACCTTACCCACTCTGAGCCACTTGGTATTACAAAGAAAAGAAGAAGTGGTACCCAGGGAGAAGAGAGTTGACAGTAACATCAACCAGGCCATAATAAGCAAGCTTCTTTACTTTATGTCAAAATTTTAATACACTAAAGTATCCTGTGAGTTGTCAAACAGTGACCTCCTATGTCACATTTCATGTATCAATTGGACAGTAAAAAGTTTTTCTCCTCAAAAAATAATTTTGTAAACTTGGATTCCTAAGGTCTATTTTTATCAGCAAAGTAATTCTATATTGCATAGAATTATAGGAAATAGAAAGAAATCACCACCACCACCCCCCAAAAAGGAGGGGGGATGCAACAAACTTCTACTTTGGCAGTTTGTCCCAAAAGTCCTGCAAGTTTTGTCCCTCTCTGTCTTATCACTGATTGTGTCGCATGCCTGTCTGTGAGCCAATCCCAAGACAATGAAGATAGACTCTGCTTGGGACTCCTCTCGGTGAAATCTAACCGTGGAATAGCTTTCTTAAAGAAAGTATACACTCGTTTCTGATTAGCAGCTTCAAATTTAAAATCTTGAGACCTAGCATCCTGTTAGGATTAAGCTTGATTTTTGGAGAGGGATAATGTCGGGGACACCCCACTCTAGGCTTTTCTACTCAATGTGTGTGGAGACGGGATAAGGAAAAAGGCTCTTGCTTTTCAGCATGCCATGATTCTGACCAGTTTTCCCAGTCACTAACTAACCAGATTACATGTACCTTATCATTTGAAGGAAAAGGGAGAATAGATAGGCAGAGTGGTGCCTGCAGGAGCAGCATGGCACTGGGAAGGAAGCCCACATTTCCTTTTTAGCAAGAAACACTTGAATCTTTTTTTCTATTTTTTTTTTTTGGTCTTGGGACTTGAACTCTGGGCCTGGGACTGTCCCTAAGCTCTTCAGCTCATGGCTACCACCCCTTGAGCCAGGGTGCCACTTCCTCACTACTTATTTTTTAATCAACATTTTAAAATAGTTTTCATTCAGTTATTGAAAATTTTAAGTAAAATTACTGTGAGATTAATGTTAAACAATGTGTATATTTTTGAACTTAAAGATCAAGCAATAAATACATTTGCCTATAAGTAATTTTCTACATCACAATCTTGAAAATATGTAATTGTTGAAAACAAATACAGGTAACAGTCAACCCATCTCTCAGCACTAGGAATTCTATACCACTCACAGCACAAAGAACGTGGGTTTTTTCACATCTTATAAAATATTCTTCTGCCTTTGGATCTAGGGGGCAAAGCTACTCTAATTAATTGCCCTCTGTGAAAGAAGAGAATATTTATGCTCCATTGTACTTTTATCACGAAAAGAAGTCACCTGCTGGCATTTTGATCGCCTCAAATAACACTGGTTACCATAAGAAAAGAGTTAGAGAAGACACGTTTATATTTTCTCTTGGCAAGGAGAACAGACAATTCAAGATCTACCCACTCACACACTATTTTGTAAAAGCCAGGAGAGCTTTTCACATGAAAAAAATAATAATGATTAACAAACATATAAAAGATATTTAATGTCAAGTCCCTGTAGAATGAAAGCAATATGAAAAACAGATAGCATGTACTAGAAATGCAGTTAATTTTTGGAATCACCATCAGCCATGAGCTACAGAGAAGCACAAACGTGGAATCACATTCTAGATTCACTCAGGACTGCCAAGGACATTTCTAGGAGCCCATGGTAACCAAACTCTCTCCTGGCAAGGAATCTCCCCACAAGAATAGGCCGGTAATGTCAGGGAAAGGACTGCTTCCTTCCAGCCCACTGCTCACTCAATCTGTCTTATAAGGGAAGAGGAATTCATAACTACAGAGAGGACAATGTCGCTGCTTCTAACGCTCTCTTCCCTAGTCTAATGCCCACCTACATCACACAGTGAGGCTCTGTAACCCCCTCACAGAAGTGTTCACGCTCTGAAATAGTGTTCTTACTATTGTTAGTTAAAAACTTGTTCAGTGGCACTGCTTGGAACACAATAGAAAGACTTTATTCAGGGCCATTGTTGCAAGCAGAGACTGCTTGAAACAGGGCCTTGCAGTGGTGAAGAGAGGGTCATACTTCCCTACCTGGAAGGCATGACACCAAAGAGAACTTGCAGCCCTAGAGCTCTGGGGGATGAGTGAGCATCAGGGAGATTCTGATTTAAATGACTGAACAGGACACCTACAATGCACAGGCCCGGTACCAGGACAAGCCTCGGGCTGCCTGGTGGAGAATAAAGAGCCTGAGCACATACTGAGAGGAAAGAGCTGTTGCCAAACTGACCTGGCAGGATTCTTTGGAAAAACTAAATGCTGTAAGTGAACAGATGATTCTAGAAGGTTCAAAAGAAGGAAGTCTGACCGATGCTTGACCAAGCCAACTATCCTTGTGAATAATCAATTCCACACTTACCAGTTATTGTATTTATTTTTTAGATTTTATTTTAATGGTGATGTGCAGAAGGCTGAGAGTGATATAAAGGAATGAGTACAATTCTTGCCCCCTCTCTCCTGATTTCCCTCCCCCCTGATTCCCTTCCCCACAAATTGTAAAGTTCATTTCCAGCACAGTGTTTCCTGAGCATCACTGATGCACTGCTTTACCCTTTGTTCTCTGTCTCAGCATTTCTGTGATTCACCTAATCAGATAAAACTTATGTACAAGACAAAGGGCACTGAAATAAAAAATAGTGACAATAGGGGGAAAACCAAAGGAGGAAAAATGAAAGAAAAGAGAAATAACTACACTCAGTACATTAAAAAGAAAACCAAACCAAAACAAAAAATCCCTCTTGTTTCCATATCTTGGAATTTATTTCAATTAACATCATTTTATAAAGGCATACATACATAGCTTTGAGCTATTGTGATTCTCTGCTATCCTAGACATTATTATTCCACAGTAGATGAATGGATCAAGAAAATGTGGGATATATACACAATGAAATTCCATGCTTCCATCAGAAAGAATGATTTCACCCATTCATAATAAAATGGAAAGGCTTGGGGAACAAAGCACATTAAGTAAGCCAGACCCAAAGAAACATAGGTTCCATGGTTTCCCTCAGTAAAGCTACAGAGAAAGGTTCTGTTTCCAGATATAAGAACTTAATGTCTTCATTTTGAGGGTTTTTTCCCTCGAATAAAATAGGATAAGTAAGCATCTGTGTAGGAACTGGTTTTTATTTACACCGTAAGTTTAAATATATTGGAAGATTTAAGCTTCCTTGAATAGGTAAAGTCTTTGTCTAGAATTCTAGAGGGACAAAGGGAAAGGCAGAGGAAGTACTTCAGGGATAAAAGGGTTGTAAATGTTGTTTAGTTAATCTGAAACCACTTTAGTTTATAAATCCACTAAATACTCTAGGGTATTTTCTGTTAGCATTCATTTTTCTATTTGATCAGGTGAGTATGTATCCCAGTGAGTGCTCTTACTGATATTTATCCCCAGTTATGATCAGTTATTACAGAAACAACAGCTTTATACTCCTTACAAAAAAGATGTAAAGGAGAGATTTTTTCTTACCCTATCACTAGGTTGTACTAACGCTTGTAATGAAAGATAGACCAAAATGAGGAAAAACATACATACCATATTTTTTAGTGTTTATTCTACTTGATAGGGGAAACTATCTCAAGTAATGAAGACTCTAAGAAACAGGATAACTTGTATACTTCTTCTGAGGTTAGAATAAAGAATGGAGTACAATGAAGGGAGGGGCAGGGGAGAAGGAAATGGGGACAAAAAACATGGGAAAGGGTATCCATGTTTGTGAAGTAATGCACCTTCTATCTGGTGAATATAATGTAACCCTTCTATTAATCACAATAAAAATATATTAAAAGAGAATGGAGTACGATTATGAGATTCAGCTAGGCTTCTACTCAGTGTCTCTGTGTCTTCAAACAGAAAGACATTCCTTCTCCATGGGAATAGGGTCTGTACTTTTCGTAGGAAAGATTTTCTGCTTCTCTATAAAAATTGTTTTCTGGATTTTTTTTTATCGGTTTCGGGAACTGTTGTGAAAAATCAAACAGTCCATCCTACCTCTGTGATTTTTCAAATGTCAGCATATTGCATTTGGGGATAGTTTGTCTTAAGCCACGCAAATTCCATCATGTTCAGGAAAACTAGGTAAGCAAAAAAGCCAATGTAATCAATTGTTTCTAAGGATATGAGAAAAGTTGAATTTTATAAATGATTCAGACTCACTTTTTAAATCAAAGATAAAACAAGTTTTTAACTTGCAAAAAAATTTAGTGGAGAGGAAAAGAATGTCAAAAGAACATGCATTGTTGCCTATAGAAATAGAGAGCTCTTCTCTACTTTTCAAGTTTGTTAATGTCTTCTGCAAGTGTGTCAAGCATGGAGAGGAGGTGTCAGAACTGAAATGGCATCCTAACTATGGAGGAACAGCTATTTTACTTCATATCGCAGTCTTTCATAAGGGTTCATTTCCTTGATTTTAAAAAGCTATATCTTTGGACCCAGTGTAGTGAATCAATCAAATCCTAATTCTTCCATTGCAACTAAAACTTCTCAGTTCAGTTGGGCCTTTTCAACCACCCTATCTGGAATATTATACCTATCTTCTTCCTATATTTTATTCCATGGCTCATTTCCTTGGTGAAACAAATGCCAAAGCTGGATGGTAGCAAAAATCCTTACACAGACAGACTTTATTTAGAACTGGTGAGATGTAGAACTGAGCCCAGGTGTGAATCTGGAACAGGCAACTAGGAATCTATAGCCAAGGAGAAGATGGGAAGGAACAGATAGAAAATACAAAAAAAAAAGTGGCACTGTGGCTCAACATGGTAGAGAGTGCTTGAACTGAAAAGCTCAGGGACAGGGCCCAGGGCCCGGAGTTCAAGCCCCACAGCCTACAAAAAAAAAAAAGGAAATTAGAAAAATATCATCATAAGACAGTAATAATAATAGTAAGCCAGAACAAGGTTATTAAAGTACCTAGAAGGAAAGGACTGCTAGTTATGGACCCTTTCTGTTCAGCACTGTGTACTCACACTGAGCACGAGGCCTGACTGAGCATGTGCAATCTGCTGTGGGAATCATACTAAGCTTTTCCACTGCTTGTTTGGGGTAAATTGAAACAACTTCTGTTTAATTGACTTAATGCTAATACAGCAACAAAGATTAAACAATGAGGGTTAGAAAGCCGGGGAAAGAGAGCCTCTGATACTTGGGAACTCAAATAACAATTTAACAAATGACATTTATTTTTTGAGGTACTGGAGTCTGCACACCAGAAACTCATACTAGCAACTGCTTTATCACTTGAACTATACTCTTTACCCTGCTGTTTCTGAGTTTGTTTCTCCTACACAATTTTATGCTAACCTTCTTCAAACTGCCCTAGAACTACCACACTCCTATTTTTCCCTTCCCAGTGGCTGACATGCCATGGACTACCACATCAGGTTTGCAACTGACACACGGAGCTGGCCTGGAACCAAATCCTCTGTTTCCACTTTCTAATTATTGGGATTAATAATAATAAGTACTATTATATGTAACTCCCCATGGCAATTTTGTTTTTTTATTTAAATTTTATATTATCTTTAAGCAGCTGTACAAAAGAGAAGCCATTTAGCAAAGTGGTTTATGAATATAATGCATCTCAATCAACGTCAGGCCGTTGAGATTCTCACACCCCTGAAACCCACCCCTTTTTTCACTTTTCTTAATTTTGTAGTATATACAATAAATTACGACTGCATTTTGCCTCACTTCCTCACTTTGTTCATCACCTCTCTCCCCTTAGGCTCACCACCCCCTACCTTTTACATATACCCATTTCCTGGTGCTGATTTTATTCAGCTTTGACCTAGACTTTCTAAGAATTTATGCTACTTGACCTCTCAATAGAATCTATTATACTTGAATTAATTCATTTGTAATTATGTTCAGTTATAGATTGGTAGATACACTCTATCTACTGAGAGAAAGGAGAACCAACATGACAATTTTGATCCATCAAATAAATAATATTTCAAATCTAACCTTAGGTTGATAGTTTAGTACAATCTCATAATTTTCCTTTGCAAACAAAACTACAAGTAAATTGGAATTTGACAAACTAAATGTATTTGAGTTAAAACGTTAAAGCAGTTTATCAAAGTAAAAAAATTTGCCAGTCCTGGGGCTTGAACTCAGGGCCTAGGCACTGTCCTTGGACACTTTTTGCTCAAGATTAGCACTCTGCCACTTGAGCCACATTGCCACTTCCAGTTTTGTATGTGTGTGTGTGTGTGTGTGTGTGTGTGTGTGTGTGTGTGTGTGTGGTTCCGGGGAATTGAACCCAGGGCTTTGTGCATGCTCAATATACTTCTTTCGAAGTTATATAATTCCTAACAATACAATATAACTACAAATATTTCAGAAGTAGGAAATTAGATCTCTTCAGTTAATAAAGCATTTTCTCAAGAACATAAGAGTAATCTTTTTAAAGAGTAAACCAAAGCGCAGTGCCAGTGGCTCATGTATGTAGTCCTAGCTACTCATGAAGGTGAAATCTGAGAATTATAGTTTGAAGCCAATCTAACCAGACAAATCTAAGAGCCTCTATCTCCAATTAGCCACCAAAAAGCTAGAAGTGGATAAAGTAACAACTCTGAGAGTATGAAACCTTGAGTTCAAGCCCCTCCAAAACAAAAGTTACACATATATGCACATATATATATATATATTCACACACATACATATGCAAATCCAATTGAGCTTTTGTTAACAAAGAAATATTTATGCAAGATACAGTATGTTTCTATGACATACAAACCCTTAGCCTAATTTGGATTAAGTTCTAAAAACTAAGTCCCAGTGATTGTATATAGAGATTCCCTTCTTGAACACTTGTTTGTTAAACTTGTTATTTGAAATACGATTTAAAAATCAATGTTAATAAATTCTTTAATAAAAAAATTTAACATATGAAATTCAATTAAATTCACCTTATTACCTAAATTTAAAAAATCATTTCAATTGAATTTGTGGAAAAATTTAACAAAATTTTCCACTTGGTTACAATAAAAATTTACCTCTACAAAAGCTAGAGGTAAGGGGCCGGGAATTTGGCCTAGTGGTAGAGTGCTTGCCTAGCATGCACGAAGACCTGGGTTCAATTCCTCGCTACTACATAAAAAGCAAAAGCCAGAAGTGGTGCTGTGGCTCAAGTGGTAAAGCCCTAGCCTTGAGAAAATCTAGGGACAGTGCTCAGGCCCAGGACTGGCAAAAACAAACAAACAAACAAACAAAAAGCTAGAGGTGAAAGAGAACACCCTTGAACACATTCCTATGGAAAACAACAACAACAAAAATCACTTTATATCAAGCTCAGGATGTTTACCTCAATGCTTTCTAATATCCGAAATGTTCACGTTTGTTCACTTCTCCAGTTAAGCAGCTGCTCTCTGCTGATGGCTATTCTAAGAACTGATATTATACAGCAAGTAAGAAGGAAGTCTCTCCTTTGTAGGAACTTAAAATAAAATGAATGTTAAGAGGTTGGCAAATGCAGGATACTATGGAGTTATGTGTCACTCAAGAAAGCTTTCAGTGGATCAACAAGAGGTGGTATTTGTACACAATGGAATTCTATGCTGCTGTCAGAAAAAACGACATCGCCCCATTTGTTAGGAAATGGAAAGTCTTAGAAAAAATCATATTAAGTGAAGTAAGCCAGACTCAAAGGAACTTAGGCTCAATGGTTTCCCTCATTCGTCATAACCAGTAGAAACCTTGGGCTCTACTAGCAGAGATTTGCAATAGAGCAAAACCTTGATACATAAGGCCATATAGTATGAAGCTAATTGAAAGGACCTCCAGGATAGTGAAACAAAAGCCATATAATGAATGATTGTTGTCCTTAATGTACTATGTTGTCTCTCATCTCTTTTGCTGTCCCTTGGTTATCTCATATTGTTACAGTATCTCACTTTGTTGTCTGATATATTGGATATATTTGTATTTGGTTATTTGAAATTGGATAGGGAAGGGGGGAAACCAAGACGGGGGTGTGGGGGGGAGGGAAATGGGGACCAAGACATGTGAAAGGGTATCAATGTATGTGAATTAATGCACCTTCTATCTGGCAAATATCATGTAACCCTTTTATTAATTACAATAAAAAATATAAAAAAAGAAAGCTTTCCTAGTGGATTTGTGTAACTAGACCTTAATGACTGGGAGGAGTTGACCTGGTGAAGCAAGAAGAGACAGGAGACAGTAACCCTGTTCACAGAACTACAAGAAGGCAACATTAAATGGATGGACCTATAGATGAATACCATTCCAATTGTGTTACTTAGAATAAAAGGTTTTGCACATGGCACATTAGTCTCATTCCAGTGGGAGATGACATTTGACTTCACATTTCTAAAGAGATACTATGACTATTTTGATACAGTAATTTGTTTTTCATGAATTACCTTGTCTATGTTCTAAGTGATTTTTGTACTTGAGTGCTGCACGTAGGTGGAATAACATTTCAAATAGTTAAAATTATATACACTTTTCTAAAACAGAGAAGTTAGGTAAGTGACAATCTTCACAACCTCAGTGAATAAAATCTCCTAGGTGGAAACCATTTTGACATTCAGACTAATACATATATGTCCAGAGCCAAAAGCATTCTCTGAAACCACCTGCCCTAATGCATGTTCATGTATTCGTGACTTTAGAATACTTAAAATAATTATGGATCAAAGATTTCCATAACTATTTATTTAATTTAAAAGATAAGCAATCAGAAACTATTCCCTGGAAATTTTCCTGTCAACCATGCTTGTTCTCATGAATGCCCAAAATCATTATCCACCCTAGGGACTCTTTTATGTCTAGTCTGGACACAGACCATTATCACAGTCATTTGGGAGAAAGTAAAACAAAGATCTGCCTCTAATTTGAATCAGGACTTTGCAAATGAGTCCAGCCTTTTAATATAGGATAGAAGATAAGGTAAATGTGTTTCAAATGTTCTTTTCTCTAAACTATATCAGCCCAATACTTTCCACACAGTAGACGCTGTGCACCATTCTCAGCTTTATTGTACTGCACTCTGGGAAGAGATTTTTTTTGCTTGTCATTTGCTTCTTTTTAAAGAATTCTCTTTTGAAATTTTTTCCAACAGGAAAGAAATTATCACACTATTCAGTGTTCCAACTGTTCAGTGAATGTCAACAAGTTAGTCAATGGCTCAGCGATGTGACAGCAAAAAAAATTTTTTTTCACAAGAAACTTCCTCTAAAATCCACCTTAGGAACAGAGAGGACTTCTTTAAATTCATAAACCTACCTTTAGGCTGGATGCCAATGGATCACACCTATAAATCCTAGCTACTCAGAAGCTTTCAATCTGGAGCGTAGAGATTTAAAGCCAGCTCAGGCAAAGAAGACTGTAAGAATCAATGTACCCTTAACCCACACAGTGCTGGACTGGAGGCATGGCTCCAGTGATCAAGAAAAGCAACAAAGAGCAAGACACCCTGAGTTCAAGCCCCAATTTTGGCACACATTCACATGCACACATGTACACACACACATACACACCTATTTTCAATATCCAGACTTCTAAGCTGGGATACTCAACAATCCTATTCCTCTTTGAAAAAAAATAGGGAGAAAAAGAGAAAGTCTCATTTGCCTAAGAATTTCACAAGCAAAAAGATAATGCTGGACTCAGACCTACAGAAATAAAGACTGCCAAGACTCAGGGGCCCACAGTCTCTCTCTGAAGGGAAATGGAGTCTCTGAGAGAAGAATCTGTGCTTCTGGGTACCATTGTTAGGAATCTCTTGGCCCAGCATTCTCAGGTGTAGTTCTTTTTGGTTCTTTCTTCTCCAGCCTTAAGGACTTGCCCATACCTTCATGAAAAGGAAAAGCAAGAACTCAGACCTTTTGAGAAGCCAAATAAGAAAGCATGGTTTTCCTCACTTCAAGAAGTGCGACCAGAATGGGTTTCAAGGTCAGGATGATCTCCACAATGGCAATCTCAAGGTATGTTACAATGGGATGGGACTACCTGGAACAGCAGTAACAGATGCCATTATCACATTCATTATAACTTTGATATTTTATTTTACTGGTATATTCAGAGAAAGCTAGAATTTCCTCTTGGGACAGAAATAATTTACATTTCTTAGAAAATAATATACTATTCTTTCTCCTATGATTCATGACCACAAAAAGTACTTTTCAAAGACATATATCTTTTTCCTAATTCTTTTGTTTGTTTGATTTTTTAGACTTGTTGTTGAACATAAAATGTTTTTTTAATAATTTTTATTGTGATTAATAGAAGGGTTACATTATATTCACCAGATAGAAGGTGCATAACTTCACAAACATTGATACCCTTTCTCATGTCATGGTCCCCATTTCCGTCCCACCCTCTATTTTTTTGGCTCCCTTGTCAAAGATTAGGTGGCCATAGGTTTGTGGTGTAATATCTGGGTCCTCAGTTCTATTCCATTCGTCTTCAGGCCTGTTTTTGTACCAGTACCAAGCTGTTTTGAGAATTATAGCTCTGTCATAGAGTCTAAAGTTTGGAATTGAAATTCCTCCAGCGCTGTTCTTTCTGCTAAGAAGTGTTTTTGCTATATGGGGTCTTTTATTATTCCATATGAAATTTTGGATTGCCTCTTCTATTTCTTTAAAGAATGACATTGGGATATTGATGGGTATTGTGTTGAATATGTAGATAGCCCTTGGCAAGATTGTAATTTTCACGATGTTGATTCTTCCAATCCAGGAGCATGGGAGGTTTCTCCATTTCCTCAGTTCTGCTCTAATTTCCTTTTTCAGGGTTTTAAAGTTTTCATCAAAAAGGTCCTTTACATTCTTAGTTAAGGTAATTCCTAGGTACTTTATTTTCTTTGAGGCTATTGCGAAAGAAGTTGCTTTCCTGATTATTGCCTCATTCCTCTCATTGTTGGCGTAGAGGAAGGCAGTTGACTTTTGAGGGTTCATTTTATACTCTGCTACCTTTCCAAAGTTTTGAATCAGCTCAAGCAGCTTGGGAGTGGAGTCTATAGGGTTCTTTAAATACAGAATCATGTCATCTGCAAAGAGGGAAAGTTTCAGTTCCTCTTTCCCTATTTGGATCCCCTTTATGCTTGCTTCTTGCCTTTTTGCTCTGGCTAAGAATTTCTAATTCTATGTTAAAGAGGGGAGTAGAGAGGGCATCCTTGTCTGGTTCCTGATTTTAGAGGAAATGGCTTTAGCTTTTCACCATTAAGTATAATACTAGCTCTGGGTTTGTCATACACAGCCTTTATTATACTGATTTCCTAATTTTTCTACCTTGAACAAAGTCAAAACAATTTCATTTTATTTTGTTTTTAACTGTTTCATCAATTTCCATGTTACATATACACAGTAAAATGTAATATAATTTTGAGTACAGCCTTTCTTTGAATTCTGAATTGACTACTTACTTTAATGTTTTAGTAGTATAACCATATTATAATACCTAGGTTTCAGAAAGCCAAATAACTAGAAGAGTAGTGCTATGGCTGAAATGATAGAGTGCTATCCTTGAGAAAGCTCAAGGACAGTGTTTGGGATCTGAATCCAAGCCCCAGGACTGGCAAAAAATCTTCAAGACTCTATCTCCAAGTTGTCATCAAAAGTTGGACTGGAAGCATGGCTCAAGAAAAAATTGAGGAAGAAAGCATAGCGCACAGTTCTATGTTCAAACTCCAGTTCTAGGAAAATAAAAGTTAAATTTCATCCTCGAGCTCAAAAAAAAATTACCCTAACAGTCACATTACTCCAATATTTTGAACAATTTTCTTTCAAAAATTAAATCTTGGAATAATAAATATGAATGTTTTTAAATAGACAGGTTGGTTAACTATCAATTAAGTTCAAATGTTGCAAGATAGCAAAGGTAAAAATCAAAGTTCATCAAAATCAAATCATTTATTTGTTTTCATTTTATAATTGTCAGTTATCCATCTTTTAACAAAAGGGATTTGGAAAGTCTTGCAAAAACATGTGAAGGTACAGGACTGGAATGCATTAACATAAAAATGAAAAGGTACGCCAATACTAAAAGTGATCCAGAAGCAATAAATATTTAAGGGAGTTTTGGTTCTTAAAATAGCTACAGCTTTTATGGAGAGAAAAACCATAGCTCTCTACTTCCTGTAAGCCAAAACAATGAGGGAGAACTATGCATTATACACAACTTGTTTTATCACACGTAAGCAAAGGACATGTGTTGCTAAATCAGATGAAAGGAAAGGTTCCTCCCCATAGTTAAATTCTGTTAGTAGTTTTCCACATGGGTTAAATTTCATTTCAAATGGAATGAAAAAACAAAATGAACAAAAAGCCACACCTGCTCAAAGGTGTCTATGTATTTCCATCTTTCAAAAAAATCAGTCAAAAATCCACAGGATAACGCGAAAGTAATTTGTATGTGTTGCTTTTGATGTGAGTGGAATATTAAAGAATGATGCTGTGCTAACATGTCTTGGGTTGTAGCTTTCAATAAGTCAACTCGTATTTATTGGTTAATTGTAACATTCCCTGGTTGCCTACTGGGCACCAACGACCAGTGCTAACTGATTTAAACACTTGACAGATGAAGGGGCTCAGAAAAGTCAAGGAATATTTTATGAATTACATAGTGACTGATGACATAAAGGAGGGAATCTAAGATACTGATATGTTTCCTTCCAAAACAATGCAATCCCACTACAGCTTTATCTGCCCTCTGCATTTAGGCAGCCGGTGCTCTGGAGAGTGCAACACAGATATGAAAGTTTGGCTGAAAGTTAGTTGATGTGCCTCTGAAGCTGCATGAGCATTTCCATATTTTTAATTTCATGTCACATCATGAACCTTAGAAGTAGAGACTGTTAACAGCATAACTAGTTTCACAAGTCAAGAAATGGAAGCTGAAGGAGGTGAAGATTGCATAGGACAAATGGGGCAAAGACTCATTCAACGCACTTCCATGCTTGTGACAGAAGATACAAGACATACTTCAAATACATTGTTGAGATGACATAGTCTCCTTGGTGGAGGAAGGAGAGTCATTATTCTCTAGATACCAGATGCAGAGGAAGAAAAGGAGAAGAATATGTTACACAAGCTGACTCATTCTCATCATGAGAAAGATGGCCTCTGTTCAACATGGAAGGAGTTGAAACTGATCTCAGAAGTGGGCTGCTCCAGCCAATACAAACCACACCATGAAAAGGACCCATCCTTACATGTCTGTTGTCACTATCAGTGTTTACCAAATTGTAGAAAACGGCAAGTCTCCATTTTTTTAAAATTCACAGCCAAAGTAGTCTAAATATGAACGTAAGAACCATAAATTTTGATTCTGGATCACCTTGATCTATTCATTTACTTTAAGACATCATTACCTATTTTTGAGTCAAGCACTGACTGAGCTTGTTATTCCTGTTCCAAAATAACCAGTTGTTTTCTACTTCTGGCAGGTTGGCAATGGATCCTGGAGTCGGTAAGGTCAGAGTCATGGCCAGCCTTGACAGGAGAGGCTTTGGGGATAGACCCACAGAGAGAGGGAAACTGTACCTGCGCTTTACCTTGTACCTTTTTAAAGGAACAGTTTATCTGCTTATATCATTTTACCTCTATCAAATGGCCTTCAAATTGTTTTGAGTTCAAATTAACACTGCACAATTGCAACACAAAAGGCAAACTGGTAACTGGCTGAATATATCTGGACTTTATTCCCAGTGTATTCATCATGGGGCATGGATTTTGGGTAATTCCATGACCAGAAGAAACTTTATCTTATTTTGTTTTATTTATTTTGTTTGGGGGCACTAAAGGGTTTGAAGACAGGACGTTAACAGAATGTGATGCTTAACTAGGCAGATACTCTACCACACAAGTCACATCCTCAGTCATTTTCACTTTATTTTTCAGATTCAAGAGTCTCACCTTTATGCTGCCCTCAGGCCCTGATCCTCTTACCTATGTCTTCTAGGTAGGCGGAGTTACAGTTTCATATCAACACATCTGTTCTGTTGATGTACATAAAGTCTTGCTAACTTTTTTACCTGGGTTGACCTTGAATGTTAGTAGGATACTTCTGACCTCCACCTCTTCAGTAGCTGGGATTGTAAGAATGAATCAACAGTTTTGGCCCACCTTTACCAATACAACTTCTTCTGGCCCAAAATCAATTCAGAAGCTAATACAATAAGCATATACTTCCTACCGATCTCACTTACTTGGAAATAAAGAAAAAGAATGAAAGCCTTAAGTACCCCAAACCCACAAAGAGTCAATGTTTGTTCAAATAATGAGCCGTTCTTTCAGATCACATTTGTGGGACAGTTGGTATTTTTCTTACAAACACAAAAGGTGAAAAGCAAACTTTATTTCTGCTTAGGAGATCATCACTTATGGGCCAGGTAAGGACACAGAGAGTAACAGCATCCCTGTCTTCACACTTTTTGCCCCTTGAAAAAAAGTATCTTAGCTAAAGTGAGACATTTCAGGTAAAAACAAAATGCTTACCCTAATTCACAGGATCACTAATGTCAAACTCAAAGATGTAAACTTATCCTCTTCTTCATTGGTGAAAAATAAGAGAAGGAAGGAGGGGAAGGAAAGAGGGAGAAAGGGAGACAGGAAAAGAAGAAGGCAGGGATAGAAAGAGAGAGGTAGACACTAGACTGACTGATTAGGCTCTAGTCTCAAAAGTATGAAATAGCATTCATGCAGATTGGCATAACACTAAGGAATGTAAAAAGAATTTAAGAATGAATGCATATATCATGTCTCTTCATTCTCTCTCCATTTAGAAAATTTTGAATATGTAATAATAAACCATATAGCAGAAATAGTAATTATTAAATGTAACTACTTAATATGTATCTTGCATCATAGTATCTTGTTCATACTGATTTCATTTTCAGAGTTAAGAGCTCTTTTTAAATGACTTCTATTCTACTATAGAAGTCATCTGATTCTTTTATGTGCATAGGGAAGAAAGGTGATGTAAACTTCAATTAAAAATTAACAGCACAGACTAAGTATGAGTTTTGTCCTATTATCTTGGTAAGTTGTTGAAAATTATTTTGTTGTTCTTAAAGATTCCAATTAACATTTGCTACTACACATTCAACACATTTATGCCTGAGAAGAGTAAACACGCACACACACACACACACACACACACACACACACACACACATACCTTTATCACCTTGGTCATCAGTGATTACATATATGACCTAAAATAAGGCAACAAAGAGTTTGCTTTTGCAAACACTAATACTTTTCTACCATGGAGAAATCAATATTATATTCCTTCCCAAATGACAAGAATTTACCACCATTGCGTCCATTCATTTTGCGCAGCAGCTCAGACAGAGCAGAATCAGTTGCTGGAAGCTGCCAGAAGTAATTAAATCCACAGCTGAGAGCAAAAGCCCTAGGTAGAAAAACCACATTGAAAGTACGTGGAGCTTAGGCAGTACACCAGCCCCTCCACACAGGCTTTCTAGAAAAGAACCAGTTAGTACAGCCAGAAAGTGCTGTGTGGGCACAGGTGTGACTGCCTCCAGACACACCTCCTCAAGGATGTCAGATGAGTGAAGAAGGTAACCTTGGAGGAAGAAGGTTTTCCTTCCCTGCTTCCTTGATAGAGCCATTTTCTATACTTTCCTCATATTATCCTTTCCCCAGGTTCAACATCAGAGAACTTTGGCAGGTAGGTTCTGTAAGGAATTCCCTTAATGGAGAAGGCTGCCCCTCCATTCTTGCAAGGAGTCTGTGTGACAAGCTTGAAGTTGGATATAGTTAATGTTTTAATAAACAGAAACAAGTCTTAAAGAAACAAGAAGAAATCATGTTCTAATTAAAAGTGAAAAGAATTGAAAGAAAACTTCTTTTTGTTACTTTGTGTAGAAGGAAAAATTTTTATAACTAGAGAGAACTGAAAAATAAACAGGGAGTTTTGGGTTTAAGTCTCAAGAAACCAGTGGCATGTGCCTTATCATTAAAAGTACAATAGGATTTGTAATGTTGTGTGTGTGTGTGTGTGTGTGTGTGTGTATATGTGATTTGTTTGGACACATACTCATCTTTCTCCATGAAAATGAAAATGCATCTATATAGACTGCTATGTTTCTTAGATTTAGTGTAGTAATCATATACTAAGTATTCAAGCTATGTGTTGAACTAAGCAATTACTCCATAATCTACCAATATTTACTATGTGTTAAGTACTGCTTGATAGCAAATGCTGTCTTATGTTTTATGCTTATTTCATTTATAATTAACCCCATTTCTTTTTTAATGAACTTTTCAATTGTATTGTATTGTTGTGGTGATCTACAGAGGGTTACAATTACATTCAACAGGTAGTGGGTACATTACTTCTTGATATCCCTTCCCATGTTTTTCTCCAAGTTTTGCTCCCACCACCCCTTCCCACTCATCTTGTTTTTCCCCTTCCGTTCCCTATTTCAAATAAACAAATAAACATATATATAATATACCAAGTACCAAAGTCAGATACAGTAACAGCATGAGAAAAGCCATAAGGAAGAAGAAAAAAAGAGAGAGGAAAGCAATAACTTCACACAGTAGGTTAAGAACAACAATCACAAAGATAAACCTCTTGTTTCCATATCCTGGATTTCAGTTGCTTATCCTCATCCTATATAACTAGGCCTACTTCTACATGATGAAAATGAAAAAGGGATGAGCCATTGTCTCTGGATCTCTCTGGTGAGAGAGAGGATCCAAAGCAATATCCATTTGACAAAGTCAACACTCTTACCCACCTAATGGATGCCCCTGGTCTGTTTTTGCTGTAGGAATGTCCCCACGCTGATCCTCTTTCTTTATACAGCTTCCTGGGGGGTATGTGTTATTTGCTCTGCAAGGGAAAAATATCTCAAAGAATCAAGGCCAGGTCAGTATTTTGTGTGGTTTCTCTACATACTCCGAGCCCTTGTAGTTCAGAATCCTCAGTCAGTTGTTGTTCTCACATCATGCCTGACTGATGTTTTATGTCAGTGCTTTGTCCAAAGAATAGAAATACTCGTGCCATAAATTCCCTAGTATTCTTTCATGATAATCAAATTGGTCCTTAATAGTGTGTATTATTGGGAATTATTTCCTTTTTCTCATGCTAGGATATATTCCTTTCATCAACTGAGAGGGTTTTTTTTTCTTTTTTTCTTTCTATTTTATTTCAGATTTGGTCTGCAAATGCTAGAATCAAAAGATGGACTGGACTTGCAGGGTAAGTCATTTCTCATGGGAAGCATTCAGGCAGTGGCTGAATGATAAAGCTGATCCTCTGGATAGTCCTGTCTCGGCTACAGAACTGAAGATAGCAAACGCCTTTCATCCTGAGGATCCCAGTTCCAGGAAGCAATCATTTCCTCACCTTTACAACCTCCCCAGCCACGACATTGCCTTAGTCAGCATTTCCGTAGTCACTATACTTCCAACTCCACAGTAAATATTTGTCTGGTAAAGCCAACAAAATAAATACAATGACAAAATAAAACCTTACTACACGAATACATTCAAGAAGCTAAAACATACAGACTATCACAACAAACCTTAAATTCATTTTTTTGATGGCGGTAGTAGAGTTTGGATTTAGGACACTGAACTCAATGGGCAGGTAACTCTTATCAGTTAGTCCTTGCCCTAGGCCTCTTGTGCTTTAGTTATTCTTTGAGGAGTGTCTTGTTTCTTGTCCTCATAGTTAGGCTGGGACCACAGCCCTCCTCCTTATACTTCCTACATATTTAAGATTGCAGATGTGAGCCATACACCAGCTTTTTCTTAGAGATGGGGGTCTCACTAACTCCTTCCAGGACGGCCTTGGACTATGAACTACCTGATGTTTTTATCCTAAGTAGCTAACATTATAGGCTAATCTAGTCTTTCGAGACTACAATTTAACAAGTTATGCTATAGCCTGTCATAAGCTTGGAAATGCATATTAGTATTAGGGGACATTTTGGTATGAAAGACCTTTATCACAATTTTGACAATGTAGCCAAAGTATAAGAAAAAAGAGTATAAATATAAATTTTAAATAATCATTTTCATGTGTTATGTAAAGAGTCTACATATTTCATCATTTCATTGACTCCAAAATTGTAGATACTTCTAGCTGTATAGTTATGAAAATCAGTATTATAAATACTCTTCACACTGGGGACAAAACAAGTTACACAACTGAAGAAAAAAACTTAAAGCAATCCTTCAGAGATATGGAAATCAACTAAAGGCAAAGAACAAAGTAAGAAGCATATATTCACCAGAGGACTGCTGAACATAGCAGCAGGTGATCATGACAACCCCGGGCCTGCAGCTACCCTTAACCATCCCCCTAGATGGTTTTACGCATAGGTTTTACCACAGTTGAATTGTCCTTGAGAAACAGCATCTTTTTTCTGGATGGAGATGAATGTATTTGGGGAAAAAAGTATGAGGCAAAGAATTCATGAAAACAGGTAGCACAGTAACACATGTCAAGCCAACTGTATCAATAATTATTTAAATACAGGTAAGCTAAATGTCACAGTGAAATGGCAGAGATTATCAGATTTGTAAAAAGAAAAATCCATTAATTTGCTGTTGATTAGAGATATATTTTAGACAAAAAGACAAACATAGGTTGAAAATAAATGCCATATAAACAGAGAATGTAATTTATGAAAAGAAGATCATTTATAATTAGTATGACAGTATAATAGGAAGAGACAAAAAATATTATACAGGGATGGAAATGATGAGAATAGCCTGGCTAATGTACTAGATCTAGTATTTAGACAACAATGCCCCCAATAGTAGCTGAATACACACGCTTTTCAAGTATAGAAAAAAAATCTCCAGAAGATACTGCATGCTAGGCTAAACAATGACAATCAATGATTAAAAATTTTTAAATCATTGTAGTTTTAAATTGTAACAACAACAGAAATTTGGGGAAACAAAAGCACAGTATATCAATGTATGAGAAACGTTTAAACTGATGTTTTAAATGATTGGGATTATGGCTCAAGTGATAGACCGTCTTCATAGCAATCACAAGGCCCTAGGTTTAAACTCTAATACCAACACCAAAATAAATAAATAAATGGAAGTGTCTAGAAGAAAATGAATACTTAAAGTATTTCAAGAACATAAAAAATAACACAAATTAAGGGACCAAAACATGAGAAAGGATATCAATGTTTGTGAGGCAATGCACCTTCTATCTGATGAATATAATGAAACCCTTCTATTAATTACAATAAAAAATATGAAAAAAGACAAATTAAATCCCAAGTAAGCAGAATGAGGAAATATTAAAAATCTAGAAATCTGTTATATTCATAGCAGAAAATAACAGAGAAAAGTTAGTAGCTTGAAAAGGTCAACCAATTTGTTGTACCTTAAGAAGACTAGCAAGGGAAAAAAAGATAAAAATTGCCACAATCAGAAATGAAATATGGCAAAAATCACTATCAACTCTTCAGAAATTAAAAATACTACAGATCATTTTGGTTAACTCTACTTATTGCTTTCTTAAATGGCATCTTACTAGTACAACTGGTATAAAGAAAGATAACTTTCTTTGCCAGTCATGGGCTTGTAGTTCAGGACCTGAGCACTGTCCTTGGGCTTTCTCAAGGCTAGAGCTCTACTACTTGAGCCTCAGCACCACTTCTGGCTTTTTTCAATGTATGTGGTACCGAGGAATTGAACCTAGGTCTTCATGAAGCTGGGAAAGCACTCTAGTATTAGGCCAAACTCCAGACCCAATTTTAAAAAAAATTAATTATTCAAGGAGATGTGATATTGTTAACACAGTCAATTCCCCAGAGCAGACCTACAGAAACAGTAATACTCTCCCCTGACACACTTTCAAAATCTCACCATGTTTTGTATAGAAGTTGGAATTCTGATTCTAAATTTGGTAAGAATTAGAAAGAATCTCAAATAGGGGAAACAAAGTTGAGAGCTGTCACTATGTGATTTCAAAGTTACTTCTTTAAACATTTCTTTAAACACTTCTCAAAACTAGTTATCAAGCCCAATGGTATTTTTACAAACTGCGGTATGCACAAATGGAGCAGAACTGCAAAACTAGAAATAAATGCTTACATTTATTTTATTTTTACTTTTGGTAGTACTGCAGTTTGAACTTAGAACCTTATAGGCACCCTATTTTAATCAACCAGTTAAGATTGTGATATTATGGGTCTGTAATTCTAACACTCTGGTGGTAATAAATATAAGGATCATAGTCTAAGCCATCCTGGGTAACAAGTGAGAATCTATTGAAAAAAAAAAAAACTAAATTGTAGCACAGGTGGTAGACATTGTGTCTTAGCTTGACTTGAACCAAAATACTCCCTATGTCTGCCTCTTGAGTATCTGTGATTATATACATGAGATATCCCACCCACTGAGCAACTGATTTTTAACAAAAATGTCGGTGTAGATAGGTCTTTCAACAAGTTACATGCACAGTTAAATATCCATGTGCAAAATTACAAACTCAGATCTTTACTTCAACCTACCTCAAACAAAAAACAAAAAAAAAACAGCTATGACATCATATTAGGCAAACAATGGGTCACTAAGAAGTACATGAAAAGTCCACAAGTGAAAAGTCAAGAAGGACCTCATCAAAATGCAATGCATTTGCTCTTCCAAAAGGTCATTAACAAAGCAAAAGATCAGCAGTTAAACTAGGATAAAAGTATTTTAAATAGTATACAAAGGACCTATAAGCAGAATGGATAGAATTATTAATACTCAAAGGAAGATGATTCCTTTTCTAAATGAGCAAGGACTCTCAATCGGTATTTCAGCAAGTGGTACAAAAGTCTAATAGGTATATCAAAAGATGATCCTCTGCATCAAAATTAAGGAAATGTAAATTGCACCCAAAATGCCCTACAATCACAAACCCTACAGTGATTCTGGCTTTAATAGCTGGCACTGTAACTATAATATACACTAGGGAAAAGAGTGAAGAAACTGAAATCGGCAGCCTACAACTACTTCAGAAATCTAATTTTAGTAAAGGATTAATCACAGACTTATCACTGTATATACACTTCTTTTCCTAGGAATCTACTCAAAAGAATCAAATGCATAGACCCTCATAGTATCTTGCACATGCCTGTTCATGAGGCATGATTGACAGACAATGGTGTCTCACACCTGTAATCCTAGCTACTTGGGATGAGATCCAAAGCCAGCCTGGACAAGGAAAGTCCAGGAGATTCCAATTAACCTCCAAAAGAGCTGAAAGTGGAGCAGTTGTTCAAGTGGTAGAGCGCCAGCCTTAAGTGTAAAAGCTAAGGCAATATCTACACTCTGAGTTTAAGCCTCTGAATTGGCACATGCATAAGACACTCACACACCACACACACACACATACAAACGTACATGCACATGCATACACACGCACACAATCCTATCTTACATTCTTTGTCATAGCCCAAACCTCTTCAGCAAATGGTAACTGGATACACAAAACACAGAATATCCAAACATTCATTGTAAGAATGAACTTCTGCTATATAGTCAAAGCCACTGAAGAGCCCATATTATTCCATCTATGTATTTAAAACAGCAGGCAGAACACTAGAGAGTAAGAAAGCAGACCAACTTTGGGCCAGGGTCTGAGGGCTGTAGGCATGACCACAAATAAACACGGAGAACTTTTTGAAGCCATAGGAGAGTGCAAAAAGTTGATCATAATGAGGACTGTGTAACCTATAAACTTACTGGAAAGCATTGAAATATATGTTTTAAATGAATGGATTTTAAAATATGTAAATTATACCTTAATAAAGCTGTTTGAAACTGTCATTACTAAACCAAAAGCTTTTATTTGAAGCTTGCTTCCTGAGAAAGTATATAATGAAAGACATTCTGTAGCAGAAAGGCTCATGCATAATCTATTCAAAAGGAGTTCATTAAATTAATGTCAGAAAAAGGCAAATAATTATTCAACTCATGTGTCAAGATCTGAGTACACCAGCAATTGTAATTTTCTTTTATAATTTCATAATTTTCAATTGTAATTTTCTTTTAACGTAAGTAAATTTTAATCAGTGGCTTAAAATATCAAATAAAAACGTATTCATTGTGTAGAACACATATAATTTTGGATTTACATAAATAAATTTTTTCACAACTATTAACCCTGTATTTTTCTGAAAGCTGTTCAAAATCAGTTCATCACAGAATCCATTTAGTAAGTCAGAAAGTTAGAATGAGGGCACAATTCATGATTTGTATCCTGCCAATGTTAAGTAGAATGAACTGGTTTTGTTCAGCCATGTTGACGACAGCACTGCAATATGTACCCTCTGTTGCTATCAAATTACCAAAGCTCATGGGGGATTCCTTACAGCTGTGACTTCTGAATATCCTGACTCAAAGGAAGAACAAAGTACTGGTCACAGTAAACCAGATAATGACATCTAAAAGTCAGTGCCTGAAAAAGAAGTTGAGATAACCATCTCAATTGGCAAAGATGATCTGTTATTTCTTATACTAAAGGGTCTTTTGTGCTATTTTCCAGCTAAATATTCCACTGTGCCAGCCCATTTAATATATGCATTAATGTCATACCCAGAACTAAAAGTATGTTTACTAAATAATTTTGCAAAATTAGTATTTCAGAACTATAAATGTATGAGATATGAAGCAAAATGCAATTTTAAAAACGGAGAATATATAAGTAATTTAAGCCACTCAATTCTATTTTCCTGTTAAATTCACAAAAATTAAAAATAATATTCAGTTGGGAATGGTAGAACATGTTTATACTAAAGCAGGACAATTGCAAAGTCAAAGCTACCCTAGGTTACATCTTAAGACATGTCTCCAAAACTAAAAATGAAAAATAAATCAAGATTAATAATACATTAAAAACAAATAAAATAACATCCAATGTTTATAACTGGGCAATGAACTAGCTCACACAGAAAACTTATTTAACCCTTCAATAAGATATATAAATAGACATATAGATGCCAGAATATCATCAGTGCCACCTTTGTTACTCACATACTCTCCTATATGGAGAATTCCACATTGCCAGGCTTTGAAGATACACAACATTTTGACACCGAGGCCCCTTGGGCTCTGTTCCAGTAGTGACTGTGGGCAGTCACTTTCCTTATTGTATAAGACATTTTCTCTATGCTAACCTATTTGTAGTAACAGCTGTAAGAGCACAAAACAACATAGCACTACCAGACTCAAAGAAAACAAAACCATTTCCAACAAGGGTAAATATTCTTTTTAGTTTTGGGTTTGGTTTTTGTCAGTCCTGGGACTTGAACTCAGAGCCTGAGCACTGTGTTTGGGCTTTCTCAAGGGTAACACTCTATCACTTGAGCCACAGCACCACTTCCGGCTTTTTCTGTGTATGTGGAATTGAACCCCTGTATTTGTGCATGCTAGGCAAGCATTCTACCACTAGGTCAAACCTTCAGCCCCAGTTAAATATTCTTTATCATATGTAACAAATATTCTCCTGTCCCCTTAGCTATCACAAAATTTTAAACTTTCTGGGTGAACTTTCTCAATGTGGTTCATACTACTTTTTCAACAAATCCCAGATGATGTTACTAGAGGCATTCACAGAATAATAATGTTCCTTAGTTTGGTGACTTGAAATGTCTTCGGGAATGTATGTTGTAAAAACATCTATTGCATTGGACTTTAAGGAAATGTGCAAAGTTATTCTGCATCCTCACTTGAAGGAAGCTGAATGATCTTTACTTGGACATCTCATAAGCTAAGGTAATTCTGTGTCATCTAAATGTTTTAGAACTATAAATTGTATTCACTCATCAAAATTTCCCATAAGAGCCATTAGATTTTGCAAAGAAAAGTAAAAATATATAAACTGTTTATGAAAAAAGCTTTATGTTTGTTATCTCCAACTGATACTCACCTCTTCAGTCTACCCTAGGCTGTAATTGAAGAGCCCACAATTTTTCTCAGAGAGGAATCAGTTCATAAACATGTGAATAAACCTGTAAATACGTGAATATATGCAAGCGCTTAGGAAGCATGCTAGGTGATAAGGAATCTTTTTTTTCTTTGCCATTATCCATGGCCATTCAACCCTGGTATTTCTTTGGTAGCACCACTAAAATGAAATCCAGCACTCACCGATATTCAAGTTTCTCTCCATCATTGGGCAAGCCTCGTATCAAAAGTCATAACATACAACATCCAGTATGATAAATCAGAACTCCATTCTTCCAGCCTCACCAATCGTAAACCCAAGTTCAGATGTGCTTCCATTTAGAATTTTCTTCTTCACTATCACTTACTAAACTACAAAAGGGAGGAATTGTGGGGGTTTGTGCATTGGTTTCTTCTAGATGCTGACTTATCTGGTAGATTTTCCTTCACACAGGATTCTTGGAGCCCTTCCTGCTACAGTACCTTCATTACAGTTGCCTCCAGCAGGTAACACTTGCCCTCAAATGTCTCCCTCCCTCATCCTTAGCTCTACAGATACAGTCTGGGGGCAGAGTTGGTCTATACTTCCAGGCAATCATGTAAGGCAGGATCTCTTTTGAATTGGACCAGGTTGGCTTATTTCTAAGGGTTCACTTGGCTGCGACAGAACATGTGCCACTGGCTGCCTTTGTCCTTGCTGACAAACAAAGGCAACCCTAGTGGCATCTTTTGTCATTTCATGTATATATATCATGGTATTTATACATGGACTGTTCTCTTTTCAAATAAAGCAGAAAAATCTCCCTTTCAATGGAAAATCCATTTTGAATAGATCTCTGGCTGTGATTGGACCCTTTTGCATTGTACTTGGTCTTTTCTTTCTTGTTTTTTTCCAATCCTGGGGCTTGAACTCGGGGACTGGGCACTGTCCTTGGACACTTTTTGCTCAAAGCTAGTGCTCTGCCTCTTGAGCCAGAGCACACTTCTGGCTCTTTCTGTGTATGTGGCACAGAAGAATTGAACCCAGGGCTTTGTGCTTACAAGGTGGGCACTCTACCACTAGGCTATGTTCCTGGCCCTGTTCTTGGTCTTTCGATGAGTGCCTCACTAGAGCCAAAACAGAATCTCATTTTAGCATATTTGTTTTCCTTGGTCTTCACTGTGTTGATACAATCAGTAATGTTTAAAGTTATGTTTTGTTTGCTAGCATTTTGTAATCAGAGTGTATGGATTTTGACATTTCCTAGAAATCGAAATGGACCACTATGTGCTCAAAGCCTGGACCAAGACAAATGATACCTTAAGATGCAGCAGCCACACTCAGTGCACTCCCTCTGTCTTGACCTTCGGAGAATTTGAGTTTGGGACATTTGTTCTTTCCTTCTACCAATCCCAATTGTGCCTTTGATCACAGTGCATCTCCCATTTCCTTAAGAGCCAGCCTGATACAAAGAAAAAAGTACACTACATAAGTCCCATTCCACACTCCACTGTCAGCATGTTTCCCAGCCATCAGTGCCAATTTGCTGCTCTTCAAAACGACGATATCACTGCCACCTTACAAGGTTTCTATGGAGACTTGATGGGAAATGAATACAAAGTTCCCAACATAAAACATTTAAATGTTTTCTGTACCATAAAGAAAATTACATATCATTTATATTTTTAGCCCATCACTCATTAATACAAGTTAGTTTTATCTATACAGTTAGCCTTTTATTTTAGTTTCCTTCATGTAGCCCACTGTAACGCTCAGTGTAGAACACAGGTTCACATATTCGGCAGTGACAATCAGAATAATCTTGCATTTAGATTTTACCAATGATTACTGCAAACAGAAGACTGAAAATGTCAAGAATGCTACTCCTGTGAGATAGATAATTTTCCCATTTGGACAACAAATTTTAAGGTAATTTTTATATGTTTTACTTTGAAGGGAGGAACCACAGAGGAAAAATACTGGAATTCGGTTGCTAGCTCCATCATGGGCCAGCTGAGCTGCTACAGTTGATACATAAGACTGATGTATTCTATTTGCAGAGACTTGAGAGCTCAAGTCTACATGTTCCAGCATCTTTAGCCAAGATTCTAGGTGTGAATTAGGTAATGTCAGTTGAAAGCAGTCACAAAGTACTTGGAAGGCAAACAGAAGGATCCATCTTCGTGCTACTGGTTGGCTGACAAGCAAGGCTGCTAGACAGCTGTATTAGCTGTCTGATGAACAACTACTGGCAGCAGAGACAGTATGAGTGATATCAGTCACCTAGGCCAGATACCTGACTCCACATCACAGCTCTGGTGCTGAGATTCCAACTTGGTGGTAGTCCTTGACTTCCAGCTCCCACAAGCATTCCAGAAATCGTATGAACATTTAATTCCTATACATATTCTTTTCTGATTCACATATCTGTGAACCCTGTATAATACAATTCCCTTAATATGATCACCTATGATAATAGATCTTAGTACATGATCTTATCTGACAGAGGTTTTGAGACAAAGTGAAAACATAAATTTAAATTATTGAAAATCCTTAGGTTCATCCTTTTTAACCACGGACATATGTGTATTAATTGCTATCTCCTAATTTCCATTACCATAACAGTAAACCTATTAAAATATTGTAAATTCTTCAAAGGACAATAGTGGACGAGCAAGAAGATATAACAGAACCATTCATTTTGGGGAGTTGATAACATAGAAAAGGGGAAATTCTGGCAAATGATAAGAGCTAGAAGTAAATGTTATGCTTGAAGTCCTTGAAAAGATTTAAAAAATGGTAAGTACCAAGTATTATACTTGTAGAATCTGAACATAGATAAAATCTGAGTCTGATTGAAAGTCTACATAAAGAGAAAGTGGGCCTTCATTTTGAATCCAGGCAATCAACTTCACATTGAGAGACTGGATGTTTCTTCCCTTCATGAAATTAAATCACAGGGGTGAGAGAGACAAACTACTACATTACAAATAATAAACACAATATAATCAATGATACAACTCAATTTCTTTCCTAAAGAAAGGATGAGACTCAATAATATTTAAATACACTGGACAGGAAGTTAGATTAATCTCTTCCAAATAGTTCTGGAGAAAGACTCTGGATAGTGACAAAGACTTATAAACCAGTATTTCCACAATGACCACAAAACATAGAAAGCACATAATATGCATCAAAGTGTGGGAATAAAAAATATGGGTACATTATCATTCTTTTAGTGAACTGGAAAAGACTTGGTAATAGGTATATACTAAGGTTAATCATTCAAAGGAGAAATAAGAAATTGATTCCACAATTATACATCATCATTTTCATGATTTGGCTCTGGAGTAAAATCCATTCAGATATAATGCTATAAACACCAAACACTGATGAATTATGATGGAATAGACCTGGACTTTAGTTGGGGGGGGGAAGGTACATCAAGAGCTGGGTGCTCAGAGCTTGGTCTAAAATCCATGCTGTAAATAATTAGTAAGTAATGCTTAAAAATGAAGTAAGAGGCCAGGCACCTGTGGCTCACACCTGTAATTCTAGCTTCTCAGGAGGCTGAGATCTGAGGATTGCAGTCAAAGGCAGCAAGGGCAGACAAATCCAGGAGAGGATCTCCAATTAACCAGCAAAAAGCCAAAAGTGGAACTGTGGTTCAAGTGGTAGAGCACCACTGTTGAGCAGAGAAAACTAAAGTAGGCCCTAATACACCCTCTGACTGACACCAAAAACTAAAATTAAATTAAAGGAAAGGAAAACTGCATATGACTATTATTATCAAAACAGATATAAATTTAGATAGAAAATTAAATGATAAAACATTGATGTCTCATGAAGCAGGACTAGGTAATCTCAAAAGTTGGAGACCTTCTGCCTTTATTGTCTTCTGGGTATTACTGTCTTGCTTTACTAAGTTTTTGTTTTAGAGAAAATGAGTGGAGTGATAAAAATAATTAGTACCAAGGGAGTCACATTTCTTTTTCTTCAAGTCCTAGCTAAAATATGAGTGGCACTTTTGGACATACAAGTACAGTTCTGACAACAAAATAAAGAAGAGTCATACGGCACTAGATAATATCCAGTCCAATTGTCAAGGGAAAGAACAGCAGGGGAGAGGAACATTGGTTCAGAGAAAGAAAACCAATTTTCCCATAATAAAATAAACAGTATTAACTATGGAGACTTCCCACAAAGGATCTTAGGATTGCAAAAATTACTCTGCATGCCTTGAGTTTTTAGGCCTCCTGTGGGCTAGAAAACAGCTAGTCAGCCCCAAGTACTTCCCTCCCCCGCCCCCTCAGGTGGCAGCTTCTGCATGAGAGATACCAGTGCTCCTGATTGTGCAGTCACGATAGTCAAGATGTGCCATCCACCTAGGTGCCTGTTGACAAATGGAGAAAGTACAGCATTACACAACGGAATGGCGTTCTATCAGAGAGAAGAATGCATCTGCCATTTGCTGCAACCTAGATGACATTCTCAAACCAGGCTTAGAGACATGAGCCATGTGTTCTCGCTCATGGGGAAAAGCTAAAATAGACGATAACATAGAGGTAAAAAAGCGATCACCAGATGCCTGGAAGAGGAGCAAGAAGTAAGGATGAAAGGAGGGTGGAGCCACCGGCTGATGGCCACGACTGTCGTCCTAAGCTACAAAGAGGTCAAGATCTGAGACTCGTAATTCAAAATCAGCTTCAAGCAGAAAAGTCCATGAGACTAAACTAGACAGAAAAGGCCAAAAGTGGAGCTGTGACTCAAGTGACAGAGCACTAGATGAGCAAAAACCTCAGTGAAAGTTCCCAGGACCTGAGTTGAAGCCCAAAAAAAAAAGATGCTAGAGATAACAGATACTAAAAACACAGTTACATATAACAGCAGTGAGCATTAATGTCCTAGAGCTAATTATAGTTTACAAAGAACTAGGAGGTATAGGTTTCAAGAATCTCTACGGAAATAATTGTTTAATGCTAATTACGCTAATTTCACATTATGTACATGTTATCAAATGATCACATTCTACTCCATAAGTCCATATATATTAATAACAAATGAATTTGAAACAAGCCTATTTCCTACTTTTTTGCTTCATATGTCAACCTTCTAAACTGTTACACAGAAAAATAAAGGAATATTTCCTTGCAATAAAAAATTGGCAGGTACAACTAGCACAATGATATTCATTGCAGCACTATTTACCATAGCAAAGATATGGAATCAACCCCGATGACCCTCAGTTGATGAGTGGATCAACAAGATATGGTATTTATACACAAGAGAATTCTATACTGCTGTCAGAAAGAACGACATTCCCCCATTTGTAAGGAAATGGAAATATTTAGAAAAAGTCATATCAAGTGAAGTAAAGCCAGACTCAAAGGAAATAGACTCAGTAGTTTCCCTCATTTGTCATAATCAGTAGAAACCTTGGGCTCTCCTAGAAGAGATTTACAATAGAGCAAAACCTAGATACATAAGGCAATACAGTATGACACTAAATGAAGGACCTGCAGGATATAGAAACAAAAGCCATCTAATGAGTGATTGTTGTCTTTAATGTACTGTTATCTCTCATCTCTTTTGCTGTCTCTTGGTTATTTCATATTGTTACAGTATTTTACCTTGTTATCTGATATACTGTATATATGCTTACTTGGTTATTTGAAATTGGATAGGGAAGGGGGGAAACAAGATGAGGGGCAGGGATGGGTGGAGGAAATGGGGACCAAGACATGAGAAAGGGTATCAATGTATGTGAATTAATGTGCCTTCTATCTGGTGAATATAATGTAACCCTTCTATTAATTACAATAAAAAATACATGGGGAAAAAATGGCAGGTACACAGTCTGGTACTTATCTCCAAATAAGAGAAACCCTGTAATGACAAATTGTTACTCTAATATATGTCACTACATGCTTCTCAGTGGTAGGGCTCAGTTTATATGTGGATGTGAGGATCTGGCTCTGTCAACAACAATAGAAAATGAGCAAAATTTTCAAAAGGCAAAATTAAATTATTGATAATTTATGTATTGAACAACAAGTTTATTTCATAAAAATAGAGAATTCAATTTCTTAAGCACCAAAAGTATAAATTTATCTTCAAGTGATCTTTCTTATGATCTCTAAATATCATGATTGCCCAAATTCTTCTTATGAGGACATTGAGACAAATTAAAAGAAAATGAGAATGTTTACTTCTTTTCATATCTATAATAATGCTGTTTAATAACAGTTGAACTTACACCAAATTACATAATTATATATATGTGTGTGTGTATATATAAACATTCATAGAGACATACACATGTATAAGTATTTTGTATGTGTGACCCCTTTTTTATAAAACCCTCAACCCATGTAAACTTTATTCCCTGTAACAATATCATGAAAAAGGACAACTAATGCTTGCTTAGCATATTGGATTTAGAAGAGGGAACTTGAAAGTCCTTTTTTAGGTCAGGGAGGTTGCCAGGACTGGTAAGAGAACACCAGCGCTCATGTAGGGAAGCAATCTCCACATCCTGTGGTTCAAGCCACGCATTACAGTGGCCCTTCACTGAGCAAGTGCCCTGCAATTACTGATCCTTTCATTGAAATGTCTCCATCCTTTTCCACCGGAGGCACAAAAATCAAAATTTCAATCACTGAAGAAAGTTGATAGGAAACCCCCCTTCTCTGTTTGCCTAACACAGGGAAATTCAAGTGTAAAAGGGAATGTAATTTCTTTGACCAAGCATGGTCCCATCACTTTCTGGAGTCAATTTTCATAGTCATATAGGTAATGTTCAAAAGGCTGTTGTCAAGGGAAAAACATCCTAAAATTAGATCTACCAGCTTTGTTTACTTTGCAGGAACAGCCATGGTTTTAACAACCTCTTCTCTTTTGGAAAGGAAAAAACAGCCTAGTAACAAAATGCAAAGGAGCTCACAGAGGTGTTCTGCAAAGTTAAAAACTAAAATTGCCTGTATGAATATATATTCATCTTGCAAACTGTATCTCTGTGTAAGCTGGCCTACACACATGGATTACGCAATTCTCTTTCCGAAGAACAAAAGTCTGCCCCTAGGGTCCCTGTACAGTAGATCATCACTTCCTTGTTCACTAACCATTTTCATGCCCACATTTTTACATCTTTCTTTACTCAACTTGGATCTCACATTCTGATAAGGTTTAAGACTTTTAGAGGCCCCAAAGCCCAGTTCCCCTCCCTTCACCCACTGCACTTAGGCTTTCCAACAAAACATGAGGTGCCTAAAGCTGGTGATGCATCTTCTCTGAGCCCACGTGGAGGCAGCAGGGCACCTAAGGGTCTGCGCTCATCCACACATGGCAGGCAGCCCTGGAGGTTCCTCCACAACTGGTCAGCCCTAAGGTCCTCGGTGACCATTTCCACCTTCTCTCTCTGCACGGGCCACTCTTCATGTCCCACACCACCCTCCGCACACAGCCTCTCATTTCACTCCACTAGGCATATAAAACTCCTCAGGTGAGCCTTCCTCTTCTCTCTTAGTTAAATTTCTGTCTCTCTTTTGCCATTAATTTTTCATTTTTTAGACTCTTTATTGATTTCTTTTGGAATTACTGATTAAGAAAGATGTTACAGTTTCTAAAGGCCTCACTAAGTCTTGATTGTCTCTTCAACTGCTCCAAGTTTCACTCCTGGAGATTTTCTCTGGGACTATGATACATCTATACATTTACTATCTCAAAATTTAAATGCATGTAGGGCTAAGATATCTATCTGTTCAAGGCCACTTGAATGTCAAATGGGTATTCTGTCATGCTTATCATTGTAT